>NC_086447.1:908722931-909054181 GCF_028390025.1 Pseudophryne corroboree
CGTGTTTTCCCGCCTGACTCGGAAACCAGAACGAGGCAAAACGTCATCATTCTGCTGTCGGATTCTCGCAGGGTTTGGATTCCATATAAGTCGCGCGTCCCCGCCATTTTCACTCCGGCATTGAAGAGTGTAGAGAGAGGACGTGTCTCCGTTCTCTGTGTCCGTGTCTTGTGCTGAATCTGTCCAGTCACAGTGGTGGTGTCCTCTGCTGCCATATGTCCAGTGCTGTCCAGTGGTGCTGTGTTGTGCTGCATCAGTTCAGTGGTGCTGTGTTGTGCTGCATCAGTTCAGTGGTGCTGTGTTGTGCTGCATCAGTCACAGTGGTGGTGTCCTCTGCTGCCTTATGTCCAGTGGTGCTGTGTTGTGCTGCATTAGTCCAGTGGTGGTGTGTTGTGCTGCATTAGTCCAGTGGTGGTGTGTTGTGCTGCATCAGTCACAGTGGTGGTGTCCTCTGCTGCCATATGTCCAGTGTTGCTGTATAATAAGTCCCTTACAGTGTTGCTGTGTTGTGCTGCATCAGACCAGTGGTAGTGTCCTGGCCATCAGTCATTCCAGTGACCAGGCAGTCACAGTGGTATACGCTGCTGCTATATGTCCACTGCCAGAGCCGGCCCTTACCAATATGATGCCCTAGGCAAGATTTTGGCTGGTGCCCCCCCCTAGCACCACCGCTGGTTCCGCCTCTGACCTTGCACCTCTTTCAAAGCACTATCACCCCTCATCCATAGGAGTCCTTATTTTGGGGTTTGTACCCCCTATATTTTAAATAGGAACAGTTCGCACATTTGGCGCACAGCCCAAAAAGGGGGTGTTTTTGCTGGCAAGGGGCATGGCCACGCAATAGTAACCCCAATTCCAATTACGCCACACAGTACTGCAACGTTATTGACATTTGATCATGCGATAGTGTCCATAATTCATATTACATCCCACAGTAGTATCACTTTACCTTAGAAACGTTACTCCTCACAGAAGAGCCCCTTATTCACATGACATCACACTGAATTGCTCCTTATTCACATTACACCACACCCTATTGCTCTTTATTCACATTAGACGACACAGTAGTGCCCTTTCTATACGCAACGCCACATAGTAGAGCACTTTATACACATAATGTCACACAGTAATGCCCCTTACACATAAGACACATTATTAATGTCCTTATAAACATAACACAGTTTGTCATAATGTGTAAGGTGCATTATGTTTATAAGGACATTAATAATGTGTCTCATGTGTAAGGGGCATTACTGTGTGTCATTATGTGTATAAGGGCATTAATAATGTGCGGCATATGTGTAAGGGACATTACGTGTAAAAGGGCATTAATACAGGTTGTCATAATGTGTAAGGTGCATCAATGCCCTTTTACACGTAATGTCCCTTACACATATGCCGCACATTATTAATGCCCTTATACACATGACACACATAGTGCACCCTACATATTTGCTGCACATTATTAGTGCCCCTATACACATAATGACACACATACAGAAGTACCCTGTTACACATATGCCGCACATTATTAATGCCCTTATACACATGAGACACATAGTGCCCCTTACACATATGTTGCACATTATTAATGCATTTTTACATGACACACATAATGCTACTTACACATATTTCAAACACTACTGCACAACCAACCTACTCACATGCACACAATACTCACACTGCCACTAACACTGTGACCTCTGTCTCTGCTTGAATACAGATGTGTCCTCATAAATCTTGCCTCAATGCTAACGTCGAGCACATTTTTTTTATATGAACATGCATCTTATTTGCATTGTTATGTGGCTAGGATGCACAAGCAGCTTCTGCTGACTAAAATGATATGCAGCATGCCTGTATACTGTGTGAGACTGTGGCTGTATCTGCATATGAAATTGTACACACAGAATATAGGCATGCCGCATATCATTTTAATCAGCAGAAGCTGCTGATGCCCATAGGCATATCAAATGCCCTAGGCAATTGCCTAGTTTGCCTATGCTAGGGGTGGGCAACAAGCGGCCCGCGGGCCGGATGCGGCCCGCGAACCGATCCTGCCTGGCCCTGCTGTCCCACACAGTGTGCAATGACAAGCGGCCCGACTGGCTGAGCCGCTAGTCATTGCGCTACGTACCTCCCAGACGCGGCGCCGCAGAGGAAATCCCGGTCACGTCACTGCTGACCGGGATTTCCACTGTGACGTCAGGCGCTGGGCGGCACGGGGGGCGGGGCCACGGCAGGAGCGGGCAGCAGCAGCGACTCTGTGCGGCACCGCGGGCAGCAGGCAGCGGATCAGGCATCAGGCAGCGGGGATCTGGCATCAGGCAGCGGGGATCAGGTAAATGGATCTGTGCTTAACTTTAAAAGCTGCTATATAGGTTCAGGGAAGGGGGGTTAGGAGGGGGGGGGACTGCTATATGGGTTTAGGGGAGGGGGGGAAGAGGGGTAGGGACTGCTATATGGGTCCAGCAGGGAAGGGGGGTAGAGACTGCTATATGGGTCTAGGGGAGGGGGGGGGGGTGTTTTCAGCACTGTTTAAAAAAAAAAATATTACTGGATTACTGTGTTTTTTTAGACATCTTGGATTTTGCCTGTAAAAAAACTATGGCCCTCATTCCGAGTTGTTCGCAAGGTATTTTTCATCGCATCGCAATGAAAATCCGCTTAGTACGCATGCGCAATGTTCGCACTGCGACTGCGCCAAGTAACTTTGCTATGTAGAAAGTATTTTTCCTCACGGCTTTTTCATCGCTCCGGCGAACGTAATGTGATTGACAGGAAATGGGTGTTACTGGGTGGAAACACGGCGTTTCAGGGGCGTGTGGCAGAAAACGCTACCGTTTCCGGAAAAAACGCAGGAGTGGCCGGAGAAACGGTGGGAGTGCCTGGGCGAACGCTGGGTGTGTTTGTGACGTCAACCAGGAACGACAAGCACTGAAATGATCGCACAGGCAGAGTAAGTCTGGAGCTACTCTGAAACTGCTAAGTAGTTAGTAATCGCAATATTGCGAATACATCGGTCGCAATTTTAAGAAGCTAAGATTCACTCCCAGTAGGCGGCGGCTTAGCGTGTGTAACTCTGCTAAATTCGCCTTGCGACCGATCAACTCGGAATGAGGGCCTATGTATGTAATAATGTATATTGTGGTGTATGTTTGTGTAGTTTTATATCTATATATATATATATATATATATATATATATATCCACACTATGTTTTTATAGTTATATACGTAACTATGGGCCTAATTCAGACCTGATCGCTAGCAGGCGATTTTTGCACTGCTGCGATCAGGTAGTTGCTGCCTACAGGGGAGGGGGAAATCGCTGTGCAGGGGTGAGATCGCATCTGCAGAGAGCTGCACAAACAGAAGTTTGTGCAGTCTCTGCGCAGCCCAGGACTTACTCTTCTAGTGCGATGATCGGGGCCAGAGCTGAGTGCTGACGTCAGAAACTCTCCCTCCAAACGCCCTCCTGCGTTTTTCCGGACACTCCTCTAAAACGCTCAATTGCCACTCACAAACGTCCTCTTCCTCTCAATCACCTTGCGAACGCCCGTGCGATCACTTTGTTCGTACCATCCCATCGCTGCCCGACGCTGCGGACCGGCGCACCTACACATTGCGGTGCATGCGCAGTTCAGACCCGATTTACAAGATATTTTGTGTGTGGCCCTCGACTATTCACTGGAAGTGTTAAGCGGCCCCCCAGCTGAAATAATTCCCCACCCCTGGCCTATGCCTATGGCCGACTCTGTCCACTGCTGCCATATAATAATAATAATAATAATAATAATAACAACAACAACAAGTCCCTTACAGTGTTGCTGTGTTGTCCTGCATCAGACCAGTGGTAGTGTCGTGTGCATCAGCCATCAGTCATTCCTGTGCCACATATTGTGTTATATAACTCCAAAAAAATAATGGAGAACAAAAATTTGGAGGATAAAATAGGGAAAGATCAAGAACCACTTCCTCCTAGTGCTGAAGCTGCTGCCATTAGGCATGACATAGATGATGAGTCTGCCAAGGCCGATGCCCAATGTTATAGTAGAGGGCATGTAAAATCCAAAAAGCCAAAGTTCAGTAAAAAGACCCAAAAAAAAGAAATTTAAATCGTCTGAAGAGAAATGTAAACTTGCCAATATGCCATTAAGGCCCTGGCCTATGGTCATGACTAGTGGTTCAGCTTCATATGACGATGGAAGCCCTCAACCTCCATTTTGCCATTTAATTCCAGTGATTTTGCAGTATAATTCCAATGATTTTGCCATTTAATTCCAGTGATTTGGACGTATAATTCCAGTGATTTTGCAGTATAATTGCAGTGATTTTGCAGTATAATTCCAGTGATTTGGACGTATAATTCCACTGATTTTGACATATAATTCCAGTGATTTTGCTGTATAATTCCAGTGATTTGGACGTATAATTCCAGTGATTTTGCCATTTAATTCCAGTGATTTGGATGCATAATTCCAGTGATTTTGCTGTATAATTCCAGTGATTTTGCAGTATAATTCCAATGATTTTGCCATTTAATTCCAGTGATTTGGACGTATAATTCCAGTGATTTTGCAGTATAATTCCAGGGATTTTGCAGTATAATTCCAATGATTTTGCCATTTAATTCCAGTGATTTGAACGTATAATTCCAGTGATTTTGCCTTTTAATTCCAGTGATTTGTACGTATAATTCCAGTGATTTTGCCATTTAATTCCAGTGATTTTGACGCATAATTCCAGTGATTTTGCCATTTAATTCCAGTGATGTGGACGTATAATTCTAGTGATTTTTCCATTTAATTCCAGTGATTTGGATGTATAATTCCAGTGATTTGGATGTATAATTCCAGTGATTTGGCCATTTAATTCCAGTGATTTGGATGTATAATTCCATTGATTTGGACGTATAATTCCAGTGATTTTGCGGTATAATTCCAGTAATTTGGACGTATAATTCCAGTGATTTGGACATATAATTACAGTGATTTTGCCATTTAATTGCAGTGATTCAGACGTATAATTCCAGTGATTTTGCCATTTAATTCCAGTGATTTGGACGTATAATTCCAGTGATTTTGAAATTTAATTCCAGTGATTTGGACGTATAATTCCAGTGATTTTGCAGTATAATTCCAGTAATTTGGACATATAATTCCAGTGATTTGGACGTATAATTACAGTGATTTTGCCATTTAATTCCAGTGACTCAGACGTATAATTCCAGTGATTTTGCCATTTAATTCCAGTGATTTTGACGTATAATTCCAGTGATTTGGACGTATAATTCCAGTGATTTTGCCATTTAACTCCAGTGCTTTGGACGTATAATTCCAGTGATTTGGACATATAATTCCAGTGATTTTGCCATTTAATTCCAGTGATTTGGACGTATAATTCCAGTGATTTTGCCATTTAATTCCAGTGATTTGGACGTATAATTCCAGTGATTTTGCAGTATAATTCCAGTAATTTGGACGTATAATTCCAGTGATTTGGACGTATAATTCCAGTTATTTTGCAGTATAATTCCAGTGATTTTGCAGTATAATTCCAGTGATTTGGATGTATATCTCCAGTGATTTTGCCATTTAATTCCAGTGATTTGGATGTATAATTCCAGTGATTTGGACGTATAATTCCAGTGATTTTGCCATTTAATTCCAGTGATTTGGACGTATAATTCCAGTGATTTTGCCATTTAATTCCAATGATTTGGACGTATAATTCCAGTGATTTGGATGTATAATTCCAGTGGGAATTGTTTGTGTTGCTTGGCTTAGTCATACAGCTACCTCATTGCACCTCTTCGACATCTTTGCATGAGGTGCTGTTTGGAATCTAGTTTTTGAAAAGTGCCATCCTATCTGACACTGCCGTATGCGTCCAGGGGTACTGCTGTATTAGTCCTGGGGTACTGCCGTATAAATCCACCAATTGCAGATTTTTTTTAAAATGACAGGGTCATGCTGGGGATGCTGTCAGTGGACCGAACAATTGCAGCCCACTCTCGACATTCAGCCACTGCGTGACACTACTAGATGGACCAGGTGGTTTTGTCGCTTAGCTTAGTCATACAGCAGCCTCGGCACACCTTTTTTTCTTCTTTGCATCATGTGCTGTTTGGGGCCTTTTTTTATATCTGCCCTACTGTCTACCACTGCAGTGCCACTCCTAGATGGGCCAATTGTTTGTGTCGCTTGGCTTAGTCATACAGCTACCTCATTGCACCTCTTCTACATATTTGCATGAGGTGCTGTTTGGGGCCTAGTTTTTGAAAAGTGCCCTCCTGTCTGACACTGCAGTGCCACTCCTACATGGGCCAGGTGTTTGTGCCGTACACTTGTGTCACTTGGCTTAGTCATACAGCAGCCTCGGTGCACCTCTTTTTCTTCTTTGCATCATGTGCTGTTTGGGGCCTTTTTTATATCTGTGTTACGATCCTGATGCTCAGGACAGGGGAGATCTTATGTAGTGAGTCCTGAGCACCAAGACGGAATGCTGGGATTGGGAAAAGGGAAGGAAATAGCCCCTAGCACCCTACCTCCGTTGTCTTACCCGTGTTATCAATTCACGCCTGAACGACTATGGTTTCTTGAGCCCATGGCAGCCGAGTTTGAAGGGCGGATTAGGTCTGCCCAACTCCGATGCCCCCTCAGGTCTTAAAGAGAGACAAGGCGTGAACTGAGACAGGGTAATAACAAGGGGACCTCTAACTGAAACAACCACGCTAGGGGCTATAAACTACCTAAAAACTAAACGTATGTGCGGCACGCCGCCAAAGGAAAAGAACTACAAAGAAACCACTGTCCACTCCCCTACACGGCACCGCCGAGTTCCGGGGAGGACAGTGAAAGCGGAAACCTCCGCAAATGCACCAATTCACAGTAAAGTAAACACTAAGCGGCATAGGCCGCAACACGCGGCAGAAGCCGCTACTCACGAAACCGGGAGTGAACCTCAGATGACAAACAGGTTCGCAAGGACTAGAAGGATTCCCAGGACCGGCTTCGGACCTCCAAAGTACCAAAGGGCAGGGAGCAAGATCCACCAAACACGGCAAGGCAGGAACAGCATACAAGAAGCTATCACCAGCGGGGCTGCAGTTTGCTGGCTCACATAAAAAGGCCCTGCTGGCCAATAACAGGAGGGCCAGCAGGACCAGCCCCCAGACCCTAATTACTAGTTGCCGTGCAGCTGCCCTGCTGCACGAGCAACCTAATAAACTATTCTTAGCAACGGGGAACGCGGTCCACCTGTGGCGTCCTCGTTGCTATGCACCCGGCGGCCCTGCACGCACGGCGTCCTGCGTTGCCAGGGACCCGGCGGCTATCGTGCGCACGGCATCCTGGCGTTGCTAGGCGCCGTGCGGGGGACAGGGAAGGAGAGAGGCGCGGCGGCCGTGACCGCTGCTCAGTCAGGGCACGGCCGAAGACCGCCGCGCCTAACAGTACCCCCCCCCCCTTGAGGAGGGGTTAAAGAACCCCTAGAGACAGGTTTATGAGGAAACTCCTGAAAGAAAATCCTCTTCAGCTTGGGAGCATGTAAATCTTTATCCAACACCCAAGATCTTTCTTCAGGGCCATAACCTTTCCAGTGGACCAAAAAATAGAGCCGACCCCGAGAAAGCTTAGAATCTAAAACATTCTCCACCAAGAACTCTTGTTGCCCCTGAACATCCACCGGAGATCTACCCTGGGAAGTCCTCTGAGGAAATCTCCTGGAAGAAAAATACTGTTTCAAAAGAGAACAGTGAAAAGTATTGCCAATTTTGAGAGATCTCGGCAAGCGTAGCCGAAAAGCAACTGGGTTGACCTTCTTAATGATAAGGAATGGTCCAATAAATTTGGGTCCCAATCTAGCCGAAGGTTGTCGGAGCTTGATGTTGCGAGTTGACAACCATACCTTATCTCCCACCTTAAAAGTGCAAGGACGTCGGAGCCTATCAGCAAATTTCTTTTCTCGGAAGGCAGCTTTTCTCAAGGCAAGGTGCACCTTTCTCCAAATTGTTCTGAGATGGGAGGTTAAGGTCAACGAGGAGACTGGAGAATGAGGAAAAAAAGAGTTGGCTCTAAGATGAAAGCCAAAGACTGAAAAGAATGGGGACTCCTTGGTGGAAGAATGACAAGAGTTATTATAAGCAAATTCGGCTAACGGAAGAAATTCAGACCAATCATTCTGGAGTTTGGCCGAATACAACCGTAAATACTGTTTTAATGACTGGTTAACTCGTTCGGTTTGTCCGTTAGATTGTGGATGGACCCAGATGTTAAAGAGAGTTTCATATTTAATGAGGCACAAAAACGTTTCCAAAAACGAGCAATGAATTGCGGACCCCGATCAGAGACAATATCCCTGGGCAACCCATGGAGCCTGAACACATGACGGAGAAACAAGACTGCCAACCCTTGAGCAGAGGGTAATCGGGGAAGAGCAATGAAATGAGCCATCTTACTAAAACGATCTACTACCACCCAAATGACTCGAAATCCGGCTGAAAGAGGAAGGTCCACCACGAAATCCATGGATATATGTGACCATGGCCTGAGAGGAACGGCTAAAGGTACGAGTTGCCCGATCGGCAATGAACGAGGAACCTTATGCCGTGCACAAACTTGACAGGAATGGACAAATTCCCTTACATCTTTAGAAAGACTAGGCCACCACACCGAGCGAGACACTAACTCCAAGGTCTTAGTGATACCTGGATGACCAGAGACTTTGTTGTCATGAAACTCAGCTAAAACAGTGCCTCTCAGAAATTCAGGGACAAAGAGACGATCAGCAGGAGTCGGTTTAGGAGCCTGCTGTTGAAGCTGGACTAACTGAGTAAATAAATCCTGTGTGAGGCCTGCCCGGATGACAGATGATGGAACTATGGGGGTAGTAGCAGGATGGTTATTGTGAACCGGAAGAAAACAACGTGACAGGGCATCAGCTTTAGTATTTTTGGAACCAGGCCTGAAAGTGATAATAAACCTGAAACGAGTAAAAAACAATGCCCAACGTGCCTGCCGAGCATTAAGCCGTTTAGCTGACTCAATATATTGCAGGTTCTTATGGTCAGTAAACACTGTAATAGTATGCCTAGCTCCCTCCAGCCAATGCCTCCACTCCTCGAAAGCCCATTTAACTGCCAGCAATTCTCGATTACCAACGTGATAGTTGGATTCTGCGGAGGAGAATTTCCTGGACATGAAGGCACAAGGGTGTAATTCCTGAGACTCCGGTTCTTCCTGAGATAGGATAGCCCCCACTCCAACCTCTGAGGCATCTACCTCAACTATAAAGGGGAGCTCCGGGTTAGGTTGCCTGAGAACAGGAGCCGAGACAAAGGCCTGCTTTAAGGCCCGAAAGGCAGACTCGGCTGCAGGCGACCAATTGGAAGGGTCCGCTCCTTTTTTAGTCAATGCTACTATAGGAGCGACCAAATCAGAAAAGGTATGAATGAACCGCCTATAATAGTTTACAAACCCTAAAAAGCGCTGAATTGCTTTTAAATTTGTGGGTTGCGCCCAATTAAGGATGGCCTGGAGTTTTTTCGGTTCCATGAAAAATCCCTGGGGAGAAATAATATACCCCAAGAAGGACACTTCCGTGATGTGAAAATCACATTTCTCTAGTTTTGCGTATAAATGATTCTCCCGTAGTTTTTGAAGAACCAGACGCACATGGGTAATATGTTGTTCCATAGACTCAGAATAAATCAAAATGTCGTCTAAATAAACGACAACGAACTTTCCAAGAAAGTCACGAAGAACATCATTGATGAGGTCTTGAAATACCGCAGGAGCATTTGACAGCCCAAAGGGCATCACCAGGTATTCATAATGACCCGACTGTGTGCTGAAAGCCGTCTTCCACTCATCCCCAGACCTTATTCGGATGAGATTGTAAACTCCTCTAAGATCGATTTTTGAGAAGATAACGGCAGAGCGTAACTGATCTAAAAGTACTGAAATCAAAGGCAAAGGGTAGGTGTTTTTAACAGAAATTTTATTCAGAGCCCGAAAATCAATACATGGTCTGAGCGACCCATCTTTTTTCTCAACAAAAAAGAATCCTGCACTCAAAGGAGATTTCGAAGGCCTAATGAAGCCTTTTTTCAGGCTTTCCTGGATATAATTATCCATAGCCGTGGTTTCTGGCCCGGAGAGGGCATATAATCTCCCTTTAGGTAAAGTGGCCCTGGGAACTAAATCTATAGCGCAGTCATAGGACCGATGGGGAGGCAGAACGTCCGCATTTCCCTTGGAGAACACATCAGCAAAATCCTGATATTCCAGAGGAATTAGTTCTGGGGTAACTGCTGCAACCCGGACAGGATGGGAAATACACTCCTTAACACAAAAAGGACCCCATTGGGAAATCTCCCCAGACCGCCAATCTATGATGGGATTATGAAAGGCAAGCCAGGGGTGACCCAAAACTACTGGAACTGCCGGACAATGTGTAAGGTAAAATTCTATTTCTTCTGAATGTAGGGCCCCCACTGTCAGCAATACTGGAGGTGTGCGGTGAGTAATAACCCCATTGGAAAGCGGACCCCCATCCAAGCCGTGCATGGTGATACGTCTATCTAAGGGTATCATTGGAACGCCTAAAGCCTTAGCCCAAGCTAAATCCATAAAATTTCCTGCAGCTCCACTGTCGACGAAGGCCGACACCAACGAACTGAGGCTGCCAAAGGAAATCTTTACCGGAACTAATAGAGAATTATTAGAGGAGATTAACTGCAGACCCAAGTGAACCCCCTCACAATTCACTTGGTCAGAGTGTTTCCCGGCTTGTTCGGGCAGTTACGTGCGATATGTCCCTTACCACCACAATACAAACAAAGACCAGAACTTAACCTTCTGGTTCTTTCCTCTGGGGACAGCCGGGAGAGACCCATTTGCATGGGCTCCTCGACGTCCTCAGGAAAAGTATATACACATGGATTAGGCCTAAAAGTTGTTCCTCTTTCAGCCCTCCGCTCTCGGAGACGACGATCAATTTTAATAGCGAGCTCCATGAGTTTGTCTAGAGTCTCAGGAGCGGGGTACTGAAGGAGACTGTCTTTAATCACTTCCGACAGACCGAGGCGAAACTGACTGCGCAGGGCCGGGTCATTCCAGCCACAGTCGTTCGACCAACGGCGAAATTTGGTACAATACACCTCTGCTGGATTTTTGCCTTGCTTAAGGGCACGTAGGTGACTCTCAGCTGATGCTTCTCTATCTGGGTCGTCATATAAGAGGCCTAAGGATTTAAAAAAGGCGTCTACTGATAACAAAGCAGCATCATCCGCTCTTAGCCCAAACGTCCAGGTCTGTGGATCACCCTGAAGTAGAGACATCACAATCCCGACCCGCTGAGACTCAGTACCAGAGGAACGGGGCCTTAAACGAAAATAAAGCTTACAAGCTTCCTTAAAATGAAAAAAATCTTTTCGGTTACCCGAAAAACGGTCAGGTAAATGCATCTTTGGTTCTGGAATTATACTCGGGGAGGCTCGCAAAAGATCTTCCTGCGATCTCACCCGAAGAGTAAGGTCCTGAACCATCTAAGTTAATTCCTGTATTTGGTTAACCAAAAGCTGACTGGGGTTTGGCCCTAAACCTGACGGATTCATGAGGCCGAATTTCTAGGCCAACCAATACAACGGAAAAAATTAAACCCCCTTTTTTTGTTTTTTTTGTTGGCCGGTGATAATGTTACGATCCTGATGCTCAGGACAGGGGAGATCTTATGTAGTGAGTCCTGAGCACCAAGACGGAATGCTGGGACTGGGAAATGGGAAGGAAATAGCCCCTAGCACCCTACCTCCGTTGTCTTACCCGTGTTATCAATTCACGCCTGAACGATTATGGTTTCTTGGGCCCATGGCAGCCGCGTTTGAAGGGCGGACTAGGTCTGCCCAACTCCGATGCCCCCTCAGGTCTTAAAGAGAGACAAGGCGTGAACTGAGACAGGGTAATAATAACAAGGGGACCTCTAACTGAAACAACCACGCTAGGAGCTATAAACTACCTAAAAACTAAACGTATGTGTGGCACGCCGCCAAAGGAAAAGAACTACAAAGAAACCACTGTCCACTCCCCTACACGGCACCGCCGAGTTCCGGGGAGGACAGTGAAAGCGGAAACCTCCGCAAATGCACCAATTCACAGTAAAGTAAACACTAAGCGGCATAGGCCGCAACACGCGGCAGAAGCCGCTACTCACGAAACCGGGCGAGAACCCCAGATGACAAACAGGTTCGCAAGGACTAGAAGGATTCCCAGGACCGGCTTCGGACCTCCAAAGTACCAAAGGGCAGGGAGCAAGATCCACCAAACATGGCTGACAGGAACAGAGTTCTGCAAGGCAGGAACAGCATACAAGAAGCTATCACCGGTGGGGCTGCAGTGTGCTGGCTCACATAAAAAGGCCCTGCTGGCCAATAACAGGAGGGCCAGCAGGACCAGCCCCCAGACCCTAATTACTAGTTGCCGTGCAGCTGCCCTGCTGCACTAGCAACCTAATAAACTATTCTTAGCAACGGGGAACGCGGTCCGACTGTGGCGTCCCCGTTGCTATGCATCCGGCGGCCCTGCACGCACGGCGTCCTGCGTTGCCAGGGACCCGGCGGCTATCGTGCGCACGGCGTCCTGGCGTTGCTAGGCGCTGTGCGGGGGACAGGGAAGGAGAGAGGCGCGGTGGCCGTGACCGCTGCTCAGTCAGGGCACGGCCGAAGACCGCCGCGCCTAACAATCTGCCCTCCTGTCTGACACTACAGTGCCACTCCTAGATGGGCCAGATGTTTGTGCCGCACACTTGTGTCGTTTAGCTTAGTCATACAGCCACCTCGGTGCAACCTTTTGGCCTAAAAACAATATTGTGAGGTGTCAGATGTTCAGAATAGACTGGAAGTGAGTGGAAATTAATGTTATTGAGGTTAATAATACTGTAGGATCAAAATTACCGCCAAATTCTGTGATTTTAGCCGGTTTTATGTTTTTTTTCCAAAAATCATCCAGATCCAAAACCAAAACACAAAAGGGTGGTTTTGGCAAAACCAAGCCAAAACCAAAACACGAAAGTGGAATTAGAACCAAAACCAAAACACAACACACGAAAAGTGCCAGCCGCACATCTCTAAAAATAATGTTATGTTTTTGGCGTGCCTGTCTCTGCACGCAAAGAGGGATTTGACCCATATCTGGCTGATTCTAAGATACATAAAATTGTGTAATTTCAGTTCTGCATATGCGCAGTTTGTTAGGACTTGCTGTTTTTGTCCGTGTAATGAGTCAGAATCAGGCCTTTAATCTGTGTCTCTTTCCTCTTTTTAATCTAATCTATTTTAATGAAGTTATTACATGTGCCCAGGGCTTAAAGTGGTCCTGGAGACGTTGTGGAACTAATTTCCCCGCCATCTGTTCCCCCCACCCCTCCAATTAGGCAGAGCCAGGACCAGTGCTAGGGTATTCTGTTCCCCCTGCAAACTATAACTTTGTGCCCTTCCTCCCATACTTTATAAAGGAATAGTGGCCCAATATACACAATGCCCACAGTAGTGCCCCTTATACACAATGCTCACAGCAGTGACCCTATTACACAGTGCCCATAATAGTGCCCCTTATACACAATGCCCACAGTAGTAGCACCCCTTACACATAATGCCTACAGTAGAAGTGCCCCTTACACATAATGCCCACAATAGTAATGCCCCTTACACAAAATGCCCACAGTAGTGCCACTTATGCACATAATGCCCACAGTAGTAATGCCGTTTATACACAAAATGTCCACAGTAGTAGTGCCCCTTATACACATAATGCCATCAGTAGTAGTGTCCCTTACACATAATGCTCACAGTAGTAGTGCCCTTTAAACATAATGCCCACAGTAGTGCTGCTTATAAAGATAATGCCCACAGTAGTAGTGCCCCTTATACACATAATGCCACAGTAGTAGTGCCCCTTACACATAATGCTCACAACAGTAGTGCCCCTTTAACATAATGCCCACAGTAGTGCCACTTATAAACATAATGCTAACAGTAGTAGTGCCGCTTATACACCTAATGCCCACAGTAGTAGTGCCCCTTATACACATAATACCCACAGTAGTAGTGCCCCTTATACACATAATGCCCACAGTAGTAGTGCACCTTATACACATAATGCTCACAGTAGTAGTGCCCCTTAAGCACATTATGTCCACAGTAGTAGTGCCCCTTACACATAATGGCCACAGTAGTGCCACTTATCACCCAGTGACCACAGTAGTAGTGCCCCTTACACATAATGGCCACAGTAGTGCCACTTATCACCCAGTGACCACAGTAGTAGTGCCCCTTACACATATTGCCAACTTAAAAGTAACTCCATAAGTCATAACTTCCAGTGTAGCTGCACTGGTGTAGAGTATTTTTTACCAGCATGAGCCTCGGTGTCCACGTGGATCTCAGTGCGGGCCCCCTTCAATAGGCAGAAGAGACAGATGTGCAATGACATCACTGCGCCATCTCATTCCCTTTGCCACCAGAGGAGAGAGACTGGAGAATGCAGGGTGTGCCAAGTCCATCACTGTCTGTAGTGCTGCCCACACACCACATCTATTGATATGAACACCGCCGGTGGGCAGAGCACAGCAGGGCAGCCTGAGGGAAGCCAGCCTGAGCCTCCGAGACTGAGTACTTCATAATCAGGCAGCAGCTGCCTGTACTTAGTGGTGCCCAGCAAGGTGGGCGGGCAGATGCGTAATGGGTTCCGCCTCCAATTACAACTGACGAAACGCAGTCCCAACCCGTTCGAGCCCACTTTAACCCCTGCATGTGCTTTTAAAGACATAAGGACATACGGAATAATAACTATGTATAATTCATTTTTGCTATGTCTCCATTTGGGGGGGTGTATATTTCGTTTTCTTGAACTTGCCCCAGTATTTCATTATGTATATTACTTTTTCTCTAGTTTGTTTCATACAATTCTGCATTAATAGGACTTGCTGCTTATATGTCTGGTCACGATACTCAATAAGTGTATTTATTGTATGACGTATTATAATTTATTATTAGGTTTGGAATAAAAACAATTTCTACAAAGTATAGGTTGTGCAATAAGTGATACCTGTTGTGCAAAATGTCTTTTTTTCCTTTCTGTATATTTTTGGATCTGCTTTTCCTTTTTTTTTTTTAAGTAATTACATCATCATATATACATATCATACAGTATAATGTAACGTCACACAGTAACAAAACCATCATACACATAAAGGTCCTGAAAATGTAACTACAGTAATAGTCAGTGCAGGTTTTCCAGATTACAGTGTTCTCATAGACAGCCACTTCCATGTAACTGGACCAATTATTGCCATACAGAAAAAAACAAATAATTCTTCACATTGTTAAAAAGAATTAAACATTTTTGTTCTGTGTTTGGCTGTAAATAGCAGACTGGGTACAAGTAGCTTTATTTGGTATGGGATGCCGGCGGTCATGTGACCGAAGCCGTAAACCTGACACCACTCAAGAGACCAGTGGTGGAATACAAATAGCTGACAATCTGAAGGTAAGTCTAGCGACACTGCTAGGGTTAGGACCCAGGGAGCAGGGTTAGGGTTAGGCACTAGGGGGGTTTAGGGTTAAGAACTAAGGGGGTTTAGGGTTAAGCACTGAGGGGAGTTAGGTTCAAGATGCCACCCCCTGGAGGGTTAGGGTAGGGGAGTGTGGTAAAAATACTTACCCCCTCCAACGTCATGTGACCTACAAAAAAACGCACATCTACAAATCAAAATCTCTGACATGTAAGGATATGCCCAGCACAGGGCACAGCTATGAAGAGTAGCTCCCTGCCTACCTGAAGGGTAGCTCCCTGCCTACGCAGGCTACCTACCCGCCATGTTTTGGGCTGCAGTGGCTGTTTGCGATGTCATGCAGCCGCCGCGGCCCGCCCCCGCAAACTGTCCAGACCGCGCCTCCCCAATGCCGTCCGAATGCCGCCAACACGCCCACTTTCTGCCCACAACCGTCTCTGCCTGTCAATCAGGCAGAGACGATCGCACTCACTGTGTGCGCACACCTCGCTGGGCTTCAGTCTGCATTTGCTGCTGCTGCAGCGACCAGGTCTGAATTAGGCCCTGAGTTTGTGTACACTGAACCATCAGATAGCGAGTGTCAATATCACAGTCACGCTCCAAAATCTAGGATTTCATTTTGGATCTCGGATGTTCGGCCATGGGAGACTGAACCTGCAGCTAGGACATCATGGCTCCTGTAGGCTCTGAATTTTATAGATGGGTAAGTTACGTTAATAAACGCTTTGCGGGCTATTTAATTAGCTGCAGTAGTTTACAGCTGCTAATTGATCCCACGAGGGCTATCCTGAGACAGGCGGAAAAAAAATCCCTGATAAAATGCCCCAAATTTGCATTCGCGGCCTCAAAAACGCATAGGTCCAGGAACTTATTCCAGATCCTATGTGATTTCGTCCCCTGAAAATGTAAAAATTTTCGGGTGCATAAAATAGAGGATACTTGAATTGACCGGACAAAAAAAGCTGAATGGTTTAAATGGGTCAAATCCTGATATACAACAAATGGGGGGAATACTGATAGACTGCCCCCCAGCCCATATGTGCAAGACCACGCTTCTAGGAAACCTTATAATGTGATCATTATCTTACACAGTGACATCAACAAAGCATCTAGGAGGTAAACTGCCTAAACACAGGGCTTTACTGTGGGGCTGATTCAGCATGCAACGCTACTACGGCAGCGTTCGCATGCCGAATCCTGCTGCAGTGTGCGCATGCGCAGAAGTGGCATCTCACATGCGCACACAGTGCAATGACATCTCACATGTGTAAACGCCTCTGCCAGGACAGGGCTGAAGTGGGGTCGCATCTGCTTTTTGTTGGGGGCGGCGTTTAATTGCGTTGGGGGGAAGGCGTGGTCCGGACAATGCAGGCTGCGTAGACAGGCGGTAACCCTAATCAAGAGAGTACATCAATGTCTTGGGATGCGCTCACATGTCTGCAGGGTGTAGGGGGAGGACTCGGCACGCGGGGCAGACTTGTCCTGTGCTGGGCGTCTCCCCGCATGTCAGTGTAATGGGTTGTAGACCCATGCTGATGTTTATTTGTCACTTCTGTAAATGCCACTCTATGATCAGATGAAAGAGTCACTATTGAGATATCAGTTTTCATTTATTTTTTTGCAGACTGACTGAGAGATCAATTGATCCACATCCTGACCCCAGTTTGTCGATAATGATTAATTGACCCTTCAGGGTAACCTCTTTGTAAAATATGATCTGCGCGGGTGTAAAATCAGTTCTGAACAATGAATAAATTAGGCCAATTATGAGAAACTGGATACAGTAGATATTTATTTATTAACATTATTTATTAACAGTTTCTTATATAGCGCAACATATTCCGTTGCGCTTTACAATTAGAACAGTAATAGAACAAAACTGGGTAAAAACAGACAGACATAGAGGTAGGAAGGCCCTGCTCGCAAGCTTACAATCTATAGGGAAATAGGCATAGATACACAAGGATAGATGCTACCTATTGCATAATGGTCCACCAGATTGCTAGGTTCTTAATGGGTTGTATGATGATACCCCACAAAGTTATCCAAGTGTCAGGAGGGTGTGAGACTAAAGAAAGACAAGATATGTGATGTTATGAATACTCTACAGAGGATGTAAGTAAATAGGGAAGCACTGAAGGTTATGTGTGTGGATCAGGAATGTGATAGGCTTGTCTGAAGAGGTGAGTTTTCAGGGAAAGTTTAAAGGTTTGGAGACTAGAGGCGAGTCTTATTGTGCGTGGGAGGGCATTCCACAGAGTGAGTAAAGCCCGGATAAAGTCCTGTAATTTTGAGTGTGAACAAGTAATGCGTGTGGATGAGAGACGTAGATCTTGTGCAGAGCGGATAGGTCGGGTAGGGAGATATTTTGAGATGAGTGAAGAGATGTATGTTGGTGCAGTTTGGTTAATGGCCTTGTATGTCAGTAAAAGTATTTTATATTTAATACGGTAGAATACCGGTAACCAATAGAGGGACATCTGCAGTGGATCTGCAGATGAACGTCTAGCGAGGAAGATTAGCCTCGCAGCTGCATTCAAAATGGATTGTAGTGGTGAGAGCCTGTGTTTGGGAAGACCGGTCAGGAGACTATTACAATAATCAATGCGGGAGATAATGAGAGCATGGATTAGAGTTTTTGCTGTGATATGATGTGAAATGGGTGACCTATTAGTTATCAGGAGGTCTCAAGGAAGTAACTTATCCAATGCTGTCAGTCCGAATTGGCGCTACCCCTATTCCTAATCCCTAACCGTAATCACCACTCCTGCAGCCTAGCACTAACCCTCCCTAGTGCCTAACCCTAACCCTCCCCTCTTGTAGCCTATTACTAACCCAGTGGCAAACGCAGAATTTCTAGAGGGGGGGGGGGGGGGGGTTTCTAGAGGGGGGGGGGTTTTCCAAATGCAATCCACAATCTCCCCTTCTGCGGAGCATTAGAGCATGTACAGGCGTTTGGGGGAGCGGTAGAAGAACCTAGTACAGACCCTGGACATTAATGTAAACAATGGTCTTTTTATACACTGGAAAGTGTATGGAATACAGTATTAATATTTACCACTATAGATGGCCTATAGTATAGGTTGTATTAAACATTTAAATAAAATAAATAAGTGGTCAGGAAAAGGAAAAACATACCATAATAAATAAATACACATACAGTATATAATGGAACCAGTAGAAGACAGAACTGCACTTTCTAATCACACGTTCTTCCACCTCATGGTAAGACTCCTGTCTCTTCTTGCTGGCAGCTACTCACTGGTCCAGTGCACTGACTGAGGACAGCAAACTTGGAAGAAGTTGCTACCACCGGGCACGTGTAGCATCTCTGCTCTGTCCCTTAAACTGCATGATGTGGCAGCAGCTCTAGTAATCGTATTATATACCATTGCTATTGTTGTCATAATTTGAGCCACTTGCCAAGAGGAGGGGGGTTCCCAGGCAACCAGAACCCCCCCCCCTGCATTTGCCTATGTAACCCTCCCCCTAGTGCCTAACCCTTCCCTCCCCTCCTGTAGCCTAGCACTAACCCTTCCCCTAGTGCCTAACCCTAACCCTCCCCTCCTGTAGCCTATCACTAACCCTTCCCCTAGTGCCTAACCCTAACCCTGCCCTCCTGTAGCCTAACCCTAACCCTCCCTAGTGCCTAACCCTCCCCTCCTGTATCCTATCACTAACCCTTCCCCTAGTGCCTAACCCTCCCCTCCTGTAGCCTATCACTAACCCTTCCCCTAGTGCCTAACCCTAACCCTGCCCTCCTGTAGCCTAACCCTAACCCTCCCTAGTGCCTAACCCTCCCCTCCTGTAGCCTAGCACTAACCCTTCCCCTAGTGCCTAACCCTAACCCTGCCCTCCTGTAGCCTATCACTAACCCTTCCCCTAGTGCCTAACCCTAACCCTCCCCTCCTGTAGCCTAACCCTAACCCTCCCCTCCTGTAGCCTAGCACTAACCCTTCCCCTAGTGCCTAACCCTAACCCTCCCCTCCTGTAGCCTATCACTAACCCTTCCCCTAGTGCCTAACCCTAACCCTCCCCTCCTGTAGCCTAACCCTAACCCTCCCCTCCTGTAGCCTAGCACTAACCCTTCCCCTAGTGCCTAACCCTAACCCTCCCCTCCTGTAGCCTAGCACTAACCATCCGCTGCTGCAGCCTAACCCTAGCCCTCCGGTCCCGGCAGACTGCCAAGATTCAACATACCGACATCATAATTCAACATTGTGGTGTTTGTCACGATCCGGGTATCTGGACGCCATTACTTACCCTTCAGATGCCTCCTAAGGCTGGCTCAGCGTTCCAGGACCGGATCCCATCTGTTATACTGATGTCCACATTCCTGCCTCCTCTCCTGTCACTCTGAGACGCGGTCACCGCGACGCCTGTTGCATCCGGAGTGGCGTCTCCCGCGGCCTCCGCCGCTGTTCCTGAGTTTCTACATGCAGAGTGTCAGAGTGGTGATTACATCAGCCGCGGCCTCCGCTGTGCCCGCGTGGTTAAATGTGCGCTTGTCAGTCTGGCGTCTCCTGTCTCCTGTGGCCGGCGCCGCCATTACTGTTTTGATTCTCACATGGATTACAAACCAAACTTTCCTCCAAGTGTCTGCATGGGCGCAGCCATCTTGGATTCTGTCATCTGTTCATTTCCACCAACCTGCTGTCTGCATTGTTAATCTGCATAATTGCCTAGCCAATCCCTTCCTTGCTGCAGGTATAAGTAATCTGTGCCTGAGCAAGGAAGGCGTCAGTGCTTTGGTTGTCAAACCTAGTTCCAGTTTGTCTCTCTCCTGTGGTTGTTTTCCAGGTTCCAGCTCCTATCTCCACACTTCCACTAAAGAGACCCGCACCAGCATTTCCATCTGCGGTGTAGCCTGACTCTCCTATCCATTTGGATTCATCTGCTTCCAGCTACAGATCCACCTGCTTTCAGCATCCAGCTTCCAGCAGAGGTCAGCTCTTCTTAAAGTGCCGGTACCCTTTTCTGCAGATTATCATTTATCACCGGCATTATTATTTCACCGCTCTCAAGCTCCAAACATCACTTCATATTTCATCGCTCTCAAGCTACATTTATTATTTAACTGGTTCCAGCCAGTATTCACTCCGTGTCAACATCTGTCTGGTTTCAGCCAGTATCCACAGCAGCCGTTTTACCCACAGCAGCCCAGCTTTTCCTGGAACACCAGCTGGTACGATCCTGGGCTATTTCCATTGCTACAGTCGGGCCTGGTAAGGACTTTCCACCTAGAAGATTATTAAGAACTATCTCATACTACCAGAGCCCTGTGGTCCTTGCCACCCTGTAGTACCCAGGAACTGTGTTATTTCCCTGCTGAGTTTTATGTTTTCTTATTTGCTGCTGTGTTACGGAGTATGTCATAATAAACATCATTGACTTTTATCCTGGTTGTCGTGGTCACGCCTTCGGGCAGTTATTCTACATGTTACTTACATGTCTAGGGGTCTGATACAACCTCCCAGGTTCCGTTACATCTCAGCCCCTACAACTGAGGCTGCCTCCCGTCAGCTCAGGCCCTCAGTTGTGACAGTAAGCACTGACCATATGAATCCAGCCGGAGACCAGGATCAAGCGGCCAGGCCGATGCAAGAACTGGCAGCCCGACTTGAACATCAGGAGGCTGCACAGGGCCACATCATCCGCTGTCTCCAGGATCTCTCTACTATGCTGGATGGGATTCAGACAACCCCCCGTGGATCAGACGCGTCCGGTGCGTCAACCACAGTGACTCCAGCTATAACCCCACCCACCTTACCCATTTCTGCTCCACGTCTTCATCTTCCAACGCCAGCAAAATTGTACGGATCTCCAAGATTCTGCAGGGGATTTCTCAACCAGTGTGAGATTCAGTTTGAGCTACAACCTGGCAATTTTCCCAGTGACCGTACAAAAATTGCCTACATTATCTCTCTTCTCAGTGGCTCAGCCCTTGATTGGGCATCACCGTTATGGGAGAGGTCCGACACCCTGCTATCCTCCTACACTGCATTTGTGTCAACATTCAGGCGTATCTTCGACGAGCCCGGCCGGGTAACTTCAGCCTCATCTGAGATTCTCAGTTTACGCCAGGGATCACGTACTGTAGGACAATATCTTATACAGTTCCAGATCCTGGCATCCGAACTGGCATGGAACGACGAGGCCCTGTATGCTGCATTCTGGCATGGCTTATCTGAGCGTATTAAAGATGAGTTAGCTACCAGAGACTTACCTTCCAAGTTAGATGAGCTAATCTCACTCTGCACGAAAGTTGATTTACGTTTCAGAGAAAGAGCAACTGAGCGTGGAAGATCATCTGCTCCAAAATCTTCTGCTCCTCCTTCTCGCCAACTGTCACCTTCTAAAGATGAGCCCATGCAACTTGGCCGTTCCTGGTTAACTCCTGCTGAGCGCCGAAGACGTCTCTCTGAGTCTCTTTGTCTTTATTGTGCAGCTCCGTCTCACACCATTAATGCCTGTCCCAAACGTCCGGGAAACTCCAAATCCTAGCTCGCCAAGGAGAGGGCCGGCTAGGAGTAATGATCTCCTCTCCATCTCCTCATGATTGTAATCTCCCAGTGTCGCTCCAAATTGCTCAACGTTACCGGAACGTTATTGCCCTCCTTGATTCCGGAGCAGCTGGGAACTTTATTACCGAAGCCTATGTTAAACGGTGGTCCCTACCCACCGAGAGACTTCCTTCGTCCATCTCCTTAACTGCCGTGGATGGCAGCAAGATTTTTGATGCAGTTATTTCCCTAAGGACTCTACCAGTTCGTCTGAGAGTGGGAGTTCTTCATTCCGAATTTATTTCTTTTTTAGTGATTCCAAGAGCCACACATCCTGTGGTCCTGGGCCTTCCATGGCTCCGTCTTCACAATCCATCTATTGATTGGACGACTACACAGATTCTGGCATGGGGTCCCTTCTGTGCTGAGACATGTTTGTTTAAAGTATTGCCTGTCTGTTCTTCCTCCCCCAGGTCGTCTGATGTTCCACCTCCTCCATATCAAGATTTCACGGATGTGTTCAGTAAAGCTTCTGCTGATATCCTTCCTCCTCATAGAGAATGGGACTGCCCGATTGATCTCGTTCCAGGGAAGGTTCCACCTCGAGGCCGAACTTACCCGTTGTCTCTGCCTGAGACGCATTCTATGGAGGAATACATTAAAGAGAACCTAGCAAAGGGGTTCATTCGACCTTCCTCTTCTCCAGCCGGCGCAGGCTTCTTTTTCGTAAAGAAAAAAGATGGTGGTCTGCGGCCGTGCATCGACTACAGAGGTCTGAACGACATTACCATCAAGAACCGCTATCCACTACCCCTGATTACTGAGCTCTTTGATAGAGTTAGCGGAGCTACCATCTTCACAAAGCTGGACTTGAGAGGTGCATACAATCTCATCCGGATCCGTGAGGGTGACGAGTGGAAGACCGCCTTTAACACCCGTGACGGACATTATGAGTACCTCGTCATGCCCTTCGGATTGAGCAATGCTCCAGCTGTCTTCCAGCATTTTGTCAATGAGATCTTCAGAGACATTTTATACCGTCATGTCGTGGTCTATCTAGATGATATCCTCATTTTTGCCAACAATTTAGAGGAACATCGTTTTTGGGTAAAAGAGGTTCTGTCCCGTCTCCGTGTCAATCATCTCTATTGCAAATTAGAGAAATGCGTCTTTGAAGTCAAGTCCATTCCGTTTCTAGGGTACATTGTGTCCGGTTCCGGACTAGAGATGGATCCTGAGAAACTACAAGCAATCCAGAATTGGCCGATACCCTTAACCCTCAAGGGGGTCCAGAGGTTCTTAGGGTTCGCCAATTATTACAGAAAGTTTATACGAGACTTTTCCACCATTGTGGCGCCTATTACTGCTTTAACTAAGAAGGGTGCTAACCCGTCCAAGTGGTCTGAAGAAGCTACGCAAGCTTTTCATCTCTTAAAACAACGGTTCATCTCTGCAACAGTTCTGAAACAGCCCGACATCGACTCTCCTTTCATCTTAGAGGTGGATGCCTCCTCCGTTGGAGTAGGAGCGGTGTTATCTCAGAGGGCTAAAGATGGCCATTTACATCCTTGCAGTTTCTTCTCCCGGAAGTTCTCCCCAGCGGAGCGCAACTATGCCATTGGCGACCAGGAGTTGCTAGCCATCAAGCTCGCTCTAGAGGAGTGGAGATATCTGTTGGAGGGAGCTTCTCATTCAATCACCATACTTACAGACCACAAGAACCTTTTATATCTGAAAGGCGCACAATGTCTCAACCCTCGTCAGGCCAGATGGGCACTTTTCTTTTCCAGGTTCGACTTTAAACTCCAGTTCTGTCCGGGCTCTCAGAATCGCAAGGCCGATGCCCTTTCCCGCTCATAGGAGCAAGAAAATGAGTCAGAGTCTTCAGACAAGCATCCTATTATCAATCCGTTGGCATTCTCCACGGTAGGGATGGACTCTACGCCCCCACCAGGGAAAAGTTTTGTGAAGCCGTTGCTAAGGAAGAAGCTCATGCATTGGGCCCATGCTTCCCGTTTTGCCGGACATACAGGTATCCAAAAAACCCTGGAGTTTATCTCTAGGTCCTATTGGTGGCCAACTCTGAAAAAGGACGTCATGGAGTTTATTGCATCTTGCCCAAAGTGTGCCCAACATAAAGTATCCCGCCAGTCGCCTGCGGGGCAGCTGGTTCCACTATCCGTTCCCCGTCGACCATGGACCCATTTGTCGATGGATTTCATTACAGACTTACCCATGTGCAACAAGTTCAATACCATCTGGGTGGTAGTTGACCGGTTCACCAAGATGGCACACTTCATTCCTCTAACCGGTCTTCCGTCAGCTTCCAAGTTGGCTCAAGTGTTCATACAAGAGATCTTCCGACTTCACGGTCTTCCTGAAGAAATTATCTCAGATCGAGGAGTCCAGTTCACAGCCAAATTCTGGCGAAGTTTATGTCAAGTCCTCCAAGTCAAACTAAAGTTTTCCACGGCTTACCATCCTCAGACCAATGGTCAAACTGAGAGGGTGAATCAGGACTTGGAGGCCTTCCTCCGCATCTATGTGTCTTCCTCTCAAGATGACTGGGTTCAATTACTTCCCTGGGCCGAGTTCTGTCATAACAATCAGTATCATTCCTCATCTTCTTCAACACCATTCTTCACCAACTTTGGATTCCACCCTAAAGTCCCTGAATTCCAACCGCTCCCAGCAACTTCTGTTCCAGCAGTGGATATCACCTTGCATCAGTTTGCAAACAACTGGAAGAGTGTACAAGCAGCTCTGCTCAAGGCATCGTTCAGGTATAAGAAGTTTGCGGACAAGAAGCGTAGAGCGATTCCTGCTCTCAAGGTGGGTGATCGGGTATGGTTATCCACGAAGAATTTGAGGTTAAGAGTTCCCAGTATGAAGTTTGCACCTCGCTACATTGGTCCTTTCAAAATTGAGCAAGTCATCAATCCCGTTGCTTACAGACTTCAGTTACCTCCCTTCTTAAAAATACCCAGGACATTCCATGTTTCCCTGTTGAAACCGCTGATCCTGAATCGGTTTCATTCCTCACTTCCTCCAACTCCGAAAGTCCAAACTCAACGAGGCGTTGAGTATGAAGTGGCCAAGATCCTGGACTCACGTCACCGTTACGGTCGACTACAGTATCTTATTGACTGGAAGGGTTACGGCCCTGAGGAACGCTCATGGACCAATGCTTCTGATGTCCATGCTCCTGCCTTGGTCCGGAAATTCCATTCCAAGTTTCCTCAAAAGCCAAAGAAGTGTCCTGGGGCCACTCCTAAAGGGGGGGGTGCTGTCACGATCCGGGTATCTGGACGCCATTACTTACCCTTCAGATGCCTCCAAAGGCTGGCTCAGCGTTCCAGGACCGGATCCCATCTGTTATACTGATGTCCACATTCCTGCCTCCTCTCCTGTCACTCTGAGACGCGATCACCGCGACGCCTGTTGCATCCGGAGTGGCGTCTCCCGCGGCCTCCGCCGCTGTTCCTGAGTTTCTACATGCAGAGTGTCAGAGTGGTGATTACATCAGCCGCGGCCTCCGCTGTGCCCGCGTGGTTAAATGTGCGCTTGTCAGTCTGGCGTCTCCTGTCTCCTGTGGCCGGCGCCGCCATTACTGTTTTGATTCTCACATGGATTACAAACCAAACTTCCCTCCAAGTGTCTGCATGGGCGCAGCCATCTTGGATTCTGTCATCTGTTCATTTCCACCAACCTGCTGTCTGCATTGTTAATCTGCATAATTGCCTAGCCAATCCCTTCCTTTCTGCAGGTATAAGTAATCTGTGCCTGAGCAAGGAAGGCGTCAGTGCTTTGGTTGTCAAACCTAGTTCCAGTTTGTCTCTCTCCTGTGGTTGTTTTCCAGGTTCCAGCTCCTATCTCCACACTTCCACTAAAGAGACCCGCACCAGCATTTCCATCTGCGGTGTAGCCTGACTCTCCTATCCATTTGGATTCATCTGCTTCCAGCTACGGATCCACCTGCTTTCAGCATCCAGCTTCCAGCAGAGGTCAGCTCTTCTTAAAGTGCCGGTACCCTTTTCTGCAGATTATCATTTATCACCGGCATTATTATTTCACCGCTCTCAAGCTCCAAACATCACTTCATATTTCATCGCTCTCAAGCTACATTTATTATTTAACTGGTTCCAGCCAGTATTCACTCCGTGTCAACATCAGTCTGGTTTCAGCCAGTATCCACAGCAGCCGTTTTACCCACAGCAGCCCAGCTTTTCCTGGAACACCAGCTGGTACGATCCGGGGCTATTTCCATTGCTACAGTCGGGCCTGGTAAGGACTTTCCACCTAGAAGATTATTAAGAACTATCTCATACTACCAGAGCCCTGTGGTCCTTGCCACCCTGTAGTACCCAGGAACTGTGTTATTTCCCTGCTGAGTTTTATGTTTTCTTATTTGCTGCTGTGTTACGGAGTATGTCATAATAAACATCATTGACTTTTATCCTGGTTGTCGTGGTCACGCCTTCGGGCAGTTATTCTACATGTTACTTACATGTCTAGGGGTCTGATACAACCTCCCAGGTTCCGTTACATCTCAGCCCCTACAACTGAGGCTGCCTCCCGTCAGCTCAGGCCCTCAGTTGTGACAGTGTTGACATAATGAATATCGACATTAGATCTTAAATCGTGTAGATTTACTGTGTATGCCAGTGGTGTCCTAGAGTTATCATCATTTTTTCACTGCACCCCTGGGTCAAACTTTCTTATTGAGAAATTCAGCAAAAACTACTACATTAAGCCAATTGTGCCGACATGTCACCCTAGGGTCAGTTATGTGGAGGGGGCCAGGGCTGCACGTCTGTTTGTCATAGTGATGAGCGGGTTCGGTTCCTCGGAAACCGAAACCCCCCGAACTTCACCCATTATACACGGGTCCGAGGCATACTCGGATTCTCCCGTATGGCTCGGTTAACCCGAGCGCGCCCGAACATCATCATCCCGCTGTCGGATTCTCGCGAGATTCGGATTCTATATAAAGAGCCGCGCGTCGCCGCCATTTTCACTCGTGCATTGGAAATGTTAGGGAGAGGACGTGGCTGGCGTCCTCTCCGTTTATTAATGTTGCTGCAAATATTTGTGCTTATTGCTTAATTGTGGGGACTGCTGTATAATATAGGAGGAGTACAGTGCAGAGTTTTGCTGATCAGTAACCACCAGTTTTATCCGTTCTCTGCCTGAAAAATGCTCCATATCTGTGCTCAGTGTGCTGCATATATCTGTCAGGGCCAGTTCTTGGCCTTGTGGCGCCCCGGGCAAAGTATAGGGGCGTGGCTTCAAATGGGGGCGTAGTCAGTTACGCCCCCATTTATGCCCCCTGTAGCGACGCTGAAAGAAAAAATAAAATAAAAAAAAGTATACTTACCATCCCCGTTCCTGATCCAGACCGCTGCAGACCTCCTCCGCCGGCGGCGCCGCTCTTCTCCTCTCCTCTCCTCGATCTATGGGAGAGACGTTATTACGTCTCTCCCATAGAACAGCATAGACACTAGAGGTCAATTATGACTCCTAGTGTCTGTGCCACTATGCTGTGCGGTGCGCGATGACGTAATCGCGCACCGCACAGCAAAGGTCCTCTACATGAAGGGAAACTAGACCGTAGTGTCTAGTTTCCCTTCATGGAGAGGACCTTTGCTGTGCGGTGCGCGATGATGTCATCGCGCACCGCACAACTAAGGTCCTCTCAATGAAGGGAAACTAGACGCTACGCGTCTGGTTCCCTTCAAAGCGGGGGGGCACAGCGGGGGGCACAGTGGCGGATCTTGCCCTGGTGCGGCACCCTCCGGATGGCGCCGGCTCCCTCCGGAAGGCGGCGCCCCAGGCAAAAGTTGTGCTTGCCCGTGGCAAGATCCGCCACTGATATCTGTGCTCACACTGCTTTATTGTGGGGACTGGGGACCAGCAGTATTATACAGGAGGAGTACAGTGCAGAGTTTTGCTAACCAGTGACCACCAGTATTATACGTTGTCTGCCTGAAAAACGCTCCATATCTGTGCTCAGTGTGCTGCATATATCTGTGCTCACACTGCTTTATTGTGGGGACTGGGGGCCAGCAGTATTATATAGGAGGAGTACAGTGCAGAGTTTTGCTGATCAGTGACCACCAGTATTATACGTTGTCTGCCTGAAAAACGCTCCATATCTGTGCTCAGTGTGCTGCATATATCTGTGCTCACACTGCTTTATTGTGGGGACTGGGGACCAGCAGTATTATATAGGAGGAGTACAGTGCAGAGTTTTGATGACAGTGACCACCAGTATATATAGCAGTACGGTACGGAAGGCCACTGCTCTACCTACCTCTGTGTCGTCAAGTATACTATCCATCTAGATTCTATACCTGTGGTGCATTTTAGTTTTGCAGTTTGCTGACAGTGACCACCAGTATATATAGCAGTACGGTACGGAAGGCCACTGCTCTACCTACCTCTGTGTCGTCAAGTATACTATCCATCTAGATTCTATACCTGTAGTGCATTTTAGTTTTGCAGTTTGCTGACAGTGACCACCAGTATATATAGCAGTACGGTACGGAAGGCCACTGCTCTACCTACCTCTGTGTCGTCAAGTATACTATCCATCTAGATTCTATACCTGTGGTGCATTTTAGTTTTGCAGTTTGCTGACAGTGACCACCAGTATATATAGCAGTACGGTACAGAAGGCCACTGCTCTACCTACCTCTGTGTCGTCAAGTATACTATCCATCTAGATTCTATACCTGTGGTGCATTTTAGTTTTGCAGTTTGCTGACAGTGACCACCAGTATATATAGCAGTACGGTACGGAAGGCCACTGCTCTACCTACCTCTGTGTCGTCAAGTATACTATCCATCTAGATTCTATACCTGTGGTGCATTTTAGTTTTGCAGTTTGCTGACAGTGACCACCAGTATATATAGCAGTACGGTACGGAAGGCCACTGCTCTACCTACCTCTGTGTCGTCAAGTATACTATCCATCTAGATTCTATACCTGTGGTGCATTTTAGTTTTGCAGTTTGCTGACAGTGACCACCAGTATATATAGCAGTACGGTACGGAAGGCCACTGCTCTACCTACCTCTGTGTCGTCAAGTATACTATCCATCTAGATTCTATACCTGTGGTGCATTTTAGTTTTGCAGTTTGCTGACAGTGACCACCAGTATATATAGCAGTACGGTACGGAAGGCCACTGCTCTACCTACCTCTGTGTCGTCAAGTATACTATCCATCTAGATTCTATACTTGTGGTGCATTTTAGTTTTGCAGTTTGCTGACAGTGACCACCAGTATATATAGCAGTACGGTACGGATGGCCACTGCTCTACCTACCTCTGTGTCGTCAAGTATACTATCCATCTAGATTCTATACCTGTGGTGCATTTTAGTTTTGCAGTTTGCTGTCAGTGACCACCAGTATATATAGCAGTACGGTACAGAAGGCCACTGCTCTACCTACCTCTGTGTCGTCAAGTATACTATCCATCCATACCTGTGGTGCATTTCAGTTGTGCGCAGTATATATAGTAGTAGGCCATTGCTATTGATACTGGCATATAATTCCACACATTAAAAAATGGAGAACAAAAATGTGGAGGTTAAAATAGGGAAAGATCAAGATCCACTTCCACCTCGTGCTGAAGCTGCTGCCACTAGTCATGGCCGAGACGATGAAATGCCATCAACGTCGTCTGCCAAGGCCGATGCCCAATGTCATAGTAGAGAGCATGTAAAATCCAAAAAACAAAAGTTCAGTTAAATGACCCAAAAATCAAAATTAAAAGCGTCTGATGAGAAGCGTAAACTTGCCCATATGCCATTTACGACACAGAGTGGCAAGGACCGGCTGAGGCCTTGGCCTATGTTCATGGCTAGTGGTTCAGATTCACATGAGGATGGAAGCACTCATCCTCTCGCTAGAAAACTGCAGTGCCACTCCTAGATGGGCCAGGTGTTTGTGTCGGCCACTTTGGTCGCTTAGCTTAGTCACACAGCTACCTCATTGCACTTCTTTTTTTCTTTGCATCGTTTGCTGTTTGGGGACTATTTTTTAAATCTGCCATCCTGTCTGACACTGCAGTGCCACTCCTAGATGGGCCAGGTGTTTGTGTCGGCCACTTGTGTCGCTTAGCTTAGTCACACAGCGACCTTGGTGCGTCTCTTTTTTTCTTTGCATCGTGCTGTTTGGGGACTATTTTTTTGAAGTGCCATCCTGTCTGACACTGCAGTGCCACTCCTAGATGGGCCAGGTGTTTGTGTCGGCCACTTGTGTCGCTTAGCTTAGTCACACAACGACCTTGGTGCGCCTCTTTTTTTCTTTGCATCATGTGCTGTTTGGGGACTATTTTTTTGAAGTGCCATCCTGTCTGACACTGCAGTGCCACTCCTAGATGGGCCAGGTTTTTGTGTCGGCCACTTGTGTCACTTAGCTTAGTCACACAGCGTCCTTGGTGCGCCTCTTTTTTTCTTTGCATCATGTGCTGTTTGGGGACAATTTTTTTGAAGTGCCATCCTGTCTGACACTGCAGTGCCACGCCTAGATGGGCCAGGTGTTTGTGTTGGCCACTTGTGTCGCTTAGCTTAGTCACACAGCGACCTTGGTGCGTCTCTTTTTTTTCTTTGCATCATGTGCTGTTTGGAGACTATTTTTTTGAAGTGCCATCCTGTCTGACACTGCAGTGCCACTCCTAAATGGGCCAGGTGTTTGTGTTGGCCACTTGTGTCGCTTAGCTTAGTCACACAGCGACCTTGGTGCGTCTCTTTTTTTTCTCTGCATCATGTGCTGTTTGGAGACTATTTTTTTGAAGTGCTATCCTGTCTGACACTGCAGTGCCACTCCTAGATGGGCCAGGTTTTTGTGTCGGCCACTTGTGTCACTTAGCTTAGTCACACAGCGTCCTTGGTGCGCCTCTTTTTTTCTTTGCATCATGTGCTGTTTGGGGACAATTTTTTTGAAGTGCCATCCTGTCTGACACTGCAGTGCCACGCCTAGATGGGCCAGGTGTTTGTGTTGGCCACTTGTGTCGCTTAGCTTAGTCACACAGCGACCTTGGTGCGTCTCTTTTTTTTCTTTGCATCATGTGCTGTTTGGAGACTATTTTTTTGAAGTGCCATCCTGTCTGACACTGCAGTGCCACTCCTAAATGGGCCAGGTGTTTGTGTTGGCCACTTGTGTCGCTTAGCTTAGTCACACAGCGACCTTGGTGCGTCTCTTTTTTTTCTCTGCATCATGTGCTGTTTGGAGACTATTTTTTTGAAGTGCTATCCTGTCTGACACTGCAGTGCCACTCCTAGATGGGCCAGGTGTTTGTGTCGGCCACTTGTGTCGCTTAGCTTAGTCACACAGCGACCTTGGTGCGCCTCTTTTTTTCTTTGCATCATGTGCTGTTTGGGGACTATTTTTTTGAAGTGCCATCCTGTCTGACACTGCAGTGCCACTCCTAGATGGGCCAGGTGTTTGTGTCGGCCACTTGTGTCGCTTAGCTTAGTCACACAGCGATCTTGGTGCGCCTCTTTTTTTCTTTGCATCATGTGCTGTTTGGGGACTATTTTTTTGAAGTGCTATCCTGTCTAACACTGCAGTGCCACTCCTAGATGGGCCAGGTGTTTGTGTCGGACACTTCTGTCGCTTAGCTTAGCCATCCAGCGACCTCGGTGCAAATTTTAGTACTAAAAATAATATTGTGAGGTGTGAGGTGTTCAGAATAGACTGAAAATGAGTGTAAATTATGGTTATTGAGGTTAATAATACTTTGGGATCAAAATGACCCCCAAATTCTATGATTTAAGCTGTTTTTGAGGGTTTTTTGTAAAAAAAACACCCGAATCCAAAACACACCCGAATCCGACAAAAAAATTTCAGGGAGGTTTTGGCAAAACGCGTCCGAATCCAAAACACGGCCGCGGAACAGAATCCAAAACCAAAACACAAAACCTGAAAAATTTCCGGTGCACATCTCTAGTTTGTCACCATACAGTATATTATGATTGGCAGCCACCAGCCCAGGGTCTGCCTATCACTCTGACCAGAAATAATTTGATTTGATCTTGGACCTCCAGCCCATGGTTCCCCTGTAATTGCCCCGTGGCACCCCAGGGTGTTATTACACCCAGTTTGGGAACCACTTATGTAGGCAAAAATATGCATCTTGAGTGCCAGATTAAGGTCCACATGGGCCTGGAGCTGAAATTTATGAAAGGCCTATTGTGTGCCTTGGCAGGATGTGTGACAAGCGCTGCGGTGGGGGTGGTCTAAATAAGGGGTGTGGCCTGTGCCATGGGTGTGGCTATCTCCATGGAGGTCATAGCTCAGAGGTTCTCAAACTCGGTCCTCGGGGGCACACACAGTGCATGTTTTGCAGGTCTCCTCACAGAATCGCAAGTGAAATAATTAGCTCCACCTGTGGACCTTTTAAAATGTGTCAGTGAGTAATTAATACACCTGTGCACCTGCTGGGTTACCTGCAAAACATGCACTGTGTGTGCCCCCGAGGACCGAGTTTGAGGACCTCTGTCATAGCTAGTGCCTACCTTCAACAACTTAATAGAGGAGCAGAGCAACAGACACATACACATATACATACAGTTGGCGATTCTCTGTGATGCATGGGACCACTACACAAATACAAATGACATACTTCTACAAAATATCAAGATTTTAGTGAGTCTTAAGATAAGGCATTGGTACTAAACAATTACGTTTTCATATGACAATAATTTCTTAACAGACCAGTTTAAAAGGAAAATATTTTTTAAAGCATGTGATGCAGAGCCGGCCTTAGGCATAGGCAAACTAGGCAAATGCCTAGGGCATTTGGTATGCTTAGGGGCACCAGCAGCTTCTGCTGATTAAAAGGATATGCGGCATGCCTATATTCTGTGTGTGACTGCGGCTGTATCTGCATACGAAATGCTACGTTGCGTGTATTCCTGGAAATCACTGTAGCATTACGTATATGCAGATACAGCCGCAGTCACACACAGAATATAGGCATGCCGAATATCATTTTAATCAGCAGAAGCTGCTTGTGCATCCTAGCCACATAGTAATGCAAATAAGATGCATTTTCATAAACAAAATGCACCTGACGTTAGCAGAGCTGCCAGCTGACTCATGCCAGGCATCTCTTGCAGAACTAGCGGCGGTGCTAGGGGGCACCAGCCAAAATCTTGCCTAGGGCATCATATTGCTTAGGGCCGGCTCTGATGTGATGCACGTGACTTTATGCTAACTTTCGGGAGAATCACCCCACTGGTTGTCGAAGTGGGAATTTTGAAGTGGGGGTACGTGAAATGAAACGAGAGTACTGCTGTGCACGCCAGGGGGCATGGCCACTGAAAAGGAGTGTGTCCTTAACAGTATATGCATTAGTGTGCCCACTCCCCTCACGGTCTGTATGTGCATCATTGTGTCCCCTCCTCTCCTAGCCTGTTGTCAAAGTCAGAAAAATATCTCTATGCACACTACCATATTTGCACCTCACACAGGTCCGTGCTGCGCATGCGTACGCTCTCCCGTACGTGCGCATACTCACAGTCGCGGGCACCCGCAGGCGCACGGTATGCGTATTTACGGTAGAGTTTATGTGATCGTAGCGTGCGACTCAATCGTTACATATTTTCACTATATAATGTATTTTGTAGATCATGGTCCCTTTGATAGATTCTGAAAGTTTGGTTAATATAGAATGTTCATGAACAGAGAAATCCCTCTTTGTTTGATACGAAGGGTCAGACAGGAGTAATACAGTGGTGTTTAGTACCCATCGGAAGAGTATTTAATTAGCAATATTCCGGTGTTGGTTTGAAGCGGATTAATCGCTCGTGCGAATAGTTATGGACATAAGAAGTTTATGAACATTTACTGTGTTTGCACTTACTTATCCATGCGGCGGGAAACCCAGTTTCCCTCCCACCTGAGCTGTTGGAAATAGTCACGGCCCACCTGTATGAATCAACCTATGACCTTTTGTTATAATGCGAGGAGGAATTCCTGTGTCCAATGGACAATGAGATTGTAGGGACCATTGAATTGTATTGTGTGTGGGGCATAAATAGACAAGCCGATCACATCCAGCTCACTCTTCAACGGTTATCATTGCTGAAAATCGGGAGCTGGATGTCCAGAGGCGCATGCGATCGTTTCCCCTTGTGCGTAAGTGTTTCTCCGCAACCATATTGTTCTTACTGTTATTGTGGGCCATTTCTCTCTCTCTCTCTCTTCTCCTCTTTCTCTCTTATTTTCCCTTAAAACGTAATTGTATTGTATTGTATTTCCTGTGTAGTTATCTGGTTAGGTAGTCTATGTTATATTGTAGTGTATGACTTGTATTGTGTTAATTCTTTTGCAAGTATATCATTCATAATATATATTTATTAGGCGTTGGACCCTAAGCCCAGGTATCTGTGTATTTCTTATAGTGTTTAGTATTCTCAGAGCGTCGGTGACGCTCAAACAGCTTTTGAGTTAATAAGGTTACACTAGGTTGCATCTACACCCTATTTCTACACTAAGGTTTTACTGCATAATATACTGTTTATGGTTTAGAGATAAAGGTTTAACATTGTGAGCGTCAGCGCCGCTGGTGATCTCCTCGTGGTCCCGAGCGTCCGCTACGCTATAGCGAATCATTACGTTAGACGGCAGCCAATAGCGTGCCTGCCTGTGATCTCTTGGCCGTGAGCGAACGTGACGCTTGAGCGTCTCGACTACGGCTAAGCGATTGCTACGCAACGAGCGTACCCTTACGGTACTCCATACGTGAATAGCGTACAGTGTTCTTAGACCTCACAAAGGGTTTTATATAAGATAAATATCTAGCTTTAACAATTGGCGGCTCGCCCGTCCTTCACATATCTGCACTAGGTAATTTCAGCAGACATTATCCAGCAGCAAAGGGCGGGAGGTCACATTCCTCGTAGTGCTGTTTGGATAAGCGTCTGCTTCACTTAGTAAAGGGTGCTGAAGGAATCCGGGACCGGAGGTAAGAACAAAACGATAGTGTCTTTTTAAAACTGTTTATTTCTGTCTTGCGTACACACGCACGCATATCTGCATTTCTTTTCATTCGTGTATTTTCATATATCACTCTCCTGTGTGCCATTGTATAATTGATAAACGTACTAAGAGAGATTTGCCGCTATTCCATAGTTAAAGAGTAAAGGTAATACAGTTAAGGTATAGAAATACACACAGCTCTACCTAAAGGTAAAAGGAGAGATTGGTGTGGTGTGCGGTAGATAATCGAGGATCATCTACATTGATAAAACGTGTTAGTTGTGTTACGGTGGACAAAGACTGGTGTACACGTGTCTCTAACAAAGGGAGACTCGCGTACGCAAAGGCCGACGCACGCAGCGTAAATTACGCAACGGAGCGTCTGGGTACGCCCACGTAACTCAAGTCACACGATAGTGTTGATTTTTAAATAACGCAACAAGCGATAAATAACGCAACAGGCGATAAGTAGCGCAAATCTATTTTAAATTCGAAATTTAAATTAACAGATCCTTCTCCTAATTTGTAACACATCTGGTCTAAAGAGAAATTTCTGCGCAGAAATAGAAATAGAAATAGAAACCAAAGTGTACATGTGGTGAGTGAGTGTTTTTACATACAATTTTGAGGTTGAACCAAAAGAAATCATCGAGTTCTCGTGAGGTTCATACGTGTAAGTGACATGCACGGTGGCTAGGGAGGCATCCTTGGTTAAACATAAAATTTGAGCATTAGAGTATAGCAGACCAGGAGGTCATACTGTAGCAGACCAGGAGGTCATAACAGACCAGGAGGTCTAGGTACAGCAGACAAGGAAGTCCGCTATACAGTCCACAGGCACAACACCTAAAAGGGTTGGTGCAACACCCATATAGGCCATACAAGCTCTTGCTGAAGGAATTCGCAGCCGCAATTTTCGATTCCGCTGGTCGCTCCGTACATAAGATTAGTTGCTTATGTGCTGAACGATTGTACCGCACGTAATTGTGTGCATTAGTAAACCTGACCGGTACTATTTGTGTACGAAGGTCATAAACGCTATTTGTACATTCTGACGTGATTTGTGTAATTTTTTATTTTTACAAAGGGAAGTTCGCTGGTCACTCAGGAATTATCCAACAACCTCACCTTTACTGGAAAGAGTAAGTGTTCTGCGGATATCCCTCGCATGTTCCAGTAAACAAAGGTTAAATAGGTGCCCTGGGTCGAGTACGCCAGCACCATATCGGTGTGATCAGGTCGTATTGGTCGGCGTGGGCAGAGTGAGTAAGGTGCTCGGTAAACCTTACCGTCAACCTATCGTGAATATCTTGGTTTTTTGTAAGGGTCCGTAACACCTGCAAATTATGGGGGCCAGTTGTTCAGGAAGGGGGCGATCAACCTCGGTTCGGGTTGATTCCATAAACCGACCAGTCGGGTCGGCAAGGTACGTAATGTGTGAAAAGTACGGAAGTCACACAGAAGCTTTATGTGATGAATGGGAGAGAATGACAGTACATGACGGGGAGAAATTCCCAAGAGTAGGTAGCTTCAGCTCAGAAGTGTTAACGAATTTAAGGAGAAGGATATGTCTCATTAAATCAGCAAAGAGACGAATCAAGCATTATGATTATTTGCAGCTGTGGCAACAGGAGGGTGACATACAGAGAGGATTGGCTCAGGCGGCGGGATCTGGCTCGATCAGGAAACTGATAGCCACGGCCCCACCGCCACCATACATATCAGGAGAGAAATTGGTTGCGGAGAATGACGCACTAAGGTGTAACAAACAAACACTTAGCAACTGTGTAAATGTTAAAGATAATGTTAACCAATTAACCAATGCAAGTATTAACCCGTGCAAGTTGTACCCTGTTTTGAACTTTCCTCAGGAGTGTGATCAAGAGGACGAATCGGCAACAATTTCAGCGCTCTCTCTAGCAGCCACCATAGCAGAGACCACAGTAGGCACAGCTCCACCCCCGAGATTAGTAACAAAGGCCCCTAGCGGAGGGATAGGTGAGGTCGTATCAACGGGTAAGTACGGCACCATACACTATGCTGAAACTATTTCACCACAGCCTGTAGAATCTACACAGAATGAGGTTGTTAGAGTTAATCCTGTTAAGGTAATAGTAGTTCCAAATGGGAAAACAGACACTTCAGGAGTCACTCCTGTTAGGAACATTGCCATGTATAGCCCATTTTCCCGAATGGAATTAAGGACCATAGTGTCTGAATTCCCTGACCCTAGAAAAGACTTAGTTGCCAGCCAAAAATACATCAGAGACCTAGGTAACACGGTAGAGCCCAACAACAAAGACTGGCAGATATTGCTGAGAGCATGTTTACCCTCCAATGTTGACGCAACTCAATTTTTAGCTGACTGTGGATTAGATCAGGATGTACCTCTTACAGAAGTGTACAACAAAGACAATGTAAAAAGAATAAGCTTACAGTTAAAAGAGTATTTCCCAGTGGTAGTTAAATGGAACAAGATATTCTCCATTAAACAAAAGGAGTCAGAAACAGCTACAGAGTATTTTCACAGAGCATTATTAGAGATGGCAAAATACACAGGCATAGAGGACATTAAAACAAACATAAACCATCGAGAGGTAGCAGTATCGGTACTGATGGATGGTTTAAAAGAGTCATTAAAGACTAGGGTACAGACCACACAACCATGTTGGCGAGGTCTGTCTGTGGCTACTTTGAGAGAGGCTGCTATTGATCACGATAGGAACATCACCAGACACAGGGAACAACAAGGTGATAAGTTAATGGCAGTAAGTATACAGGCCTTGACCACAAAACAGCCTGTGTTAATATCACCAAACCCTGTGGGTAAGTCAAATGTGGTAACATGTTATTTTTGTCACAAACAGGGACACTTTGCACGAGACTGTAGATCGAGAAACATACAAAAATCTTATCAACCCCCTAGACAACGACACGACACACGACATTGGGATCAGGGTCCGCAGAAACGGAGTTATGAGCCACATGCAGGGGAAACAAAAAGATATCCCCCGAACAGAGACTGGCAAGCCTCTGGTAGCTCCCAATTAACTCCATCACAAGTAGTTGCTGCCAGCGGGATTCAGGGAGGTCACCATACCCAATAGGGGTGTGGCCATACCTGTAATCTGCAGCCAGTAAAATTGATTGCAAGTCTTGGGAGTGAACCAGAAATTGCAATCAATGTAGCTGGTAAATCATTAAACTTTCTTGTAGATACAGGGGCGGCCAAATCAGTGATAAATTCGACAGTGGGCATGAGAACCACTGGTAAGACAATTCCAGCCATAGGGGTAACGGGAGTAGTCCAGCATTACCCTGTTAGCAAACCAGCCGAGATTACAGTAGGGCCGTTACATACCAAGCATTCCTTTTTGCTAGCTGCATCGGCACCGACTAATCTCCTGGGTAGAGACTTACTGTGTAAAATGGGGTGCGTCATTTATTGTACTCCTGAAGGTGTATTCTTGGACATACCTGAGAATCACGCTCAGGAAGTGCGAGACATGTTAGACTCCCCATCAAAATTAATGTCACATACCATTATGACAAATAGGACTCCCTCCCAAGTAGAAGAAATGACATCTCAGATACCAGAGTCACTTTGGACTAAAGATGGACAGGACACTGGATTAATGGCAAATGTATCTCCGGTAGTTGTACAAGTAAAAGATGGTAGGATAGCTCCAAAAATCCCACAGTACCCTCTGAAGCCAGAGGTGGAGTTAGGAGTTTACCCAGTAATAGAGCGCTTGCTACAACAGGGCATTCTGGTAAGAACGTCCAGCACTGCCAATAGTCCCATCTTCCCTGTTAAAAAGAGTGGGGGGAGGGGTTACCGGCTAGTGCAGGATCTAAGGGGGATTAACAAAATAGTTGAGAGTCAGTTCCCCGTAGTGCCAAATCCAGCTGTCATCCTAATGCAAATCCCTCCCACTGCGAAATTTTTCACTGTTATTGACCTCTGCTCCGCTTTCTTTTCGGTACCTCTGCACCCTGACAGTCAATATTTGTTTGCATTCACATACAGAGGAGTCCAATACACATGGACTCGATTGCCACAAGGATTCATAGATAGTCCAAGTATATTTTCCCAGGCTTTGCATGATTGTTTACAGTCTTTCCAACCAGAGAGTGGATCAGTATTAATACAGTACGTGGATGATCTACTACTGTGTTCTGATTCATTGGAAGCATCCCTGAAGGATACGAAACAGCTCCTGTTTCATCTTTCAGACACAGGACACAAGGTTTCCAAAGACAAGTTGCAATTATGCCAAACTAAGGTAAAATATTTGGGACACTGTCTAACACAAGGACTGAGACACCTGACCGCTGATAGAATTCAAGCAATTAGAGACATGACTCTGCCACAAACCCAGCAACAGATCAGAACATTTTTAGGAATGTGTGGGTATTGCCGTAATTGGATCCCAGGGTTTTCCATTCTAGCGTTACCTTTGCAGGAGATGGTCTCCTCAAACAAACCTGATCGGATTTCGCATACAGACGAGTCTGAGACAGCATTTGAGAGACTTAAACAGTGCCTAACGCAGGCGCCAGCATTAGGTATGCCAGACTATGGGAAACCCTTTGAGCTGTACGGAACAGAAAGTGCTGGTTGCGCGGCAGGCGTACTAACCCAAAAGCACGGTGATGCCAGCAGGCCAGTAGCATATTACAGCGCTCAGCTAGACACGGTAGCGCGATCCCTCCCCACATGCTTGCGAAGCGTTGCTGCGATAGCATTGCTAGTAACGAAAAGCGAAGATGTAGTGCTAGGTCACAACCTCACAATTCATACACCACATGCAGTGTCAGCCTTGCTGAATTCTGCCCAAACCAGGCACGTCTCATCAGCGCGGTTTACAAGATGGGAATTGGCACTAATGGCCCCCGTAAACATCACCATAAGGAGATGCAGTGCATTAAATCCTGCAACATATCTCCCAGGTGTGCCTGGACAGGCACAAAGGGTGGAGGATGAGAGTGGTGGGGAAGGAGGATTTAATACAAAGGAAGACACACATGATTGTATGGAATATTTGACCCAAAATTTTACCGCAAGGCCTGACATCAGTGACAACCCACTGGAAGATGTAGAACTTACGTTCTACACGGACGGTAGTTGTCATAGACAGTCAGACTCGGGAGACTTGTGTACTGGATACGCAGTCGTAGATGACCAAGGCACCATAGAAGCGGAACCGCTAGGCCCACCTCACTCAGCCCAGGTTGCTGAACTGGTCGCCCTAACCAGAGCATGTGAATTGGCTAAGGGCAAATCAGCCAATATCTACACCGACTCTAGATACGCATTCGGGGTAGTCCATGATTTCGGAGCCCTATGGCGCCTCAGAAATTTCATGACGGCAGCTGGTACACCGGTAGCGCATGCAGCTCACATAAAAAGGCTTCTAACAGCGATACAGGAACCCGACAGAGTGGCTGTTATCAAATGTAAAGCACACACATATAGCCAGGACCCAGTATCACTTGGTAACAGCCGAGCAGACGAAGCTGCTAAGTTAGCAGCTGGTACCCCCAGACAGACAGACACCACACAATTGATGGTATTTAATACCATCAACACACAGAAGTTGTGTGAGATGCAAAATTTGTGTTCCACACAGGAAAAGGCAGTCTGGAAGGCAAAAGGATATGGCCAGGAGTCCTCGGGACTCTGGACGGATGGACACGGTAAACCAGTGGCCCCCAGAGCATGCCTTCCATGTTTAGCTGAGGCAGCTCACGGGCTGACTCATCTGGGCAAGGAAGGGATGTGCAAGTTGGTAAGAGCATATTGGTGTGCCCCAGGATTTTCATCTCATGCGAGTAAAAGAGCAATGTCATGCCTTACCTGTTTGAGAAAGAACATCGGAAAGGCAATACCTACAGAACCATCTCATATCCCACCTGCCGGCGGCCCTTTCCAGGTAATACAGATTGACTTTATTCAATTACCCCCTTGTCGAAATTTGAAATATGTACTTGTTTGTATAGATGTTTTCTCAAATTGGGTCGAAGCATTTCCGGCGGCCACAAATACCGCTATGTTTACTGCTAAGAAAATTGTGCAGGAATTTGTATGTAGATATGGTATCCCTAGAATTATCGAAAGTGATAGGGGTACCCATTTTACAGGTGATGTCTTTCAAGGAATGGGTAAATTGATGGGAATTGATAGCAAGCTGCACACTCCATACCGTCCACAGGCGAGTGCGAAAGTGGAAAGAGTGAACAGCACTATTAAAAATAAACTGAGTAAAGTGATGGCAGAGACAGGATTGACATGGCCAGAAGCTTTACCCATTGTACTGTACAGCATCAGAACCACTCCCAAGTCCCCTCTTAATCTGTCTCCCTTTGAAATCTTGTTTGGTCGACAACCGCATGTTATGATCAACCCTCAGGATGATTTGAAGTGTAACAATGAAGTGACTGTAAAATACTTGATTAACATGAGTAAACAGTTAAGGAATCAAAATGATAATCTGAAGCTGGTGATTCCTGATTTACCAGATAGTAATTGTCATGACATTGAACCTGGGGATTATGTAATGATACGGAATTTTCTACGCTCAGGTTGCCTTATTGACAGATGGGAAGGACCATACCAGGTCTTATTGACTAGCACTACAGCATTGAAGGTTGCTGAGAGAGAGACTTGGGTTCATTCATCCCACTGTAAGAAGGTTGCTGATCCAGAGAGGTCCCGTGATAAGGAACAGACGGTAGAGGTTGTATCACTGGAGTGTCTGTTCCAGGAGGATTGAGGCGGCACCTGAGCATTGAAAATCACAAGACCAAAAGCAGTTGTCGATCCCCTGTTCCCTTTTATTGTTTTTCTCCAACTTCCCATCCCCTCTCCCTCAAATTATTTTTTCCCCCTTCTCATTCTTCTCCGTTTCCTCCTACAAGATGGACTTGCCCCAAGAGACTGTGATCCGGATTTTCCTGTTGACCATGATGTTGACCAGAGCAGTCTGTTCCGGCGAGAGTACCATGGAGGTCGAGAGAGGTTCTGGAATGAGTTCTGATGATAAAGATGGAGGCGTAGTTTTCCAAGAACAACTTAACCAACAAGTAAAGGCGAGTATCAGAAAACGATCCGATAGCATTGACCATAGAAGGAATTGTGAAGGATTGTTAGCTGAAGAAAACTGTATCTGTCGGCTCTGTAACAATGTCATTGAGGATGGGTGCATAAAGAAATGCCAATCCAGTTTTAATATCCATATGGACCGGCATCCATTGAGCGACTATCACTCCTTAGTGGGTAGTGTGTTAAATAAAACAGATTGTTGGGTATGCTCTCAAGTACCTCAAGGTCATAGCAAATCAGGGCTAGTACCATTTCCTTTAACGTTAGGGGAGGTACTTGAGTTAAGTGGTGGGAGACCGGTGGACAGGAGGTTTAATATCTCCAGCCCTCCTAGTTTGAAGCTCCACCAATACCATGTGGATAGGTCCCTATTATGTTTTAACATCTCCAATCCCCGAAAGCCAGGAAATTGGGAAGTATCATGGAGTAACCAAACCATGACCTTTTCGCATAGAGCAGATAGAATGCCTACAGATACAGAGCTTATACGCCACATAGCCAGTAGAGGAAAATCTTTCCGATATAGGTATACCTTAGGAAATAGGATTACGAGAGTTGGAGAGGTATCACCAGGATACTGTGCACATATCGTACAACCTGATACGTGTACTAAGCAGATGGAAGAATTAGGGTTAGGAGATTTCACATGGAAGGTGTGTAATATGGTTATGTCCTACTCCGTCCCATATGTTCTCCCCGATGATGCATATTTCATATGCGGGAGAAAGGCGTATAAGTGGCTTGCCCCAAACTCTGAAGGATTGTGTTATATTGGAAAAGTACTGCCTGAAGTAATGACTGTATCACATGACAAAATGAAAGACATACACCGTGTTGCCCAAACTCCTTACACTCACACCCATTACGAGCACGTAGTTAAACGGCACCTGATAAAAAGAACAGAGCATCCGGCCTCTGACATGATCCATGAATCCACCGGGATTCAGTTTCTAATCGCGTTAGACATCACTCGTACCGCCAGAGGAGTGTTGAATTATAAATACATATCCGCACTTGCAAATTTGTTAGATAATATCACTGAAATGTATGATGACACGTTTAGGTATACTGGAAGAGAACTTCAAGCTTATAAAACAGAACTGGTACAGCATAGAATGGTTCTTAATTACCTCACAGCAGTGACAGGTGGATATTGTGTCACACTGGCAACACAATACGGCGTGAAATGTTGCACATATATTACGAATAGCACCGAGGACCCGGTCGAGGTCATAGACCAAAAGATGGACGATATTCTCCAACTGAAGTGGGAATTTCGCAGGAGACACAATCTCACTCTTGCTGCTGTAGGTAATGAGCTGACTGGTTGGGTGTCATGGTTGAACCCGCGAAATTGGTTCTCTGGTTTAGGAGACTGGGCTCAAGGAGTCATAATGGATGTTGGGAAGTTTCTCCTATGTATCTTAGGTGTTATCATAACGATTGGCTTGATATTTAGATGCGGTCAGGCTTTAACGAAGTGTAAACGAAGTACCAGGGTGATGAGTTTAAGGAGTGAGGAAACTGTAATTCCAATGGATTTGATTTATGACCCAAATGTAGAAACAATGATGTGATGAAAATGCGATTTCTACGGTCCGTTTCTTTCACCTGTTTTTCCGTTTCCTCCAAGGTAAAAAGACCCACTGGGACGAGGAATTTGATGAGCCGATATACAGACAACAGATGGATTAAAGAAGAAGTTTTGACAACCTGATACACAGATTTTTGATGAACTTTGCCATAGATCCCCAGTTTCCCTAGAAATTTTAAAATTACGCTAGCCCAACACTTTTGTAAATCTATGGACATTGACAAAGCTTTTGCTCGCACCTTATGGGCAAAAGCACAAAGAAGACTGCATTCAACAGACACCAAACAAGACCTCAATCGACGAATGTACATTTACCTGACATAGAATACCACCGCATTTACCGTAATTATGTCTTTTCTTCATTTCTACAACCCTCAGGTAATGACACACATAGTCGATAGGGAATACAGGCACAGATATCAGCAACCACATATCTCCCCCATTCATGTATCATCAACTAAAATGTGCTCCCCCATTTTGTTACAACCAAAGCCGAAAAGAGCTCGGTAAAGTTTGACAGCCCATCCACAGACCCGTACCACGGGATAAGAAGGAATTCAAATGTATACTTCGCAATACCTCGAAGCTTGATTTAAAACACGTACGGCACGATGATACATGACCCCCAAGCACGGATTCATACACACATGCTCCTGCTATCTCACTAGGTCATACCCTTTTTCCTACCTTCTCCTCTCCTCCCCTACCCAACCATGTAAATGTATTAACCCCTGACATATATTTTTCTCTTTTTGAAATGTTTTAGAAGGTGGCAGTTATTGTTGACTGCCAAAGGGTGGACTGTCAAAGTCAGAAAAATATCTCTATGCACACTACCATATTTGCACCTCACACAGGTCCGTGCTGCGCATGCGTACGCTCTCCCGTACGTGCGCATACTCACAGTCGCGGGCACCCGCAGGCGCACGGTATGCGTATTTACGGTAGAGTTTATGTGATCGTAGCGTGCGACTCAATCGTTACATATTTTCACTATATAATGTATTTTGTAGATCATGGTCCCTTTGATAGATTCTGAAAGTTTGGTTAATATAGAATGTTCATGAACAGAGAAATCCCTCTTTGTTTGATACGAAGGGTCAGACAGGAGTAATACAGTGGTGTTTAGTACCCATCGGAAGAGTATTTAATTAGCAATATTCCGGTGTTGGTTTGAAGCGGATTAATCGCTCGTGCGAATAGTTATGGACATAAGAAGTTTATGAACATTTACTGTATTTGCACTTACTTATCCATGCGGCGGGAAACCCAGTTTCCCTCCCACCTGAGCTGTTGGAAATAGTCACGGCCCACCTGTATGAATCAACCTATGACCTTTTGTTATAATGCGAGGAGGAATTCCTGTGTCCAATGGACAATGAGATTGTAGGGACCATTGAATTGTATTGTGTGTGGGGCATAAATAGACAAGCCGATCACATCCAGCTCACTCTTCAACGGTTATCATTGCTGAAAATCGGGAGCTGGATGTCCAGAGGCGCATGCGATCGTTTCCCCTTGTGCGTAAGTGTTTCTCCGCAACCATATTGTTCTTACTGTTATTGTGGGCCATTTCTCTCTCTCTCTCTCTTCTCCTCTTTCTCTCTTATTTTCCCTTAAAACGTAATTGTATTGTATTGTATTTCCTGTGTAGTTATCTGGTTAGGTAGTCTATGTTATATTGTAGTGTATGACTTGTATTGTGTTAATTCTTTTGCAAGTATATCATTCATAATATATATTTATTAGGCGTTGGACCCTAAGCCCAGGTATCTGTGTATTTCTTATAGTGTTTAGTATTCTCAGAGCGTCGGTGACGCTCAAACAGCTTTTGAGTTAATAAGGTTACACTAGGTTGCATCTACACCCTATTTCTACACTAAGGTTTTACTGCATAATATACTGTTTATGGTTTAGAGATAAAGGTTTAACATTGTGAGCGTCAGCGCCGCTGGTGATCTCCTCGTGGTCCCGAGCGTCCGCTACGCTATAGCGAATCATTACGTTAGACGGCAGCCAATAGCGTGCCTGCCTGTGATCTCTTGGCCGTGAGCGAACGTGACGCTTGAGCGTCTCGACTACGGCTAAGCGATTGCTACGCAACGAGCGTACCCTTACGGTACTCCATACGTGAATAGCGTACAGTGTTCTTAGACCTCACAAAGGGTTTTATATAAGATAAATATCTAGCTTTAACACTGTAGATGCATTAGTGTAGGTAGAATCTATATCCCCATCGCCATAAGAACCCGGATGTGACATCAGGTGAGGGCGGAGCTTGTCTTATGCCGTTACAGCATTTTTATTTTTTCTCCAATCTAGGTTCTGAGTTATATACTGGGGGGATGGGGGGTTTGGCTCAATTGTACCCTCACCACACTTTGGGCCTGGAGTCTTACTTTGCTTGCCACAGATTACTATACCCAATAGATGGTGACGTTGATCCAGTGCAATATGGGAAGTGTCCTCTCGGCAAAGGGGATCAAGGGGAGACTGCCAGGATCCTGCACACACAGTACACCGCCGGTCGGCATGCCGACCAACAGCGACTATTCCCACTCATGGGCATTCACGACACCCATAGAGTCGGAATAGAACGCGTGAAGAGCGCAGCTTCATTGTGCTCCCCCCTTCCCCTGCCGGCCATATCCAAGTATCCTGACTGCCGGTCACCCATACCTAACCCATCTCCTGACCATATTTTTTTTTTGTATAATCTGTTTTTATTTAGGAAAATATGAAGATTACATCTCATTAGACAAAAGTGCTTCAAGACACATAGGGGTAAATTTACTAAAATTCGTATTTTTCCGAATGAGGTTAAAGTTCAAACACGAATGACATCGAAAGTGTAAAATTGCAACTTTTTGAATTTATTACGACTAATTTACTAAGCTGTCGTATTCTGCATTTTCGTATTTTCCGATGTCGATGTCATTCGTATTTTTTGGCAGTGTTTTACGGGAGTGAATTGTAAAACACTGCCGACATTAACACAATGAATCTCGGCCGGATCTGTGAGATCCGTGCTGGGCTTCATTGTGCACCTTTCGTAAAAAAAAGAACATTGTTAAAATGTAAAAAAAAAAATGCGTGGGGTCCCCCCTCCTAAGCAAAACCAGCCTCGGGCTCTTTGAGCCGGTCCTGGTTCTCAAAATATGTGGAACAAAATGACCGGGGTTCCCCCATATTTCATAAACCAGCACCGGGCTCTGCGCCTGGTCCTGGTTCCAAAAATAAGGGGGGGACAAAAAGCGTAGGGGTCCCCCGTATTTTTGAAACCAGCACCGGGCTCCACTAGCCAGGTACATAATGCCACAGCCGGGAGACACTTTTATATTGGTCCCTGCGGCCCTGGCATTACATACCCAACTAGTCACCCCTGGCCGGGGTACCCTGGAGGAGTGGGAACCCCTTCAATCAAGGCCCCCCCCCCCTCCAGCCACCCAAGGGCCAGGGGTGAAGCCCGAGGCTGTCCCCCCCCATCCAAGGGCGGCGGATGGGGGGCTGATAGCCTTTTTGTAAAAATGTGAATATTGTTTTTAGTAGCAGTACTACAAGTCCCAGCAAGCCTCCCCCGCAAGCTGGTACTTGGAGAACCACAAGTACCAGCATGCGGTGGAAAACCGGGCCCGCTGGTACCTGTAGTACTACTACTAAAAAAATACCCCAATAAAAACAGGACACACACACCTTGAAAGTATAAGTTTATTACATACATGCACACCTACATACATACATACTTACCTATGTTCACACGAAGGTCGGTCCTCTTCTCCATGTAGAATCCATGGGGTACCTGTGGAAAAAATTATACTCACATAATCCAGTGTAGATCGGTCCTCTTCTGTTCTTTGTATAATCCACGTACTTTGCAAAATAAAAAAATGGACACCCGACCACGCACTAAAAGGGGCCCCATGTTTTCACATGGGACCCCTTTCCCCGAATGCCAGGACCCCCCCTGACTCCTGTCTAAGGGGGTTCCTTCAGCCAATCAGGGAGCGCCACGTCGTGGCACCCTCCTGATTGGCTGTGTGCTCCTGTAGTGTATGTCAGGCAGCACACGGCAGTGATACAAAGTAGCGCCTATGCGCTCCATTGTAACCAATGGTGGGAACTTGGCGGTCAGCGGTGAGGTTACTTTCGGTCAACCGCTGACCGCCAAGCTGGTTTTGCTTAGGAGGGGGGACCCCACGCATTTTTTTCAAACAAATTTAACACTTTCCCACCCCTTCCCACTGATAAACATGCACGGATCTCATGGATCCGTGCATGCCTATCAGAACACGGTAAAAAAAAGCAGGTCTGTTTTATTTTAGCATTTTTTTACGATTTGTATTTTTTCACGGCAGTGTTTGGCTATTGCCGGCAGTGTTTGTGAATGACACTTTTTAGTAAATTACAGAGTTCTACCAAAAAACAGCCGTATTTGACCGATGGTGTATTCATTCGTAATTTTTTTCTTTGAGTTCCAAAAAAATACGAATGCCCTCATCACTGCCGTGATTTGAGTTTAGTAAATTCCCGAGATGACACTTTGAAGAAAAAACACCAACTCGGTCAAAATCGGGAGCTTAGTAAATTTCCACCATAGTTACAATCAGTTGCAGTATAGCCTTAAGGAGCAGGATAGCTTGTCCCCCTAGACACAAGAGGTCGGAGCATTTACAGGCATTAGTATGGTGTTCTATGAAATCGTCGCAGTATCTGCTCGCTATCTATCTAAACTGAGAATGTAATCATGGTAACATAAGTAACACAGTAGAAAAGCTATAGAAAAGAGCGAAGTATGAAATGAAGGAAAAGGTAAAGGAAAAACATAGTGTGACCAAGACTGGGGGCCCCCAGACTGAGGGGGTGGGGTTATGCAGTCTCTTTAGTCGATCGGCTGCGGGACAAATCATTTAGTGGCGCAGATATAGTCTTTGTATTCTTTGGAGGACATATATTCTATCCAAGGTAACCAAGTGGTCGTGAACTCTAGGAGTTTATCTCTGGAAACCAGGAGGATGTTCTCCATGTTCATATAGTAATTGATTCTAGTGAACCATATTTTCCTAGTGGGCGGGGATGGAGACCTCCATAGAGTGGTGATAACTGCCGTGCTGCGTTAGACAGGTGGCGGAGTAATGATGTTTTGTATTGAGCCAGTGGTATAGAAGAGTGAGAAATCAGCCAAAAGGCCGGGTCAGTAGGGACAGGGGTATGAAGTATGTCCTGGGAAATGGAGATGACATCAACCCAGTATGGTCGGAGTAGGGGGCAGTTCCACCAGATGTGCAGTAGGGAACCTGTGGCATTAAGACATCTCCAGCACTTATCTGTCACTCCGGGGTACATGAAGTGGAGGAGGGAGGGGTGTCTGTACCATCTCATTAGTAGTTTATATTGGGTTTCCCTGACTTGTATACAGACTGAACTATTATGGGATTTGAGGAATATCAACCACCAATCTTTGTCTGATAATTGAATCCCGAGATCCCTCTCCCAAGCCAGCTGGTAGGGTGGGGGCGTCTGAGCATCGGGGTTCTGTAATAGTTTGTAAAGTGTGGATACAGTGTGCTGGGGGTTGCACGTAGAGATGCACAACCTCTCAAACTGTGTTAGTTCCCTAGATGCTAGAAGATATCTGTGTTTGGAATGTAGAAAATGTCTAAGTTGTAAATATTTCCAGAAATCGTGTTGTGGGATTTCCCATTTAGATCGCACTTCCGAAAATTGTCTAACGCCTGAGGAAGTCGCTAGCTGGCCTACCCTGAAGAGACCCTCAAGGGCCCAATCACGAAAGTGAGAGAGTGTTAGGCCGGGCAAGAAGTCGGGGTTGGCTAGAAAAGAGGTCAACGGGACGAAATCTGAAGAGAGGAAGGGCCAGCGGCGTGCTTTTTTCCAAAATGAAAGGGTCGCGGTGACAGTTGGGTGAGGGGAGGGAGGTCTGGGGAGGGCAGGGAGCCAGGGGAAAATCTCTGGGAATTGTTGCATATAATGCCCCTCCAAAACCACCCACTGCTTCGTATCCCGACTCCTCGTTCAATCCAAGACCCTATTAAGCATGATTGCCCAATAATAGCCTCTGATGTCAGGTAGCTGGAAACCACCACATCGGGTGGAGCGAATCATAGTGGACCGGCTAATTCTAGGCCGTTTCCGGGACCAGATAAATTGTTGTATCAAGAGTTGGATGGACTTGAACCAGGAGTCTGGGATCCGTATGGGGAGGGCCTGAAGTTTGTAGAGTATCTTAGGGAGAGTATTCATCTTCACAACATTCACCCTCCCGAGCCAGGAGAGTGGTTTGAGGTACCATCTACTATAATCCGCCCTGAGAGTTCGGAGAAGGGGCACAAAATTTAAAGAGACCAAGCGGGAGAGATCGCTCGGTAGTTGTATTCCCAAGTAGGACAGGTGGAAGGTATTCCAAGTAAAGGGGAAGGATTGTTTGAGTTTAACCACTGTGTCAGGAGGGGTGGAGATGTTTAGGGCACAAGATTTGGACATGTTAATTTTAAAGTTGGAAAGTAACCCGAAATTAGACAACTCCTTCATAAGGTGAGGGAGGGAGGAGGCCGGGTGCGTTATTGTAGCTAAGTAAGTAAAGTAAGCGTGTAGCCGTCCGGCCCTGGGCTCTTGCCAGAGGGTGTCAAGGCCATGGCGCTTTCCAGCTCCTGCTGGGTAAAGGGTAGTTCCAAAGCTTCCCTATCTGGAGGAGATAGGACAGGGTATGACACCTTTTCTAAATATGCCTTCGCCTTTAGGAAGTCGTAGGGGGGGGGGGGGTAGCGCCACCGGATCCCCTCTCTAGGTTATATAAAAGGGAGTAATACTGTTTGAAGCATGCAGCTATTTCAGGGGTTTTGAAACGGAGAGCACCCTCAGAGTCCTTCACGCTATTTATAAACAAAGAGGAGCGTTGGGCTTTAAGTGCCTGGGCCAGGAGACGACCAGGTTTATTACCCCACTGGTAGTACTTGGAGTTGCATTTACGGACTGAAAGCTGGATACTGTCAGTAAGGGTTTTCTTTAGATGGGCCCGTGTCTCAAGTAGTTCTAGGTAGTCAGTCTCCGATAAAGACGTTTTGTGAGAAGACTCAAGGAGATGGAGTCTTTGCAATAGTTTGGTAATTAATGCTGACCTCTGTTTCTTCATAAATGTCCCCAGCTGTATAAGTTTGCCCCTTATGGTGCATTTATGCGCTTCCCACAGGGTAATCTTAGAGATATCGTCGGTGTCATTTATGGAGAAGAATTCAGTCAAGGCCTTCTCTATTTCTCCCCTGCAGTATTGGTCCTGTAGTAATGATTCATTGAGACGCTAGGTCCATTGACCCGGGGCAGTTTGGGGAGTTGAAAGAGTCATGGACACCGGGGCGTGGTCAGACCAGGTTATCAAGCCAATGGTGGAGTCTATCAGTAAAGGAAGATGTCTATGGCTAAGGAATAGGTAATCGAGACGGGAGTAAGCTTTGTGTGGGGGTGAATAGAAGGAGTAATCTCTATCAGAGGGGTGAAGGACCCTCCAGGAGTCAGCCAGCTGGAGATCATGGAACAGTCTTCTAACCTGTCGGTATTGTCGCTGGGAGGTCCGGGGGGAACTAGAGGATGAATCTAGGGATGGGTCCATTATCCAATTCAAGTCACCCCCCAAAACAACAACGCCTGAAAGAAGAGGCTCCATTTGGGAAAGGGCTGAGCGAAAAAATGGGACCTGGTCTTTGTTTGGGGCGTAGAGTGCAACAAATGTGTATGGGCACAAGCGTATTTTACATCGCACTATCAAGAGGCGACCCGGGATCAGCTTATGAACTGATATATCTGACAGCTGGAGGGTCCTGGAGAATAGTATCGCTACACCTTTTGATTTAGAGTCTGGGTTGTTATTATAGAAGGCCTGAGGGAAACGATAGTTAGTCAAGGAGGGGGTCTTAGCTGAAATTTTAAAATGCGTCTCCTGGACCAGTGCAACATCTACTCTATTGGCCCAGATAGTCCGTAGTAGAGAAGCTCTTTTCTCCGGTACATTAAGGCCCTTCGCGTTGATCGATGTTATTTTGATTCTACCAGGGGATGTCATGGGAGGCATAAGTCATGTTGGAAGGCTGTGGGCCCAGGGTGGTCAACAAGAGGATAGAGGAAGGAACAGGGGGGGAAAAGAAAGGAACAAAGCAATTAGAAAAAACAACAATAACAATCAAAAAACCCGCAGTGGGGCAGCTGATCCATCTAAGGATCAGGAACCCAAAAGGCATAACAGCCAAGAGCGGGTAAGGGGCGGATGAGGGAGCCACCGCCAGGGGCATATTAAGAAATGTGCAAAAACAATGCATTAATCTATACACACATTTAGTTTTAACTAATTGTAAACTTTAAACTGTAAACCTCGTTAACATGAAGAAATCTTTGTGTTGCAGGATGGAAGAAATCTCGTAGTCGGGAGACAGGAGCTGACATTCAATGACCCAATATATAATGGGAGGGGCATAGCCCCCGTAACAGCAAAATATTGGGTAAAGGTTCGTCAGTAGTGAGAACTTGTATCACGCTGTAACCTAGAGAGATAATTTAAGGAAAACAAGAACAATCAGAAGATCTCAGGCTAACAATCAGGTAACACGTGAGTCATTGTCGGAGGGGGACCCACTGGAGCTTTTCCTTCCAGCCTTCCGCACCACTTGCCAGGGTGCTCCTGTACTCGGGGGTTGGAGAGATGGCAGCACTGGAGTGGGGAAGTCCCAGTCGCGCAAGTCAAGTTTCGGTATGCCAAGTCCTGTACAGAACCCAGGGAGATCCGAGTAGGAGTTGAGGATGTGGGTTTTCCCCGATGAGGAGACTTGGAGATTAAAGGGAAAGCCCCAACGGTATTTCAATTGGCGTTTACAGAGTTCATCCGTTAGGGGCTTGAGGGCTTTCCGTTGTTGGAGTGTGTGCCAGGACAAGTCTTGGTAGATATGGATCATTGAACCGTTGAAATCAACTCCATAGAGTTGGCGAACCTTGCGCATGATGTCATCCTTCTGAGAAAAATAATGCAATCTGCAGATTACATCACGTGGCCTGTCTGCGGAGAGACCTCTTGCTTTCAGAGTGCGATGGGCCCTATCGAAAGTGATAATATCGTTGGGGTCATTACCCAAGATCTCATTGAAGATTTTCGTAAGAGCATCATTCAGGCCTGTTTGAGGGACGTCTTCTGGCAAACCCCGCACACGGATATGGGCCCTCATTCCGAGTTGATCGCTCGGTATTTTTCATCGCATCGCAGTGAAATTCCGCTTAGTACGCATGCGCAATATTCGCACTGCGACTGCGCCAAGTAACTTTACTATGAAGAAAGTATTTTTACTCACGGCTTTATCTTCGCTCCGGCGATCGTAATGTGATTGACAGGAAATGGGTGTTACTGGGCGGAAACACGGCGTTTCAGGGGCGTGTGGCTGAAAACGCTACCGTTTCCGGAAAAAACGCAGGAGTGGCCGGAGAAACGGTGGGAGTGCCTGGGCGAACGCTGGGTGTGTTTGTGACGTCAACCAGGAACGACAAGCACTGAACTGATCGCACAGGCAGAGTAAGTCTGGAGCTACTCTGAAACTGCTAAGTAGTTAGTAATCGCAATATTGCGAATACATCGGTCGCAATTTTAAGAAGCTAAGATTCACTCCCAGTAGGCGGCGGCTTAGCGTGTGTAACTCTGCTAAATTCGCCTTGCGACCGATCAACTCGGAATGAGGGCCATTGTTTCTCCTCCCTCTGTTATCCAGGTCTGTTAACCGTATTTGGAGGGAGCGAATCTCCGTCGACTGGGCGTCAATGACAGTCGTCAATGACTTTAGGAATGTGTCGGAAGAGACCTGGTGATCCTCCAAGCTCGTCACCCGGTCAGAGATATGGGAAATATCTTGTCTCATGGTAGCCAGTTCACGTCTCACTGTATCTTGCAAATCCTGTTTAGTGGGTAGATTTTTCATGTAGGCTAAGATATCTTGTAGATCCCTGCCTCCTGGGGGGCAGGCGTGTGGTGCATCCGCACTTGGAGGGGGTGGGTGAGGGACCGGCGGGGAGAGGGGGGAGTTTGCAGCAGAAGGGTTTTCTGTTAATGCGGGCGAGGTGGATTGTAAAAATGATCTCATAGCAGACTGTGACATGTTCCCCCGCGGAGTTGATGTGTTGGTCTTTTGAGAAGATTTCTTGTTCCTGGGCATCACTCAATCAGCATCGAGAAGCTTAGATTCCTTAAGGTCAAGGTAACGAGGTGAAGTATGATTGCATAACTCGCATAAGAGTGCCTTCAGCGGTGTAGCTCCCTGTGGGTTGGCATCAGCAGTACATTACGGTATCAGAGGCAACGGCAGCCGTGTGTAGCACATATCTTATAGCACTGTAGGCTCAGAGAGGTAGAGAAGCATTCAAATGGTTTCTCTTATTTGAGCAGAAATGCACTTCTCAGGTGAATTTCCCTAAAGTAGCCACCAGAGGGAGTTTTCTATATGAGCTATAGCTCAGGGTCTGTGGTAGGATCTGTCTTATCGCCTGCTGGGTATAGCGGGTAATTGTGTCCCCGGCTTCAGGAGAGGAATTAGGCCGCAACCTGCAGAGAGGTAGAAGACCCCCCCCCCCCCCCCCCCGGCTCCGCGACCCCGACTCCTATGGCCAAAATAATGTCCTGGCACCAAAGGGGTGTGTGTGGATGCTGGGGTGAGGGGAGCGAGCCTCTATAGAAGAGTTAATATACCTATTGAGGCATTAGTCTCAGGCAGCACAAGGGCCTCTCGGGGCAGCGCGCCAGAGGACAGAGGGAGTCCGCAGGGCGAGGGGAGTGGGAGCAGAGCGGTCCGCTATAGAGGTGGCCGGATGGCCCGGGCGGCAGGTCTCTTAACGCCGCGGGACTGTAGGGGGGAAGCGGCAGGCTCACAAGTGTCCCAGCGGCTCCGTGAGGGTAGCAGGCGTGGCGGCTGCAAACTGAGTTCCGTTCGTGGAGCGAACTCACCCCTGCATGCAGGTCCGGCTCTTCACTCCGTAGGTAGGATACGTAGGGTCCAGGCAGGGCAGCAGTGTCCACCAGAGGCCAGCGTGCAGCAGGAGTTCGTCTCCGGAAGGGTGGTCCGGGCTCCCGCCCGACTCCAGGTCCCGGCTTCCATCTGGGGGAAAGGCCGCAATCCGCAGGAGCGCTGAGAAGCGCTCCCCGACTTCGCGGGTCCCCCAGACACCAGCAGCTAGGTAGGGGAGGCCACTGGGGTGTCTCTGGATCATTTGGAGAGCAGATTAGAGGGGTAATAAGACCATATACGTGCTATATCTGCAGGAGCTGAAGAGAAGCACAGCCACCTTTCATGACAGCCAGGCCACGCCCCCTCTTGACCATATTTATATAAACTGGAGAAGAGATCATTTATCTCTCTTTTTTTTTTTTCTTTTAAACAAACTTATCTTCATCTCCATATAGTGATAAATAGATAGGTTTTTCCCTTCTGTATCTCAAGTGTCGGGACTACATTCCTACAGGAATGTATGCTGACACACACACATAATGGGCCTGATTCAGAGCTGGATCCAGTGTGTGTGTGTGTGTGTGTGTGTGTGTGTGTGTGTGTGTGTGTGTGTGTGTGTGTGTATACAGTGTGTGTTTGGTACTGCTGGGGGGCATATCATGTCTATCTGGCATGCTGAGGGGCATTTCATGTGTATCTGGCACTGCACATTATGTGTATCTGGCACTATACTGGAGACATTATGTGTATCTGGCACTATACTGGAGACATTATGTGTATCTGGCACTATACTGGAGACATTATGTGTATCTGGCACTATACTGGAGACATTATGTGTATCTGGCACTATACTGGAGACATTATGTGTATCTGGCACTATACTGGAGACATTATGTGTATCTGGCACTATACTGGAGACATTATGTGTATCTGGCACTATACTGGAGACATTGTGTGTAAGGAACACTACTGTGGCTGTTATGTGTAAGGCTGCTAATTGTGTGCGTAGAGGGAGTGAGAAAATATACTTATTTATAGTTTTATGATATGAAGTTACGAGGCCACACCCACTTTTCCAGAGGCCACGCCCATGTTTCCCAGGATGCCACACCCGCTTTTCCAGGAGCGCGCGTGCCTTCGGCGCGCGCATGGGGGGGGGGGGGCGCTTTTACATTTTCTTGCTCAGGGTGCTGGTAGGCCTGGAGCCGGCCCTGGGTGTGGCCTCACAGGGAATTCCGTACTCACCAGTCACAACCTTGTTTCATCACGCTGGGGGCATAGAGTACAGGTCTGGTGGGTGACAGGGTGAGTGTGCAATGACAGGTGTGGTGGGGGACAGAGAAAGGTGTGGTGGGGGACAGGGACAGGTGTGGTGGGGGACGGGGTGAGTGTCTGTGGGGCAGATGTTGTGGATGACAGGGTGAGAGAGTCTGTAACCACCAGGACTGGGCAGAGCACCCCTACCCGCCCTTCAATGCCTACCTCACAGCACTCCCCCACTTCAATGCACTTCATCACATCACAGCTTCTCCAACACCATTATATACCTCAAAGGACAGAAGACCCCCCTACCCCCAGATAGAGCATCTTCCCCAAGCACAGAAGACCCCCCTCCCCCTGTGACATTTCTCCCCATATTACCAAAGATCCACTGCAGCTTTGTGGATGCCCTCTCATCCTCCCTCACGCCTTCTCACCCCTCTGCACTGCTGGTTGCCGGGGACACCACTCACACTGACAGCGGCCGGAACAGGGGACCCGGAGGAGAAGATGCCTGTTCTGGTTCCCTGGTCAACCGGGGTCTCCAGCAGGTAGAGCAAACGCCGGGGCATGGAGTAAGGTGTAGTTTCACGCCCCTAATAGCAGGAGGAGTCGGGTGAGCTTAAGCTGCCCGGCCTGCATGACAGGGAACGCTGGAGCCGCTAGAGGCGGGGGCTTCTCCCTGTCACTGTGCTGGCAGAACTGGATTAAGACCATGGGGGGCCCGGGGCACTTAAGACAGTGGGGCCCCTAGTAAAGAGAAGGTATATATATATATATATATATATATATAAGTGATGAGCGGGTTCGGTTTCTCGGAAACCGAACCCCCCCGAACTTCACCCTTTTTACACGGGTCCGAGCCATACTCGGATTCTCCCGTATGGCTCGGTTAACCCGAGCACGCCTGAACGTCATCATCCCGCTGTCGGATTCTCGCGAGATTCGGATTCTATATAAGCAGCCGCGCGTCGCCGCCATTTTCACTCGTGCATTGGAAATGTTAGGGAGAGGACGTGGCTGGCGTCCTCTCCGTTTATTCATTGTTGAGTTGATGCAAATATTTGTGCTTGCTTATATCATTGTGGGGACTGGGGAGCAGCTTTATATTAATATAGGAGGAGTACAGTGCAGAGTTTTGCTGATCAGTGACCACCAGTTTTATCCGTTCTCTGCCTGGAAAAAACACTCCATATCTGTGCTCAGTGTGCTGCATATATCTGTGCTCACACTGCTTAATTGTGGGGACTGGGGAGCAGCTGTATTATATAGCAGGAGTACAGTGCAGAGTTTTGCTGACAGTGACCACCAGTATACGTTGTCTGCCTGAAAAACACTCCATATCTGTGCTCAGTGTGCTGCTTTATTGTGGAGACTGGGGAGTCGGGACCACCAGTATAATATTATATAGGAGGAGTACAGTGCAGAGTTTTGCTGACACAGTGACCACCAGTATATATAGCAGTACGGTACGGAAGGCCACTGCTGTACCTACCTCTGTGTCGTCATTAAGTATACTATCCATCTACATTCTAATTCTATACCTGTGGTGCATTTTAGTTTTGCAGTTTGCTGACACAGTGACCACCAGTATATATAGCAGTACGGTACGGAAGGCCACTGCTGTACCTGCCTCTGTGTCGTCATTAAGTATACTATCCATCTACATTCTATACCTGTGGTGCATTTCAGTTGTGCAGTTTGCTGACACAGTGACCACCAGTATATATAGCAGTACGGTACGGAAGGCCACTGCTGTACCTACCTCTGTGTCGTCATTAAGTATACTATCCATCTACATTCTATACCTGTGGTGCATTTTAGTTTCTCTGACGTCCTAAGTGGATGCTGGGACTCCGTAAGGACCATGGGGAATAGCGGCTCCGCAGGAGACTGGGCACAACTAAAAGAAAGCTTTAGACTACTGGTGTGCACTGGCTCCTCCCACTATGACCCTCCTCCAGACCTCAGTTAGATTCTTGTGCCCGGCTGAGCTGGATGCACACTAGGGGCTCTCCTGAGCTCCTAGAAAGAAAGTATATTTTAGTTTTTTTATTTTACAGTGAGATCTGCTGGCAACAGACTCACTGCAGCGAGGGACTAAGGGGAGAAGAAGCGAACCTACCTAACTGGTGGTAGTTTGGGCTTCTTAGGCTACTGGACACCATTAGCTCCAGAGGGATCGACCGCAGGACCCGACCTTGGTGTTCGTTCCCGAAACCGCGCCGCCGGCACCCTTACAGAGCCAGAAGCAAGAAGATGTTCTGGAAAATCGGCGGCAGAAGACTTCTGTCTTCAACAAGGTAGCGCACAGCACTGCAGCTGTGCGCCATTGCTTCTCATGTACACCTCACACTCCGGTCACTGATGGGTGCAGGGCGCTGGGGGGGGGGGGGGGCGCCCTGAGGGCAATATAAGACACCTTGGCTGGCAAATCTACACCATATATAGTCAGGAAGGCTATATAGGTGTAAAAATACCCCTGCCAGAATTCCAGAAAAAGCGGGAGAAGTCCGCCGAAAAAGGGGCGGGGCTATCTCCCTCAGCACACTGGCGCCATTTTTCCCTCACAGCTCCGCTGGAAGGACGCTCCCTGGCTCTCCCCTGCATTGTGACAAGCTACATAAGGGTAAAAAAGAGAGGGGGGGCACTAAATTTAGGCGCAGTATATATATGTATAATAAGCAGCTTTAAGGGAAAAACACTCATTATAGTGGGATCCCTGTGTTATATAGCACTCTGGTGTGTGCTGGCATACTCTCTCTCTGTCTCCCCAAAGGGCTTTGTGGGGTCCTGTCCTCTGTCAGAGCATTCCCTGTGTGTTTGCGGTGTGTCGGTACGGCTGTGTCGACATGTTTGAGGAGGAGGCGTATGTGGAGGCGGAGCAAATGCCGATAAATGTGATGTCACCCCCTGCGGGGTCGACACCTGAGTGGATGGTTCTGTGGAAGGAATTACGCGACAGTGTCGACTCCTTGCATAAAAGGTTTGACGACATACCAAATATGGGACAGCCGGCTTCTCAGCCTGTGCCTGCCCAGGCGTCTCAAAAGCCATCAGGGGCTTTAAAACGCCCGCTACCTCAGATGGCAGACACAGATGTCGACACGGATACTGACTCCAGTGTCAACAACGATGAGACAAATGTAACTTCCAATAGGGCCACACGTTACATGATTGAGGCAATGAAAAATGTGTTGCACATTTCTGATGTTACCCCAGGTACCACAAAAAAGGGTATTATGTTTGGAGAGAAAAAACTACCAGTTGTTTTTCCTCCATCTGAGGAATTAAATGAAGTGTGTGAAGAAACGTGGGCTTCCCCCCGATAAGAAAATGGTAATTTCTAAGAGGTTACTAATGGCGTACCCTTTCCCGCCAGAGGATAGGTCACGTTGGGAAACATCCCCTAGGGTGGATAAAGCGCTCACACGCTTGTCAAAGAAGGTGGCACTACCGTCTCCGGATACGGCTGCCCTGAAGGAATCTGCTGATAGAAAGCAGGAGGCTATCCTGAAGTCTATATATACACACACGGGTGTTATACTGAGACCAGCTATTGCGTCAGCATGGATGTGCAGTGCTGCAGCTGCGTGGTCAGATTCCCTGTCGGAAAATATTGATACCCTAGACAGGGACACTATATTGCTAACCGTAGAGCATATTAAAGACGCACTCTTATACATGAGGGATGCACAGAGTGATATTTGCCGGCTGGCATCCAAAATAAGTGCAATGTCCATTTCTGCCAGGAGAGGGTTATGGACTCGGCAGTGGACTGGAGATGCAGATTCTAAAAGGCACATGGAAGTTTTGCCTTATAAGGGTGAGGAGTTGTTCGGGGATGGTCTCTCGGACCTCGTTTCCACAGCAACAGCTGGGAAGTTACATTTTTACCCCATGTTCCCTCACAGCCAAAGAAAGCACCGTATTATCAGGTACAGTCCTTTCGGCCCAATAAGGGCAAGCGGGTTAAAGGTGCGTCCTTTCTGCCCAGAGGCAGAGGTAGAGGGAAAAAGCTGCAGCATACAGCCAGTTCCCAGGAGCAAAAGTCCTCCCCCGCTTCCTCTAAGTCCACAGCATGACGCTGGGGCTCCACAGGCGGAGCCAGGTATGGTGGGGGCCCGTCTAAGAAATTTCAGCGATCAGTGGGCTCGCTCATGGGTGGATCCCTGGATCTTTCAAGTAGTATCTCAGGGGTACAAGCTGGAATTCGAGACGTCTCCCCCCCGCCGTTTCCTCAAATCTGCCTTGCCAACAACTCCCTCAGGCAGGGAGGCAGTGTTAGAGGCAATTCACAAGCTGTATTCCCAGCAGGTGATAGTAAAGGTGCCCCTACTTCAACAAGGACGGGGTTACTATTCAACAATGTTTGTGGTGCCGAAACCGGACGGTTCGGTGAGACCCATTTTAAATTTGAAATCCTTGAACACATATATAAAAAAATTCAAGTTCAAAATGGAATCGCTCAGGGCGGTTATTGCAAGCCTGGACGAGGGGGATTACATGGTATCACTGGACATCAAGGATGCTTACCTGCATGTCCCCATTTACCATCCTCACCAGGAGTACCTCAGATTTGTGGTACAGGATTGTCATTACCAATTCCAGACGTTGCCGTTCGGTCTATCCAAGGCTCCGAGGGTCTTTACCAAGGTAATGGCCGAAATGATGATACTCCTTCGAAAGAAGGGAGTTTTAATTATCCCGTACTTGGACGATCTCCTGATAAAGGCGAGGTCCAGGGAGCAGTTGTTGGTCGGGGTAGCACTATCTCGGGAGGTGCTACAACAGCACGGCTGGATTCTAAATATTCCAAAGTCACAGCTGGTCCCTACGACACGTCTACTGTTCCTGGGGATGGTTCTGGACACAGAACAGAAAAAAGTGTTTCTCCCGGAGGAGAAGGCCAAGGAGCTGTCATCTCTAGTCAGAGGCCTCCTAAAACCAAAACAGGTGTCGGTGCATCACTGCACGCGGATCCTGGGAAAGATGGTAGATTCCTACGAAGCGATTCCATTCGGCAGGTTCCATGCGAGAACCTTTCAGTGGGACCTGTTGGACAAGTGGTCCGGATCGCATCTTCAGATGCATCGGCTGATAACCCTGTCTCCAAGGACCAGGGTGTCTCTGCTGTGGTGGCTGCAGAGTGCTCATCTTCAAGAGGGCCGCAGATTCTGCATACAGGACTGGGTCCTGGTGACCACGGATGCCAGCCTTCGAGGCTGGGGGGCAGTCACACAGGGAAGAAACTTCCAAGGACTATGGTCGAGTCAGGAGACTTCCCTACACATAAATATTCTGGAACTGAGGGCCATTTACAATGCCCTAAGTCAGGCAAAACCCCTGCTTCAAAACCAGCCGGTACTGATCCAGTCAGACAACATCACGGCAGTCGCCCATGTAAACCGACAGGGCGGCACGAGAAGCAGGACGGCGATGGCAGAAGCCACAAGGATTCTCCGATGGGCGGAAAATCACGTGTTAGCACTGTCAGCAGTGTTCATTCCGGGAGTGGACAACTGGGAAGCAGACTTCCTCAGCAGGCACGACCTCCACCCGGGAGAGTGGGGACTTCATCCAGAAGTCTTCCAACTGATTGTAAACCGTTGGGAAAGGCCACAGGTAGACATGATGGCGTCCCGCCTCAACAAAAAGCTAGAAAGATATTGCGCCAGGTCGAGAGACCCGCAGGCGATAGCTGTGGACGCTCTAGTGACACCGTGGGTGTACCAGTCGGTTTATGTGTTCTCTCCTCTTCCTCTCATACCAAAGGTACTGAGGATAATAAGGAGAAGTGGAGTAAGAACTATACTCATTGTTCCGGATTGGCCAAGAAGAGCTTGGTACCCGGAACTTCAAGAAATGATGTCAGAGGACCCATGGCCTCTGCCGCTCAGACAGGACCTGCTGCAGCAGGGGCCCTGTCTGTTCCAAGACTTACCGCGGCTGCGTTTGACGGCATGGCGGTTGAACACCGGATCCTGAAGGAAAAGGGCATTCCGGAGGAAGTCATTCCTACGCTGATTAAAGCTAGGAAAGAAGTAACCGCAAACCATTATCACCGCATATGGCGAAAATATGTTGCGTGGTGTGAGGCCAGGAAGGCCCCAACGGAGGAATTTCAGCTGGGCCGTTTCCTGCACTTCCTACAGTCAGGGGTGACTATGGGCCTAAAATTGGGTTCCATTAAGGTCCAGATTTCGGCTCTATCGATTTTCTTCCAGAAAGAACTGGCTTCACTACCTGAAGTTCAAACTTTTGTTAAGGGAGTGCTGCATATTCAGCCCCCTTTTGTGCCTCCTGTGGCACCTTGGGATCTCAACGTGGTGTTGGATTTCCTAAAGTCACATTGGTTTGAGCCACTTAAAACTGTGGAATTGAAGTATCTCACGTGGAAAGTGGTCATGTTGTTGGCCTTGGCTTCGGCCAGGCGTGTATCAGAATTGGCGGCTTTGTCATGTAAAAGCCCTTATCTGATTTTCCATATGGATAGGGCAGAATTGAGGACTCGTCCCCAATTTCTCCCTAAGGTGGTATCAGCCTTTCATCTGAACCAACCTATCGTGGTGCCTGCGGCTACTAAAGACTTGGAGGCTTCCAAGTTGTTGGACGTAGTCAGGGCCCTGAAAATTTATGTTTCCAGGACTGCGGGAGTCAGAAAGACTGACTCGCTATTTATCCTGTATGCGCCCAACAAGTTGGGTGCACCTGCTTCAAAGCAGACTATTGTTTGCTGGATCTGTAGTACGATTCAGCTTGCACATTCTGCGGCTGGACTGCCGCATCCTAAATCAGTGAAAGCCCATTCCACGAGGAAAGTGGGCTCTTCTTGGGCGGCTGCCCGAGGGGTCTCGGCTCTACAACTTTGCCGAGCAGCTACTTGGTCGGGGTCAAACACATTTGCTAAATTCTACAAGTTTGACACCCTGGCTGAGGAGGACCTAGAGTTTGCCCATTCGGTGCTGCAGAGTCATCCGCACTCTCCCGCCCGTTTGGGAGGTTTGGTATAATCTCCATGGTCCTTACGGAGTCCCAGCATCCACTTAGGACGTCAGAGAAAATAAGATTTTACTCACCGGTAAATCTATTTCTCGTAGTCCGTAGTGGATGCTGGGCGCCCATCCCAAGTGCGGATTGTCTGCAATACTTGTATATAGTTATTGCCTAACTAAAGGGTTATTGTTGAGCCATCTGTTGAGAGGCTCAGTTGTTATCATACTGTTAACTGGGTATTGTATCACGAGTTATACGGTGTGATTGGTGTGGCTGGTATGAGTCTTACCCGGGATTCAAAATCCTTCCTTATTGTGTCAGCTCTTCCGGGCACAGTATCCTAACTGAAGTCTGGAGGAGGGTCATAGTGGGAGGAGCCAGTGCACACCAGTAGTCTAAAGCTTTCTTTTAGTTGTGCCCAGTCTCCTGCGGAGCCGCTGTTCCCCATGGTCCTTACGGAGTCCCAGCATCCACTACAGACTACGAGAAATAGATTTACCGGTGAGTAAAATCTTATTTTTGCAGTTTGCTGACACAGTGACCACTAGTATATATAGCAGTACGGTACGGAAGGCCACTGCTGTACCTACCTCTGTGTCGTCATTAAGTATACTATCCATCTACATTCTAATTCTATACCTTTGGTGCATTTTAGTTTTGCAGTTCGCTGACACAGTGACCACCAGTATATATAGCAGTACGGTACGGAAGGCCACTGCTGTACCTACCTCTGTGTCGTCATTAAGTATACTATCCATCTACATTCTATACCTGTGATGCATTTCAGTTGTGCAGTTTGCTGACACAGTGACCACCAGTACATATAGCAGTACGGTACGGAAGGCCACTGCTGTACCTACCTCTGTGTCGTCATTAAGTATACTATCCATCTACATTCTATACCTGTGGTGCATTTTAGTTTTGCAGTTTGCTGACACAGTGACCACCAGTATATATAGCAGTACGGTACGGAAGGCCACTGCTGTACCTACCTCTGTGTCGTCATTAAGTATACTATCCATCTACATTCTATACCTGTGGTGCATTTTAGTTTTGCAGTTTGCTGACACAGTGACCACCAGTATATATAGCAGTACGGTACGGAAGGCCACTGCTGTACCTACCTCTGTGTCGTCATTAAGTATACTATCCATCTACATTCTATACCTGTGGTGCATTTTAGTTTTGCAGTTTGCTGACACAGTGACCACCAGTATATATAGCAGTACGGTACGGAAGGCCACTGCTGTACCTACCTCTGTGTCGTCATTAAGTATACTATCCATCTACATTCTATACCTGTGCTGCATTTTAGTTTTGCAGTTTGCTGACACAGTGACCACCAGTATATATAGCAGTATGGTACGGAAGGCCACTGCTGTACCTACCTCTGTGTCGTCAAGTATACTATCCATCTACATTCTATACCTGTGGTGCATTTTAGTTGTGCGCAGTATATATAGTAGTAGGCCATTGCTATTGATACTGGCATATAATTCCACACATTAAAAAATGGAGAACAAAAATGTGGAGGTTAAAATAGGGAAAGATCAAGATCCACTTCCACCTCGTGCTGAAGCTGCTGCCACTAGTCATGGCCGAGACGATGAAATGCCATCAACGTCATCTGCCAAGGCTGATGCCCAATGTCATAGTAGAGAGCATGTAAAATCCAAAACACAAAAGTTCAGTAAAATGACCCAAAAATCAAAATTGAAAGCGTCTGATGAGAAGCGTAAACTTGCCAATATGCCATTTACGACACGGAGTGGCAAGGAACGGCTGAGGCCCTGGCCTATGTTCATGGCTAGTGGTTCAGATTCACATGAGGATGGAAGCACTCATCCTCTCGCTAGAAAAATGAAAAGACTTAAGCTGGCAAAAGCACAGCAAAGAACTGTGCGTTCTTCTAAATCACAAATCCCCAAGGAGAGTCCAATTGTGTCGGTTGCGATGCCTGACCTTCCCAACACTGGACGGGAAGAGCTTGCGCCTTCCACCATTTGCACGCCCCCTGCAAGTGCTGGAAGGAGCACCCGCAGTCCAGTTCCTGATAGTCAAATTGAAGATGTCACTGTTGAAGTACACCAGGATGAGGATATGGGTGTTGCTGGCGCTGGGGAGGAAATTGACAAGGAGGATTCTGATGGTGAGGTGGTTTGTTTAAGTCAGGCACCCGGGGAGACACCTGTTGTCCGTGGGACGAATATAGCCATTGACATGCCTGGTCAAAATACAAAAAAAATCAGCTCTTCGGTGTGGAATTATTTCAACACAAATGCGGACAACAGGTGTCAAGCCGTGTGTTGCCTTTGTCAAGCTGTAATAAGTAGGGGTAAGGACGTTAACCACCTCGGAACATCCTCCCTTATACGTCACCTGCAGCGCATTCATCATAAGTCAGTGACAAGTTCAAAAACTTTGGATGACAGCGGAAGCAGTCCACTGACCACTAAATCCCTTCCTCTTGTAACCAAGCTCCTGCAAACCACACCACCAACTCCCTCAGTGTCAATTTCCTCCTTACCCAGGAAAGCCAATAGTCCTGCAGGCCATGTCACTGGCAAGTGTGACGAGTTCTCTCCTGCCTGGGATTCCTCCAATGCATCCTTGAGTGTAATGCCTACTGCTGCTGGCGCTGCTGTTGTAGCTGCTGGGAGTCGATCGTCATCCCAGAGGGGAAGTCGGAAGACCACTTGTACTACTTCCAGTAAGCAATTGACTGTCCAACAGTCCTTTGCGAGGAAGATGAAATATCACAGCAGTCATCCTGCTGCAAAGCAGATAACTCAGGCCTTGCTAGCTTGGACGGTGAGAAACGTGGTTCCAGTATCCACCGTTAATTCAGAGGCAACTAGAGACTTGATTGAGGTACTGTGTCCCCGGTACCAAATACCATCTAGGTTCCATTTCTCTAGGCAGGCGATACCGAAAATGTACACAGACGTCAGAAAAAGAGTCACCAGTGTCCTAAAAAATGCAGTTGTACCCAATGTCCACTTAACCACGGACATGTGGACAAGTGGAGCAGGGCAGACTCAGGACTATATGACTGTGACAGCCCACTGGGTAGATGTATTGCCTCCCGCAGCAAGAACAGCAGCGGCGGCACCAGTAGCAGCATCTCGCAAATGCCAACTCGTTCCTAGGCAGGCTACGCTTTGTATCACCGCTTTCCAGAAGAGGCACACAGCTTACAAACTCTTACGGAAACTGAGGAAGATCATCGCAGAATGGCTTACCCCAATTGGACTCTCCTGGGGATTTGTGACATCGGACAACGCCAGCAATATTGTGCGTGCATTACATCTGGGCAAATTCCAGCACGTCCCATGTTTTGCACATACATTGAATTTGGTGGTGCAGAATTATTTAAAAAACGACAGGGGCGTGCAAGAGATGCTGTCGGTGGCCCGAAGAATTGCGGGCCACTTTCGGCATTTAGCCACCGCGTACAGAAGACTGGAGCACCACCAAGCAATCCTGAACCTGCCCTGCCATCATCTGAAGCAAGAGGTGGTAACGAGGTGGAATTCAACCCTCTATATGCTTCAGAGGATGGAGGAGCAGCAAAAGGCCATTCAAGCCTATACATCTGCCCACGATATAGGCAAAGGAGGGGGAATGCACCTGACTCAAGCGCAGTGGAGAATGATTTCAACGTTGTGCAAGGTTCTGCAACCCTTTGAACTTGCCACACGTGAAGTCAGTTCAGACACTGCCAGCCTGAGTCAGGTCATTCCCCTCATCAGGCTTTTGTAGAAGAAGCTGGAGACATTGAAGGAGGAGCTAAAACAGAGCGATTCCGCTAGGCATGTGGGACTTGTGGATGGAGCCCTTAATTCGCTTAACCAGGATTCACGGGTGGTCAATCTGTTGAAATTAGTGATGTGCACCGGACATTTTTCGGGTTTTGTGTTTTGGTTTTGGATTCGGTTCCGCGGCCGTGTTTTGGATTCGGACGCGTTTTGGCAAAACCTCCATGAAAATTTTTTGGCGGATTCGGGTGTGTTTTGGATTCAGTTTTTCTTTACAAAAATCCCTAAAAAACAGCTTAAATCATAGAATTTGGGGGTCATTTTGATCCCATAGTATTATTAACCTCAATAACCATAATTTACACTCATTTTCAGTCTATTCTGAACACCTCACACCTCACAATATTATTTTTAGTCCTAAAATTTGCACCGAGGTCGCTGGATGACTAAGCTAAGCGACACAAGTGGCCGACACAAACACCTGGCCTATCTAGGAGTGGCACTGCAGTGTCAGGCAGGATGGCACTTCAAAAAAATTGTCCCCAAACAGCACATGATGCAAAGAAAAAAAGAGGCGCACCAAGGTCGCTGTGTGACTAAGCTAAGCGACCCAAGTGGCCGACACAAACACCTGGCCCATCTAGGAGTGGCACTGCAGTGTCAGGCAGGATGGCACTTCAAAAAAATTGTCCCCAAACAGCACATGATGCAAAGAAAAAAAAGAGGCGCACCAAGGTCGCTGTGTGACTAAGCTAAGCGACACAAGTGGCCGACACAAACACTTGGCCCATCTAGGAGTGGCACTGCAGTGTCAGGCAGGATGGCACTTCAAAAAAATTGTCCCCAAACAGCACATGATGCAAAGAAAAAAAGAGGCGCACCAAGGTCGCTGTGTGACTAAGCTAAGCGACACAAGTGGCCGACACAAACACCTGGCCCATCTAGGAGTGGCACTGCAGTGTCAGACAGGATGGCACTTCAAAAAAATTGTCCCCAAACAGCACATGATGCAAAGAAAAAAAGAGTCGCTGTATATATACTAGAGATGAGCGCCTGAAATTTTTCGGGTTTTGTGTTTTGGTTTTGGGTTCGGTTCCGCGGCCGTGTTTTGGGTTCGAACGCGTTTTGGCAAAACCTCACCGAATTTTTTTTGTCGGATTCGGGTGTGTTTTGGATTCGGGTGTTTTTTTCAAAAAAACACTAAAAAACAGCTTAAATCATAGAATTTGGGGGTAATTTTGATCCCAAAGTATTATTAACCTCAAAAACCATAATTTACACTCATTTTCAGTCTATTCTGAATACCTCACACCTCACAATATTATTTTTAGTCCTAAAATTTGCACCGAGGTCGCTGTGTGAGTAAGATAAGCGACCCTAGTGGCCGACACAAACACCGGGCCCATCTAGGAGTGGCACTGCAGTGTCACGCAGGATGTCCCTTCCAAAAAACCCTCCCCAAACAGCACATGACGCAAAGAAAAAAAGAGGCGCAATGAGGTAGCTGTGTGAGTAAGATTAGCGACCCTAGTGGCCGACACAAACACCGGGCCCATCTAGGAGTGGCACTGCAGTGTCACGCAGGATGTCCCTTCCAAAAAACCCTCCCCAAACAGCACATGACGCAAAGAAAAAAAGAGGCGCAATGAGGTAGCTGTGTGAGTAAGATTAGCGACCCTAGTGGCCGACACAAACACCGGGCCCATCTAGGAGTGGCACTGCAGTGTCACGCAGGATGTCCCTTCCAAAAAACTCTCCCCAAACAGCACATGACGCAAAGAAAAAAAGAGGCGCAATGAGGTAGCTGACTGTGTGAGTAAGATTAGCGACCCTAGTGGCCGACACAAACACCGGGCCCATTTAGGAGTGGCACTGCAGTGTCACGCAGGATGTCCCTTCCAAAAAACCCTCCCCAATCAGCACATGATGCAAAGAAAAAGAAAAGAAAAAAGAGGTGCACACTTTAACCAACCCATCATTTCAGTGACAGGGTCTGCCACACGACTGTGACTGAAATGACGGGTTGGTTTGGACCCCCCCCAAAAAAGAAGCAATTAATCTCTCCTTGCACAAACTGGCTCTACAGAGGCAAGATGTCCACCTCATCATCACCCTCCGATATATCACCGTGTACATCCCCCTCCTCACAGATTATCAATTCGTCCCCACTGGAATCCACCATCTCAGCTCCCTGTGTACTTTGTGGAGGCAATTGCTGCTGGTCAATGTCTCCGCGGAGGAATTGATTATAATTCATTTTAATGAACATCATCTTCTCCACATTTTCTGGATGTAACCTCGTACGCCGATTGCTGACAAGGTGAGCGGCAGCACTAAACACTCTTTCGGAGTACACACTTGTGGGAGGGCAACTTAGGTAGAATAAAGCCAGTTTGTGCAAGGGCCTCCAAATTGCCTCTTTTTCCTGCCAGTATAAGTACGGACTGTGTGACGTGCCTACTTGGATGCGGTCACTCATATAATCCTCCACCATTCTATCAATGTTGAGAGAATCATATGCAGTGACAGTAGACGACATGTCCGTAATCGTTGTCAGGTCCTTCAGTCCGGACCAGATGTCAGCATCAGCAGTCGCTCCAGACTGCCCTGCATCACCGCCAGCGGGTGGGCTCGGAATTCTGAGCCTTTTCCTCGCACCCCCAGTTGCGGGAGAATGTGAAGGAGGAGATGTTGACAGGTCGCGTTCCGCTTGACTTGACAATTTTGTCACCAGCAGGTCTTTCAACCCCAGCAGACTTGTGTCTGCCGGAAAGAGAGATCCAAGGTAGGCTTTAAATCTAGGATCGAGCACGGTGGCCAAAATGTAGTGCTCTGATTTCAACAGATTGACCACCCGTGAATCCTTGTTAAGCGAATTAAGGGCTCCATCCACAAGTCCCACATGCCTAGCGGAATCACTCCGTGTTAGCTCCTCCTTCAATGTCTCCAGCTTCTTCTGCAAAAGCCTGATGAGGGGAATGACCTGACTCAGGCTGGCAGTGTCTGAACTGACTTCACGTGTGGCAAGTTCAAAGGGCATCAGAACCTTGCACAACGTTGAAATCATTCTCCACTGCGCTTGAGACAGGTGCATTCCACCTACTATATCGTGCTCAATTGTATAGGCTTGAATGGCCTTTTGCTGCTCCTCCAACCTCTGAAGCATATAGAGGGTTGAATTCCACCTCGTTACCACTTCTTGCTTCAGATGATGGCAGGGCAGGTTCAGTAGTTTTTGGTGGTGCTCCAGTCTTCTGTACGTGGTGCCTGTACGCCGAAAGTGTCCCGCAATTCTTCTGGCCACCGACAGCATCTCTTGCACGCCCCTGTCGTTTTTTAAAAAATTCTGCACCACCAAATTCAAGGTATGTGCAAAACATGGGACGTGCTGGAATTTGCCCATATTTAATGCACACACAATATTGCTGGCGTTGTCCGATGCCACAAATCCACAGGAGAGTCCAATTGGGGTAAGCCATTCCGCGATGATCTTCCTCAGTTGCCGTAAGAGGTTTTCAGCTGTGTGCGTATTCTGGAAAGCGGTGATACAAAGCGTAGCCTGCCTAGGAAAGAGTTGGCGTTTGCGAGATGCTGCTACTGGTGCCGCCGCTGCTGTTCTTGCGGCGGGAGTCCATACATCTACCCAGTGGGCTGTCACAGTCATATAGTCCTGACCCTGCCCTGCTCCACTTGTCCACATGTCCGTGGTTAAGTGGACATTGGGTACAGCTGCATTTTTTAGGACACTGGTGACTCTTTTTCTGAGGTCTGTGTACATTTTCGGTATCGCCTGCCTAGAGAAATGGAACCTAGATGGTATTTGGTACCAGGGACACAGTACCTCCAACAAGTCTCTAGTTGGCTCTGCAGTAATGATGGATACCGGAACCACGTTTCTCACCACCCAGGATGCCAAGGCCTCAGTTATCCGCTTTGCAGTAGGATGACTGCTGTGATATTTCATCTTCCTCGCAAAGGACTGTTGAACAGTCAATTGCTTACTGGAAGTAGTACAAGTGGGCTTACGACTTCCCCTCTGGGATGACCATCGACTCCCAGCGGCAACAACAGCAGCGCCAGCAGCAGTAGGCGTTACACGCAAGGATGCATCGGAGGAATCCCAGGCAGGAGAGGACTCGTCAGAATTGCCAGTGACATGGCCTGCAGGACTATTGGCATTCCTGGGGAAGGAGGAAATTGACACTGAGGGAGTTGGTGGGGTGGTTTGCGTGAGCTTGGTTACAAGAGGAAGGGATTTACTGGTCAGTGGACTGCTTCCGCTGTCACCCAAAGTTTTTGAACTTGTCACTGACTTATTATGAATGCGCTGCAGGTGACGTATAAGGGAGGATGTTCCGAGGTGGTTAACGTCCTTACCCCTACTTATTACAGCTTGACAAAGGGAACACACGGCTTGACACCTGTTGTCCGCATTTCTGGTGAAATACCTCCACACCGAAGAGCTGATTTTTTTGGTATTTTCACCTGGCATGTCAACGGCCATATTCCTCCCACGGACAACAGGTGTCTCCCCGGGTGCCTGACTTAAACAAACCACCTCACCATCAGAATCCTCCTGGTCAATTTCCTCCCCAGCGCCAGCAACACCCATATCCTCCTCATCCTGGTGTACTTCAACACTGACATCTTCAATCTGACTATCAGGAACTGGACTGCGGGTGCTCCTTCCAGCACTTGCAGGGGGCGTGCAAATGGTGGAAGGCGCATGCTCTTCACGTCCAGTGTTGGGAAGGTCAGGCATCGCAACCGACACAATTGGACTCTCCTTGTGGATTTGGGATTTCGAAGAATGCACAGTTCTTTGCTGTGCTGCTTTTGCCAGCTTGAGTCTTTTCATTTTTCTAGCGAGAGGCTGAGTGCTTCCATCCTCATGTGAAGCTGAACCACTAGCCATGAACATAGGCCAGGGCCTCAGCCGTTCCTTGCCACTCCGTGTCGTAAATGGCATATTGGCAAGTTTACGCTTCTCCTCCGACAATTTTATTTTAGGTTTTGGAGTCCTTTTTTTTCTGATATTTGGTGTTTTGGATTTGACATGCTCTGTACTATGACATTGGGCATCGGCCTTGGCAGACGACGTTGCTGGCATTTCATCGTCTCGGCCATGACTAGTGGCAGCAGCTTCAGCACGAGGTGGAAGTGGATCTTGATCTTTCCCTAATTTTGGAACCTCAACATTTTTGTTCTCCATATTTTAATAGGCACAACTAAAAGGCACCTCAGGTAAACAATGGAGATGGATACTAGTATACAATTATGGACTGCCTGCCGAGTGCAGACACAGAGGTAGCCACAGCCGTGAACTACCGTACTGTACTGTGTCTGCTGCTAATATAGACTGGTTGATAAAGAGATGTCTATGTAACTATGTATGTATAAAGAAGAAAGAAAAAAAAACCACGGTTAGGTGGTATACAATTATGGACGGACTGCCTGCCGAGTGCAGACACAGAGGTAGCCACAGCCGTGAACTACCGCACTGTACTGTGTCTGCTGCTAATATAGACTGGTTGATAAAGAGATGTCGTAGTAGTATGTATGTATAAAGAAGAAAAAAAAACCACGGTTAGGTGGTATATACAATTATGGACGGGCTGCCGAGTGCCGACACAGAGGTAGCCACAGCCGTGAACTACCGCACTGTACTGTGTCTGCTGCTAATATATAGACTGGTTGATAAAGAGATAGTATACTCGTAACTAGTATGTATGTATAAAGAAAGAAAAAAAAACCACGGTTAGGTGGTATATACAATTATGGACGGGCTGCCGAGTGCCGACACAGAGGTAGCCACAGCCGTGAACTACCGCACTGTACTGTGTCTGCTGCTAATATAGACTGGTTGATAAAGAGATAGTATACTCGTAACTAGTATGTATGTATAAAGAAAGAAAAAAAAACCACGGTTAGGTGGTATATACAATTATGGACGGGCTGCCGAGTGCCGACACAGAGGTAGCCACAGCCGTGAACTACCGCACTGTACTGTGTCTGCTGCTAATATATAGACTGGTTGATAAAGAGATAGTATACTCGTAACTAGTATGTATGTATAAAGAAAGAAAAAAAAACCACGGTTAGGTGGTATATACAATTATGGACGGGCTGCCGAGTGCCGACACAGAGGTAGCCACAGCCGTGAACTACCGCACTGTACTGTGTCTGCTGCTAATATATAGACTGGTTGATAAAGAGATAGTATACTCGTAACTAGTATGTATGTATAAAGAAAGAAAAAAAAACCACGGTTAGGTGGTATATACAATTATGGACGGGCTGCCGAGTGCCGACACAGAGGTAGCCACAGCCGTGAACTACCGCACTGTACTGTGTCTGCTGCTAATATAGACTGGTTGATAAAGAGATAGTATACTCGTAACTAGTATGTATGTATAAAGAAAGAAAAAAAAACCACGGTTAGGTGGTATATACAATTATGGACGGGCTGCCGAGTGCCGACACAGAGGTAGCCACAGCCGTGAACTACCGCACTGTACTGTGTCTGCTGCTAATATATAGACTGGTTGATAAAGAGATAGTATACTCGTAACTAGTATGTATGTATAAAGAAAGAAAAAAAAACCACGGTTAGGTGGTATATACAATTATGGACGGGCTGCCGAGTGCCGACACAGAGGTAGCCACAGCCGTGAACTACCGCACTGTACTGTGTCTGCTGCTAATATATAGACTGGTTGATAAAGAGATAGTATACTCGTAACTAGTATGTATGTATAAAGAAAGAAAAAAAAACCACGGTTAGGTGGTATATACAATTATGGACGGGCTGCCGAGTGCCGACACAGAGGTAGCCACAGCCGTGAACTACCGCACTGTACTGTGTCTGCTGCTAATATAGACTGGTTGATAAAGAGATAGTATACTCGTAACTAGTATGTATGTATAAAGAAAGAAAAAAAAACCACGGTTAGGTGGTATATACAATTATGGACGGGCTGCCGAGTGCCGACACAGAGGTAGCCACAGCCGTGAACTACCGCACTGTACTGTGTCTGCTGCTAATATAGACTGGTTGATAAAGAGATAGTATACTCGTAACTAGTATGACTATAAAGAAAGAAAAAAAAACCACGGTTAGGTGGTATATACAATTATGGACGGGCTGCCGAGTGCCGACACAGAGGTAGCCACAGCCGTGAACTACCGCACTGTACTGTGTCTGCTGCTAATATAGACTGGTTGATAAAGAGATAGTATACTACTAATATTATATATACTGGTGGTCAGGTCACTGGTCACTAGTCACACTGGCAGTGGCACTCCTGCAGCAAAAGTGTGCACTGTTTAATTTTAATATAATATTATGTACTCCTGGCTCCTGCTATAACCTATAACTGGCACTGCAGTGCTCCCCAGTCTCCCCCACAATTATAAGCTGTGTGAGCTGAGCACAGTCAGATATATATATACATTGATGCAGCACACAGATATGGTATGTGACTGAGTCACTGTGTGTATCGTTTTTTTCAGGCAGAGAACGGATATATTAAATAAAACAAACAACTGCACTGTCTGGTGGTCACTGTGGTCGTCAGTCACTAAACTCTGCACTCTCTTCTACAGTATCACAGCCTCAGGTCAATCTCTCTCTCTCTCTCTCAACCCTAATCTAAATGGAGAGGACGCCAGCCACGTCCTCTCCCTATCAATCTCAATGCACGTGTGAAAATGGCGGCGACGCGCGGCTCCTTATATAGAATCCGAGTCTCGCGAGAATCCGACAGCGTCATGATGACGTTCGGGCGCGCTCGGGTTAACCGAGCAAGGCGGGAGGATCCGAGTCTGCTCGGACCCGTGAAAAAAACATGAAGTTCGTGCGGGTTCGGATTCAGAGAAACCGAACCCGCTCATCTCTAATATATACTAGTGGTCACTGTCAGCAAACTGCAAAACTAAAATGCACCACAGGTATAGAATGTAGATGGATAGTATACTTGACGACACAGAGGTAGGTACAGCAGTAGCCTTCCGTACCGTACTGCTATATATACTGGTGGTCACTGTGTCAGCAAACTGCAAAACTAAAATGCACCACAGGTATAGAATGTAGATGGATAGTATACTTAATGACGACACAGAGGTAGGTACAGCAGTGGCCTTCCGTACCGTACTGCTATATGTACTGGTGGTCACTGTGTCAGCAAACTGCACAACTGAAATGCACCACAGGTATAGAATGTAGATGGATAGTATACTTAATGACGACACAGAGGTAGGTACAGCAGTGGCCTTCCGTACCGTACTGCTATATATACTGGTGGTCACTGTGTCAGCAAACTGCAAAACTAAAATGCACCACAGGTATAGAATTAGAATGTAGATGGATAGTATACTTAATGACGACACAGAGGTAGGTACAGCAGTGGCCTTCCGTACCGTACTGCTATATATACTGGTGGTCACTGTGTCAGCAAAACTCTGCACTGTACTCCTCCTATATATATATTATACTGGTGTTCCCCAGTCCCCACAATAAAGCAGCACACTGAGCACAGATATGACGTGTTTTTCAGGCAGACAACGTATACTGGTGGTCACTGGTCAGTAAAACTCTGCACTGTACTCCTGCTATATAATACAGCTGCTCCCCAGTCCCCACAATTAAGCAGTGTGAGCACAGATATATGCAGCACACTGAGCACAGATATGGAGTGTTTTTTTCAGGCAGAGAACGGATAAAACTGGTGGTCACTGATCAGCAAAACTCTGCACTGTACTCCTCCTATATTAATATAAAACTGCTCCCCAGTCCCCACAATGAAATAAGCAAGCACAAATATTTGCATCAACTCAACAATGAATAAACGGAGAGGACGCCAGCCACGTCCTCTCCCTAACATTTCCAATGCACGAGTGAAAATGGCGGCGACGCGCGGCTACTTATATAGAATCCGAATCTCGCGAGAATCCGACAGCGGGATGATGACGTTCGGGCGCGCTCGGGTTAACCGAGCCATACGGGAGAATCCGAGTATGGCTCGGACCCGTGTAAAATGTGTGAAGTTCGGGGGGGTTCGGTTTCCGAGAAACCGAACCCGCTCATCACTAGTTGAAACTTGAAATCAGAGCACTACATTTTGGCCACCGTGCTCGATCCTAGATTTAAAACCTACGTTGTATCTCTCTTTCCGGCAGACACAAGTCTGCAGAGATTCAAAGACCTGCTGGTGAGAAAATTGTCAAGTCAAGCGGAACGTGACCCGTCAACATCTCCTCCTTCACATTCTCCCGCAACTGGGGGTGCGAGGAAAAGGCTAAGAATTCCGAGCCCACCCGCTGGCGGTGATGCAGGGCAGTCTGGAGCGAGTGCTGACATCTGGTCCGGACTGAAGGACCTGCCAACGATTACTGACATGTCGTCTACTGTCACTGCATATGATTCTCTCACCATTGAAAGAATGGTGGAGGTTTATATGAGTGACCGCATCCAAGTAGGCACGTCAGACAGTCCGTACGTATACTGGCAGGAAAAAGAGGCAATTTGGAGGCCCTTGCACAAACTGGCTTTATTCTACCTAAGTTGCCCTCCCTCCAGTGTGTACTCCGAAAGAGTGTTTAGTGCAGCCGCTCACCTTGTCAGCAATCGGCGTACGAGGTTACTTCCGGAAAATGTGGAGAAGATGATGTTCATCAAAATGAATTATAATTAATTCCTCCGTGGAGACATTCACCAGCAATTGCCTCCAGAAAGTACACTGGGATCTGAGATGGTGGATTCCAGTGAGGACAAATTAATAATCTGTGAGGAGGGGGATGTACACAGTGAAAGGGGTGAGGAATCGGAGGATGATGAGGAGGAGGACATCTTGCCTCTGTAGAGCCAGTTTGTGCAAGGAGAGATTGATTGCTTCTTTTTTAGTGGGGGCCCAAACCAACCAGTCATTTCAGTCACAGTCGTGTGGCAGACCCTGTCGCTGAAATGATGGGTTCGTTAAAGTGTGCATGTCCTGTTTATACAACATAAGGGTGGGTGGGAGGGCCCAAGGACAATTCCATCTTGCACCTCTTTTTTCTTTCATTTTTCTTTGCATCATGTGCTGTTTGGGGACAATTTTTTTGAAGTGCCATCCTGTCTGACACTGCAGTGCCACTCCTAGATGGGCCAGGTGTTTGTGTTGGCCACTTGTGTCGCTTTGCTTAGTCACACAGCGACCTTGGTGCGCCTCTTTTTTTCTTTGCATCATGTGCTGTTTGGGGACTATTTTTTTGAAGTGCCATCCTGTCTGACACTGCAGTGCGACTCCTAGATGGGCCAGGTGTTTGTGTCGGCCACTTGTGTCGCTTAGCTTAGTCACACAGCGACCTTGGTGCGACTCTTTTTTTCTTTGCATCATGTGCTGTTTGGGGACAATTTTTTTGAAGTGCCATCCTGTCTGACACTGCAGTGCCACTCCTAGATGGGCCAGGTGTTTGTGTCGGCCACTTGTGTCGCTTATCTTAGTCACACAGCGACCTTGGTGCGCCTCTTATTTTCTTTGCATCATGTGTTGTTTGGGGACAATTTTTTTGATGTGCCATCCTGTCTGACACTGCAGTGCCACTCCTAGATGGGCCAAGTGTTTGTGTCGGCCACTTGTGTCGCTTAGCTTAGCCATCCAGCGACCTCGGTGCAAATTTTAGGACTAAAAATAATATTGTGAGGTGTGAGGTGTTCAGAATAGACTAGAAATGAGTGGAAATTATGGTTATTGAGGTTAATATGGGATCAAAATGACCCCCAAATTCTATGATTTAAGCTGTTTTTTAGGGTTTTTTGAAAAAAACACCCGAATCCAAAACACACTCGAATCCGACAAAAAATTTTCGGTGAGGTTTTGCCAAAACGCGTCCGAATCCAAAACACGGCCGCGGAACCGAATCCAAAACCAACACACAAAACCCGAAAAATGTCCGGTGCACATCACTAATATATATACAGTGGTCGAAGTGGAATTTTTGAAGTGGGGGTATGGAAAAAGTAAAAGGGTTAGTGCGCGCCGAAGGTGTGCTGCCAAAAATAGGGGCGTGGCTTCATGGGGAAGGGGCATGGCCACAGAATAGTACCAATTCACATTACACCGCACTGTAGTGTTTGTCAGTCACATTACACCACACAGTAGTACACCTTGTACTCATTATGCCAGGTAGAGCCCCCTATACAACACAGGAAATATAAAAACACAGGGGGGGGAAACTGATTCATGCCCTTTGCATTATTTGTCATGTTTGTTCCTTATAGTAATGCCCTTTCCACATTATTCTACACACCGTAATGCCCATTCCACACTATGCCACACATTATGCTATACGCTGTAATGCCCATTACACATTATGCCACATACAGTATACCCCTAACACCATTTTATGATCCACACACAATAATGTCTCTTACAAATTATGCCCACAGTAAGGCCTCTAATTATTTTTAAATTACCTGCTCGTTGCCAGGGGTCTCATGCTCATTGCCAACGGTTTCATGCTCATTGCCAGGGGTCTCATGTTCGTTGCTAAGGGTTTCATGCCCTTGGTTCCATGCTCATTGCCAGTGGTTTCATGCTCGTTGCCATAGGTTTCATGCTCATTGTCAGGGGTTAGTGACACGTGGCATGCCAGATGTGGCAATGGGGCACTTTTATATGAGATATATATCTGCACTTTATACCTAGTTGAAAGTGTCAGCAGAGGCCGGAGCAGGGGAGGGGGCCTTCAGTAGTTGTGCCGCTGTGGGAGAGAGTGCTGTGGGGCTCTGTCTGCCATGCGTGAGGAGGACGGGGATGGAGTGGGAAGCTCTGGCAGCAGGGCAGAGAGGAGGAAGCAGTGGGAGCTGCACGCTGGGATCTGCTGCAGAGTCCGGGCTCACGGCTGGTGCTGCGGCGTAGTATTAAAACAAGGGAAATGAATTGGGGATGGCGGTGATTACACAGAAATAGATGGGCTGGGTGGCTCAAAGTCACATAGTGTGGTCAGAAGCACATGGGGTAGGTGACGCTGAAGCACACATGGGATGAGGTGTCTGCGAGCACAAGGGGAGGTGGGTTCAGATAAGCACATAGGGGAGACAGTTAGTGGCACACATGGACAGGTGGGTGCCGAGGCACATGTAGGTCAGCGGCACAGGGGGGTTAGAGCGAGGACAACTATGGGAGGGGGTAAGAGGCACACTAGTGAAGGTTCTGTGTGCCTCTAATACTGTACAAGCATGGGAGGAGGAAAATAATGGAGGAGAGTCTGGTGGGGACGCATGTAAGTTGAAGGAGTGGGAATGCGGTCAAGATCCCGCTGGATGGAATCCCGGCGGTCGAAATACCGACACCGGAATCCCGACCGGCACAATCCTGACATATTCTCCCTCCGTGGGTGTCCACAACACCCATAGAGGGAGAATATAATAGCGTGCCGAGCATGGCGAGCGAAGCGAGCCCGCAAGAGGCTGCATTCCGCTCGCCACCCCTGTCGGGATTGTGTGGTCGGGATTCCGGCGTCGGTATTTCGACCGCCGGGATCCCGTCCAGCGGGATTTAGTACTGATCCCCATCAGCAGTCTCTAAAGTAAAGGGTCCTATGAGAGGGGAGCCAGGGGGGAAATAACTTCAATGCCCCCATATTATACTGGTTATGTAGTCTCTATAGAACACTGTCTGTGACAGTATGTCAGGCAAGGGGGCCGCAGCACTGATGGCCCGAAAGCAATCTACTCACAGATGCCGTAGCAGGGGAGGAGGCCTTCACTAGTTGTGCCGCCGAGATGAGGAGACGAGGTGTGGCTGCGGGAGAGAGTGCTGCGGGGCTCTGGCTGCCATGTGTGAGGAGGATGGGGAGAGGGGGAAGCGCTGGCAGCAGGGCAGTGGTGGGAGCTGCACGCTGGGATCTGCTGCAGCTGGGAGTCCTGGTTTGATCACGGCTTCCGGTGCGGCGGCAGGGGGGGGGGGGGGTTGGAGGACGGACCCGCTGCTGCCCGAGTGTGCCGCACACAGGGGGACCGGGCTAGCCGGCTCCCTGAGCAGTAGTGGGGATGGGAGCCGGGGAGCGCAGCACCGCAGATCGGATCTCTAGTCCGATCCGATCTGTGGTGTGGCAGGGGGGACGGGGTACGTACATGCAACCTGCGGCCCCACAGCCCTTGCAGCTATAGTGAATGATCCTAAATGACAGGGGGGGCACGTGCCTGGGTGCCCCCCCCTGGATCCGCCACTGCCCGTCGCATACCACCCAACTGTCCTGTTTTTGTTTTCCTGACAGAATAATGCAATTTTTCAGCATTTATATATTCAGGTAGACACTGGGGCTGTATGGAAGCGTACACACATCCACATGGCTATGGCCACACCCACACCGCACTGACCACACCCACACAACACTGACCACACCCACACAGTACTGACCACACTCACACATCACTGGCCACACCTACACGGTGCTGACCTGACTGCACCAGGCCCATGTGGCCCTAGATCCAAATCTGGTGTCCCCTACAAAATTAACTAAGATTGTCATGGTAGAGACCAAATTCATAAATATAGGGGGTTCTTTGGACCTGACCGTAGATGTGCGGAAAAAAAACACATCTACGATAATTTTCTCTGACAATCGGGTGGACGCCCAGCACAGGGCAAGTCCACCCCGCTTGCTGGATCCAGCCCACCCCACCCCACCCGCAGACAGGTGAAAGCATTGCACGCCATAGCAGCGTCCCGGTCTGAATTAGGCCCATAGTTTATTAAGGGGTTGCCATCCGCAAAATAAGCGCCTGTGAAAATGCTGCAAGTCGGGAAATGACACCAGGGGCTGAATGTAAGAGCCTGTGACATGCCGGAGGTGTTGGACTCAGTTAGAGATTGCCCGTTTTTTTAATGCAGCAATCCAATGGCATATCAATATCCCTCACAGCCCACACGGTGGCTTGGGGGCACCGGCACCTGTGTTATGCAGATGAAAATGTCCCTCCAAAAATGGCTGCCACCTAGGAGGAGACAGATGCTAGAGATCCTACTGGCGAGCATTAAACCCCTGTCTATGAGCACGTAGGTAAAAACTATAAATGCTTAAGGGGGGAAGGGGGGCGCCAGAAACTTTTTTGGCAGAGGGCGCAAAATTTATAGTTACGTCACTGCACTAATCATAAACAAGGCAACATCCACCTGTAAACGATTGCTGCTTTAATAAAACAGGCACACTTGCACATGGTCTCGCTCCTCCGTCAATTCGCAGTCTGTTACATTTTGCCCCATGTCTGAGTTCTGCGATTCTGAAGATAGTGATAACCCCACTGGAACTACAGTAATCATATGGCAGCGATTAATGAGCAACCTTCATTGTAAAATCCTTCAGTTCCTAGAAAAAATTGCTACAGAGACTCACACTAAACAGTATCACTTCCCAGGAGAGACCACCGATGGGGAATATCTGAATGTAAACGTCACGGCATCTCCCTCGGGGCGTCTCCCGGATGTTGCAGAAGTCGGTAAGTACGCTGCCAAAGCAGTTGTTTCCCCACTTATGCTCTGCAACTTCTCTACTGTTCATTAAATGGATTTTTTACCAGCTATTTGTATAGCGCAACGCATACACGTACCGCAGCGCTTACAGGGAACATGTGGTCACTAACGTCAGTCCCTGCCCCGGTGGAGCTTACAATCTATGGGGGAGATGTCTCAAAGCTTGAAGAGATCTAAAGTTCCAACCAATCAGCTTCTGTCATTTTTCAAACACAGCCTGTAAAATGACGGCTAGAAGCTGATTGGCTAGTTCTTTATCTCTCTCCACTTTATCTCTCTCCAGCGTTTAATACATCTCCCCCTATTGTGCCCTATCATAGGTACACACACACACAAACGCTTGGGTTATTTATTGATGCATTTGTCAGAATCCAATTAACCTACCAGTGTATTTTTGGATTGTTCGAGGAGACTAGGGAACCCAGGTAAACATGGGGAGAACATACAAACTCTACACAGTTCCAGTCTTGGTGGGAATCACACTGAAGACCTCAGAGCTGTCAGTGTAACTCTAAAATCCAAAATTCTTCCATGTATGCAAAATCACTCCCCAGATTCTGCAGGATCATTGTTGCGTCACGTTCTATGGGGGTAATTCAGACCTGATCCCTAGGCTGCGTTTTCTCACAGCCTGCGATCAGATCCGAACTGAGCATGCGTGTGCACCTCAATGCGCAGGTGCGTCAAACGACTGCACCGGACATTGATGCATAGCGACAGGATAGTGCAAAGAAAGCGATCGCCCGGGCGATTGCAAGGAGATTGACAGGAAGAGGGCGTTTGTGGGTGGCAACTGACCGTTTTCAGGGAGTGCCTGGAAAAATGCAGGCGTGTCCAAGTGTTTGCAGGGCGGGTGTCTGACGTTAAATCCGGTCCCGGATAGGCTGAAGTGATCGCAGCGGCTGAGTAAGTCCTGGGCTGTGCAGAGACTGCACAAAATTAGTTTGTGCAGCTCTGCTACACATGTGATTGCACACTTGCACAGCTAAAATACCCTCCCCCTGTAAGCGTCGGGATCCCGACCACCGGCATGCCGGCAGTGGGGCGAGCGCAAAAGAGCCCTTTGCGGGCTCGCTGCAGGCACGGTGGCAATTTCTTCTCCCTCCAAGGGGGTTGTGGACCCCCCAAGACGGAGTAGAGTTGTCGGTATGCCTGCTGTCAGGAGTCCGGCGCCGGTATACTGAGCGCCGGGTTCCAGACAGCCGGCATATCAAATGCCTCACATCTGATCGCAGGGCTGCAAAAGTCTCTGCCCAGCGATCAGGTGTGAATTAGACCAATTAGCACAAGGCCCCTCCTGCAGGTAATCTTATGGAACACTGCGCCAGCACCTGAGAGATACATGTGCTCCAATTTCAGTACGCAAATGGCGCGATGGGACTTATTTAATGAAATGGTGCAATATTCACATCTGAGCTGTAACCCATGGCAACCAACTAGACATTTCCTTTCATGTCCTAAACTCCTTAAAAAATCTGACAGAATATGTGACTGGCTGTGACTGGTTTTGCTTGTTATGAGGCTCATGTCGCTGGTTCTGTTCTCTTCCCACGTTTCTGCGGCGCTCTCTCATAGTTCAGAGACCACAGTTTCCTCAATGTTGCGCTGACCATGGGGTCTCTTTCCTTAATATGCAAACCTCCTGCAAAACCTCCATTTAATGCAAATATAACAGCAGCATTTCCTGGCAAAGTCAAGCGCCGCAAAATCGTCTCCGTACAATGTGACACAAGTAACATTTAGCGACAGGCAATCCATTCCACGTCGTTTCCTGCTGGGGAAACGAATTCCATTTTTTTAAATGGAGTAATTAATAATCAAGTTGCATTAGTTTTCCAGATATTAAAGGTTTTAGCCCAGCTCATGAATCCCGAATTTAAATTGTCGTTGTGAAATCAAAATGCTAATTTGCTGAGGGATCTAAGTTCACACATAATGAATTCTGGAAATGAAAGAAGTGAACAGGGCTCAATCGTCTCAGGGGATTAAAATGCATCTCAGTATTCCGGGATTGGAGACTCAATTATAACAATACGTATTACACTGGAAACTTAGATGAACGCTGAATGTTTAATAGGTTGTGCGAGGAATAAAAATGTGAAAGTACGAGTTCATTTTTGGACAAGTCCTGACAGTCACAATCTAACCCCTACATGGAGCTCATACGTGTGGTCCCCTGGTAGCCTCTCATTACCTAAAGCCCGGCACAACGTGGGGCCCTAAGAAGGTCTATTTCCACTCGTAGGTGTCCACGACACCAGCGGTGTAAGTATGCGGGTACGCTCGGGTACGGAGTACCCTTAAGAATTTGGCAGCGGGTACGCAGTACCACCTGCCACACACTTTGCCATTACCACAATTACAATGTGCCACAAAGCCACAAGACCATGGTGCTTGGCAGCATGACGGCTCCTCCCACTTTGTCAGGGTTACTGGGAGTGCGACAGTGGCTGTATTTTCCTGTTATACTGGAGGCATCACTATATATTTCTATTATACTGTACTGGAGGCATCACTATATATTTCTATTATACTGGAGGCATCACTATATATTTCTATTATACTGTACTGGAGGCATCACTATATATTTCTATTATACTGGAGGCATTACTATATATTTCTATTATACTGGAGGCATCACTATATATTTCTATTATACTGTACTGGAGGCATCACTATATATTTCTATTATACTGGAGGCATCACTATATATTTCTATTATACTGGAGGCATCACTATATATTTCTATTATACTGGAGGCATCACTATATATTTCTATTATACTGGAGGCATCACTATATATTTCTATTATACTGGAGGCATCACTATATATTTCTATTATACTGTACTGGAGGCATCACTATATATTTCTATTATACTGGAGGCATCACTATATATTTCTATTATACTGTACTGGAGGCATCACTATATATTTCTATTATACTGGAGGCATCACTATATATTTCTATTATACTGGAGGCATCACTATATATTTCTATTATACTGTACTGGAGGCATCACTATATATTTCTATTATACTGGAGGCATCACTATATATTTCTATTATACTGTACTGGAGGCATCACTATATATTTCTATTATACTGGAGGCATCACTATATATTTCTATTATACTGGAGGCATCACTATATATTTCTATTATACTGTACTGGAGGCATCACTATATATTTCTATTATACTGGAGGCATCACTATATATTTCTATTATACTGGGGGCATCACTATATATTTCTATTATACTGTACTGGAGGCATCACTATATATTTCTATTATACTGGAGGCATCACTATATATTTCTATTATACTGTACTGGAGGCATCACTATATATTTCTATTATACTGTACTGGAGGCATTACTATATATTTCTATTATACTGTACTGGAGGCATCACTATATATTTCTATTATACTGTACTGGAGGCATCACTATATATTTCTATTATACTGTACTGGAGGCATCACTATATATTTCTATTATACTGGAGGCATCACTATATATTTCTATTATACTGTACTGGAGGCATCACTATATATTTCTATTATACTGTACTGGAGGCATCACTATATATTTCTATTATACTGTACTGGAGGCATTACTATATATTTCTATTATACTGTACTGGAGGCATCACTATATATTTCTATTATACTGTACTGGAGGCATCACTATATATTTCTATTATACTGGAGGCATTACTATATATTTCTATTATACTGGAGGAATTACTATATATTTCTATTATACTGGAGGCATCACTATATATTTCTATTATACTGTACTGGAGGCATCACTATATATTTCTATTATACTGTACTGGAGGCATTACTATATATTTCTATTATACTGGAGGTATCACTATATATTTCTATTATACTGTACTGGAGGCATCACTATATATTTCTATTATACTGGAGGAATTACTATATATTTCTATTATACTGGAGGAATTACTATATATTTCTATTATACTGGAGGAATTACTATATATTTCTATTATACTGTACTGGAGGCATCACTATATATTTCTATTATACTGTACTGGAGGCATTACTATATATTTCTATTATACTGGAGGTATCACTATATATTTCTATTATACTGTACTGGAGGCATCACTATATATTTCTATTATACTGGAGGAATTACTATATATTTCTATTATACTGGAGGAATTACTATATATTTCTATTATACTGGAGGCATCACTATATATTTCTATTATACTGTACTGGAGGCATTACTCTATTATACTGGAGGCATCACTATATATTTCTATTATACTGGAGGAATTACTATATATTTCTATTATACTGGAGGAATTACTATATATTTCTATTATACTGGAGGCATCACTATATATTTCTATTATACTGTACTGGAGGCATTACTCTATTATACTGGAGGCATCACTATATATTTCTATTATACTGGAGGCATCACTATATTTCTATTATACTATACTGGAGGCATTACTATATATTTCTATTATACTAGAGGCATCACTATATATTTCTATTATACTGTACTGGAGGCATTACTCTATTATACTGGAGGCATCACTATATATTTCTATTATACTGGAGGAATTACTATATATTTCTATTATACTGGAGGAATTACTATATATTTCTATTATACTGGAGGCATCACTATATATTTCTATTATACTGTACTGGAGGCATTACTCTATTATACTGGAGGCATCACTATATATTTCTATTATACTGGAGGCATCACTATATATTTCTATTATACTATACTGGAGGCATTACTATATATTTCTATTATACTGGAGGCATCACTATATATTTCTATTATACTGTACTGGAGGCATTACTCTATTATACTGGAGGCATCACTATATATTTCTATTATACTGGAGGCATCACTATATATTTCTATTATACTATACTGGAGGCATTACTATATATTTCTATTATACTGGAGGCATCACTATATATTTCTATTATACTGGAGGCATCACTATATATTTCTATTATACTGGAGGCATCACTATATATTTCTATTATACTGTACTGGAGGCATCACTATATATTTCTATTATACTGTACTGGAGGCATCACTATATATTTCTATTATACTGGGGGCATCACTCAGTAGCGGATCTTGCCACGGGCAAGCAGGACTTTTGCCCGGGGCGCCGCCTTCCGGAGGGCGCTACGCGTCGTTTCCCTTCGTGGAGAGGACCTTTTGCTGTGCGGTGCGCGATGACGTCATCGCGCACCGCTCAGCATTTAAGCAGCGCTACTAATGTACAGGGGGCGTAACTGACCACGCCCCCTGTATTAAGACACACCCCTTTTCCTGCCCGGGGCGCAGAGTGGGCTTGAACCGGCCCTGGCATCACTATATATTTCTATTATACTGGAGGCATTTGTCAAAGTCAGAAAAATATCACGCTACACACTGCCATATATGCACCTCATGCGAGTGCCTGCTGCGTGTGCATGAGCCCTCCCGTGCGTGCGCATACTCTCAGTTGCGTGCACCCGCAGGCGCACGGTATGCGCATTTACGGTAGAGTTTGTGTGCGTCTAGCGGGCGACTCAATCGTAACATATTTTATTCATATAATGTATTTTGTAGATTATGGTCCCTTTGATAGAATCTGAAAGTTTAGTTAATGTAGTATGTTCAGAGACAAAGAGATCCCTCTTTGTTTGATACGAAGGGTCAGACAGGGGTTACACAGTGGTGTTTAGTATCCATCGGAAGAGAATATAATTAGCAATATTCCGGTGTTGGTTTGAAGCGGATTAATCGCTCGTGCGTATAGTTATGGACATAAGAAGTTTATGGACATTTACTATATTTGCACTTTATTACCCATGCGGCGGGAAACCCAGTTTCCCACCCACCTGAGCAGTTAGGAATAGTCACAGCCCACCTGTATGAACCAACCTATGACCTTTTGTTATAATGCGAAGACGAATTCCTGTGTCCAATGAACAATAAGAATGTAGGGACCATTGTACTGTATTGTGTGTAGTGTATAAAAGGACAAGCCGATCTGGGCCAGCTCTCTACTCTCTTCAACGGTTCTTATTGCTAATAATCGGGAGCTGGATATCCAGAAAGGCGCTTGCGATTGTTTCCCCTGGTGCGTAAGTTCTCTGCAACCATATTGTCTCTTATTTTAATGTTATAAGCCATTCTCTCTCTCCTTCCCCCTTAAATGTAATTGTATCTTTATTGTATTTTATGTGTAGTGATTCGGTTAGGTATTTTATGTTATCTTGGTAGTGTATAACTTGTATTGTATTATTCTTTTTGCAATTGAACGTTCATTCATTTCCTTAAAAGGCGTTAGACCCTTAGACCGGTATTTGAGTGTTTATTATATTGCTAAAGGGTTCTCAGAGCGTCACATACGCTCATACAGCTTTTAAACTAACAAGGTTACACTGTGTTGCATTTACACCTTATCACTGCACAAGGGTTTACAGTATAAGTACATTGTTTATGGTATAGTTATAAAGGTTTAACTCTGTGAGCGTCAGCGCCGCTTGTGATCTCCTCGTGGTCTTGAGCGTCTGCTACGCTGATAGCGTATCATTACGTTAGTTGGCAGCCTATAACGTGCTTGCCTTTACGCTCTAAGCCGTGAGCGAACGTGCCGCTCGTGCGTCTCATCCACGGCTAAGCGTTCGTTACGCTACGTGCGTACTCTTACGGTATTTCCATACGCCAATTGCGTACTGTGTTCTTTAACCTTTTAGAGTGTTTTATACAAGGTATAGAATAGGCATTGTCAATTGAGGGCTCCTCCGGTCTTCACATATCTGCACTAGGTAATTCCAGCAGACATTATCGGTCAGCAAAAGGCGGGAGGTAATATTCCTCGTAGTGCTGACCAGATAAGCGTCTGCTTCGCTTAGTAAGGAGTGCTGAAGGAATCCGGAACCAAAAGGTAGGAACAGTACGTTATTGTCTTTTAAAACCTGTTTAGTTTCTGTTTTGCGAACGTAAGCAATAAGCATACACATCTGTATTTCTTGTTTAGTATTGTTTTCGTGCCTCATTCTCCTGATTGCCACATACTAGTGATAAACGTGTTGAGACATTTGTTGTTATTAATAGTTAAAAGTAATATTTAAGGAAATAATTGTAAAAGGCACGCACACAATCTCGCCTAGAATACAAGGGAGATTTGAGTGGTGGTCAGTGAAGGATTACTGTTAAAAATCATTCACATTGATAAACGTGTAGTGAGTAACTGTGGACGTACTTGGTCTGTGTACACGTGTCCTTACAAGGGCAGGGCGTACGCAGCAAGGGTCGACGCACGGAGCGTGTATTACGCAACGGAGCGTACGGATACGCCCACATGATACAAACCGCACGATAGTATTGTTTAGTAAGCGATAAGGAAATAACGCGATAATAACACAAATCTATCTCAAATCCAAAAGTTTAAAAGTTAAAAGAAAAAGACTTTCTCTGTTGCAATTCTTCTGGGTTAGGCTAATACCGAATGAAAGGATTTCTGCGCAGAAATAAAAATTAAAGTGTACATGTGGTAAGAGTGTGTGTATATATAAGATTTCTCTTTTATTACGGAAGTGGGAACCATAGGCCAGTAGAAAGAGATACACCAGCGAGAGTGATATCGTGGGGTGGCTTGGGAGGCGTCCCTTGTTAGACTCGACACATTAATGAGCAGTAGAGTCTGCTGTACATAACAGACCAGGAGGTCACAGACCAGGAGGTCACAGAACAAGAGGTTCAGGTACAGCAGACTAGAAGTAGAGAGCACAACCGAAGAGGGGTTGGTGCGAGACCCATATAGGCCAAAGAAGCTCATCGCTGAAGGAATTTGCAGCAGAAATGTTCAATTCCACTGATCGTTCCGCACATAAGATTAGTTGCTTGTGTGCAGATACGATTGTACCGCATGTGATTGTGTGCATTAGCGTGTCTTGAATTCAGAAGAACGCTACTTGCACATTGTTAACGTGATTTGTGTAATTTTTTTTATTTTAAGGGAAGTAGCCTGATCACTCGGGGACATTCCAACAACCGATACTTGCTGGGGACTGGAAGGTCCAACACGCCCCAGTAAATAAAGGTTCATAGGGGCCCTAGGTTGGGTACAGCAGCTCTGGGAACAGTGATTGCAGTACTGGCCAACGTGGGCGGAGTTAAGTGGGCGGACCTCGAGGCAAAACCCCCACCGCAGCCTTACCCCGGACATTTTGGTTTTCTGTGAGGGTTGCCGGAGACCCTGATTGGAAGTCAGAGGTAGTGAAAGCAACGCCTGCAGAGATGGGGGCCACTTGTTCAGGTAAGGGGCGATCAACCCTGGTTCAGGTTGATTTGAAACCGATCGATCAGGTCGGCAAGGTCATGTGTGAGAAATCAGACCAAGATGGTCATCACACAGAAATATTATGCAATGAATGGGAAGGGATGACTGTGCATGACGGGAAAAAGTTTTCCCGGGTAGGTACTTTTAACCCAGAAGTATTACAGAATTTAAAGAGTAGAGTTTGCCTGATTAAATCTTCAAAAAGGCGTATTAGACATTATGATGATTTAAAATTGTGGCAACAGGAAAGTGAAATGCAAAGAAATTTAACTTACATATCTGACTCTCATCTTGGGAAGAGAGACATGGCAATGGAGAGGATTATGGTTGCAGAGAATGGCGCAATGGTGTACGATAAAAAGGCACTTAGCAACTGTATTATAGATGATAAGACTAATTGTAATAAACGTAACGATGATAATTGTAATACTGTTAAATGTACAACTATTAACCCATGCAAGTTGCACCCCATGTTAATTTTCCCTCAGGATTACAAACAAGAAAGTGAGCCCAGCACGATGTCGGAACCTTTTCCAGTAGCCATCCTACCAGACATCCAGGTGGACGCGACCAAATCGGTAAAGGCAGTAATCAAACCCCCTAACGGAGGGTCAGGTGAGGTCGTGTCCACAGGTACGTACGGTGTTATACATCACGCACAAACAAATGTACCCCATATTGTAAGACCAACACAAGGTGATGTAATTGAACTTAGTCCTGTCAGGGTGATCACAGTCCCCAATGGGAAGACTGACGATCAGGGAATCATTCCCGTCAAGGACAGTGCAATGCGCCGTCCCTGGTCCCGGATGGAATTGAGAGCAATTATGTCTGAATTCCCTGATCCTAGGAAAGATTTAGTTGCATGTCAGAGGTTTATTAAAGAACTAGGAAACTCCACAGAACCCACCAACAAAGATTGGCGGACAGTGCTGAGGGCATGTTTGCCCTCCAGTGTTGACCCTGCGAAATTTATTGCTGATTGTAAATTAGACACAGAAGTACCTCAAACGGAGGAACACAATCAGGAATGTATTAAGCAGATCAACCAACAGTTAGCAGTATATTTCCCAGCCATTGCCAAGTGGAACAAAATCCTCTCCATAAGACAAGGAGAAAGGGAAAGTACTTCTGACTACTTCAATCGAGCACTGCAAGTAATGGCTAGAGACACTGGGATCACAGACATCAAAACAAATGCACAGCATAAAGAAGTAGCGGTTAAGTTATTAATGAATGGTTTAAAGGAGGTGTTGAGAACAAGGGTACAGACCACCAACCCAAACTGGAGAAATATCTCGGTGGCTACATTAAGAGAGGCCGTTATTGATCATGATCAGAACATCACCAGACACAGGGAGTCACGGAGTAATAAGCTGATGGCCGTAAGTATACAGGCTCTAACCAAAAAGCCACACCAGCTTAAGACCCAAAATCCTGTGAGAAATTCAAATGTGGTAGTTTGTTACCATTGTCACAAAGAGGGACATTTTGCAAGAGATTGTAGATCAAGAAGTAGACAAAAGTCATATCAACCCCCTAGACAACAACATAACCATGGTATCCAAGGAATCAGGGAAGTACAGGGAAAGCGGTTGATGGCGATGGGCATCCAAGCATTAGAGGAGACATCAAATCAACCAAAACCCCAGGCCATTGGCACATGGAGGAAATCAAGGATTTGTTATCGTTGTAAAAGAGAAGGGCATTATGCCAGCAACTGCAACAGCCCACATAAAGTTAGACCCCCTAGACATGAATATGAGCAAAGTTATGACAAACCAAATTATAATCAGGGATCATATAGGAAGAATTTTGGGCCACACCCATGATATGCAATCAGGAAAGGTGATCATTAGGACTGATGGTAAGCCTGAGGTAACGGTTAATAAATTGGGAGGTCATTCCCTGAAGACACAGGAATGACCGGGTAAAATTTGTAATGTATCTGTGAAATGTTTTCTTTTTCCCCATCTCTGACGGTCATCAGCAGGACTCAAACATTGCATAGCTACTTGGTCTTTGCAGAAGTCTACCAAACCCCAGCATGACCTACCCGCATCAATGTATCCTGGCCAGATACAAAGGGTGGAGTATGGAGGTGCTGGTGGGAGGGACTGCGCAAGGACACCATTGGACATGTAGATATGACAGCCTGATGATTAACGGCAGATCTGACAATGTTTTGAAATGTGTGAAAAATGTTTTTTTTTCCCTGTTGTTGTTTATTGTTTGTTCATGTAATACATATATATATGAATTGTTCTCTCTCTCTTTTTTTTTTTGTTTTCTCTCTTCTCACTCATGTTTTCATGTTTTAAAGATGGTATGTCACACATCAGTTAGACAAATGGTGATGCAAGATTTTTGCTCCTTACAGAAAGATCGCTGGTTTGGAAGAAATATTGTATCACCGGAGTGTTTGGTTGGAAGACTGAGAGACAGCACCTTTGAGATGACAGCAGAACAAGAAGAACAACAAGACTAGAGAACTAATTATCGTAACAAGTTTCTCTCCCCCTCAAACTGTTTTTCGGTACCCCCATTACAAATTTCTCCTTTTCTCCTCCTGTAAGATGGACTTGCCCCAAGAGACTGTGATATGGATTTTCCTGTTGACCATGATGTTGACCAGAGCAGTCTGTTTCGGTGAGAGTACCAGTGAGGTCGAGAAAGGATCCAGAAAGGTTCTGATGACAGAGACAGAGGCGTAAATTTCCAATAGAAGCACAATCACAGAGCAAAGGCGAGTACCGGAAACGATCTAGCAGCCATGTTATTTGTAAACATTGTGAAGGATTGTTAGCTGAAAAGAACTGTATCTGTAGACACTGTGACAGTAGAGTTGAGGATGGGTGCATCAAGAAATGTCAGTCCAGTTTTAACATTAACATGGACTGGCATCCATTGGGTGACTATCACTCATTAGTGGGTAAAGTGTTAAATCAGACAGATTGTTGGGTATGCTCTCAAGTACCTCAAGGCCATAGCAAATCAGGATTAGTACCATTCCCCTTAACTATAGGGGAGGTACTTGAGCTAAGTGGTGGGAGGCCGGTGGACAGGAGGTTTAATATCTCCAGTCCTCCTAGTTTGAAGCTCCACCAATATCATGTGGATAGATCCCTAGTATGTTTTAACATTTCCAATCCCCGAAAGCCGGGAAATTGGGAAGTGTCATGGAATAACCAAACCATGACCTTTTCATACAGAGCCGATAGAATGCCTACAGATACAGAACTTATACGCCACATAGCCGGTAGTGGGAAATATTTCCGATATAGGTATACCCTAGGAAGTAGGACCATGAGAGTTGGAGAGGTATCACCAGGATACTGTGCACATGTCGTACGAACAGATACGTGTACTAAACAGATGGGAGAATTAGGGTTAGGAGATTTCATATGGAAAATGTGTAATATGGTAATGTCCTACTCCGTCCCATATGTTCTCCCCGATGATGCATATTTCATATGCGGGAGGAAGGCGTATAAGTGGCTTGCCCCAAACTCAGAAGGGTTATGTTATATTGGAAAAGTACTGCCTGAGGTAATGACGGTATCACATACTAAAATGAAAGATATTCACCGCGGTGCCCAAGCTCCTTATACTCACACTCATCACGAACACATCGTTAAACGGCACCTAATAGAAAGAACAGAGCATCCGGCCTCTGACCTGATCAATGAATCCACCGGGATTCAATTCCTAATCGCGTTAGATATCACTCGTACCGCCAGAGGAGTGATAAATTATAAATATATATCTGCGCTTGCAAATTTATTAGACAATATCACTGAAATGTATGACGACACTTTTAGGTATACTGGAAGGGAGCTCCAAGCTTATAAAACAGAACTGGTTCAGCATAGGATGATTCTCAATTATCTCACAGCTGTGACAGGCGAGTATTGTGTTACCCTAGCGACTCAGTATGGAATAAAGTGCTGCACATATATTACAAACAGCACCGAGGACCCGGCCGAGGTCATAGACCAAAAGATGGACGACATTCTCCAATTAAAGTGGGAATTCCGCAGGAAACACAATCTCACCCTTGCCGCTGTGGGTAATGAGCTGACCAGTTGGGTATCATGGTTAAACCCACGAAATTGGTTCTCTGGTTTAGGAGAATGGACTCAAGGAATTATCATGGATGTAGGGAAATTTCTTTTGTGTACTCTGGGTGTCATCATATTGGTCGGTCTGATATTTAGATGCGTTCGGGTTTTAACAAAGTGTAAACGTAGCGCCCGAGTGATGAGTTTAAGAAGTGAAGATACTGTAATAACAACGACTGATTTGGTTTATGACCCAACGATAGAGACAATGTTGTGATGAAAATGTGATTCCATGGTCCGTTTCTTTCACCCGTTTCTCCTTTGTTTTCCTCCAAGGTAAAAAAGACATCCGCTTGGAAGAAGAATTTGACAACCTTTTACACAGACAACTGATGGACTATGCCATAGACCCCCCATATCCCTAGTAACTTTAATTTCACGCTAGCCCAACACTTTTTGTAAGTCTATGGACATTGATAAAGCTTTGCTCGCATTGTTAGCAAAAGCACAAAGAGACTACAGTCAACATGTACATCGAGACAAGACAAGACAAGACTTCAATCGGCAAATGTATATTAAACTCACATAGTTTATCACTGCATTTACCATAATTGCTCTTTATCTTCATTTCTACAACCTTCAGGTAATGACACACATAGTCGATAGGGAATACAGGCACAGATATCAGCACTCACATATCCCCCTCATTCATGTATCATCAACTAAAATGTGCTCCCCCATTTTGTTGCAACCAAAAGCCGAAAAGAGCTCGGTAAAGTTTGACAGCCCATCCACAGACCCGTACCACGGGATAAGAAGGAATTCAAATGTATACTTCGCAATACCTCGAAGCTTGATTTAAAACACGTACGGCACGATGATACATGACCCCCCAAACATGGATTCATACACACATGCTTCTGCTATCTCACTAGGTCATACCCTTTTCCTACCTTCTCCTCTCCTCCCCTACCCAATCATAGAAATGTATTATACATGACATATATTTTTCTCTTTTTGAACTGTTTTAGGAAGTGGCAGTTATTGGTGACTGCCAAAGGGTGGACTGTCAAAGTCAGAAAAATATCACGCTACACACTGCCATATATGCACCTCATGCGAGTGCCTGCTGCGTGTGCATGAGCCCTCCCGTGCGCGCGCATACTCTCAGTTGCGTGCACCCGCAGGCACACGGTATGCGCATTTACGGTAGAGTTTGTGTGCGTCTAGCGGGCGACTCAATCGTAACATATTTTATTCATATAATGTATTTTGTAGATTATGGTCCCATTGATAGAATCTGAAAGTTTAGTTAATGTAGTATGTTCAGAGACAAAGAGATCCCTCTTTGTTTGATACGAAGGGTCAGACAGGGGTTACACAGTGGTGTTTAGTATCCATCGGAAGAGAATATAATTAGCAATATTCCGGTGTTGGTTTGAAGCGGATTAATCGCTCGTGCGTATAGTTATGGACATAAGAAGTTTATGGACATTTACTATATTTGCACTTTATTACCCATGCGGCGGGAAACCCAGTTTCCCACCCACCTGAGCAGTTAGGAATAGTCACAGCCCACCTGTATGAACCAACCTATGACCTTTTGTTATAATGCGAAGACGAATTCCTGTGTCCAATGAACAATAAGAATGTAGGGACCATTGTACTGTATTGTGTGTAGTGTATAAAAGGACAAGCCGATCTGGGCCAGCTCTCTACTCTCTTCAACGGTTCTCATTGCTGATAATCGGGAGCTGGATATCCAGAAAGGCGCTTGCGATTGTTTCCCCTGGTGCGTAAGTTCTCTGCAACCATATTGTCTCTTATTTTAATGTTATAAGCCATTCTCTCTCTCCTTCCCCCTTAAATGTAATTGTATCTTTATTGTATTTTAAGTGTAGTGATTCGGTTAGGTATTTTATGTTATCTTGGTAGTGTATAACTTGTATTGTATTATTCTTTTTGCAATTGAACGTTCATTCATTTCCTTAAAAGGCGTTAGACCCTTAGACCGGTATTTGAGTGTTTATTATATTGCTAAAGGGTTCTTAGAGCGTCACATACGCTCATACAGCTTTTAAACTAACAAGGTTACACTGTGTTGCATTTATACCTTATCACTGCACAAGGGTTTACAGTATAAGTACATTGTTTATGGTATAGTTATAAAGGTTTAACTCTGTGAGCGTCAGCGCCGCTTGTGATCTCCTCGTGGTCTCGAGCGTCCGCTACGCTGATAGCGTATCATTACGTTAGTTGGCAGCCTATAACGTGCTTGCCTTTACGCTCTAAGCCGTGAGCGAACGTGCCGCTCGTGCGTCTCATCCACGGCTAAGCGTTCGTTACGCTACGTGCGTACTCTTACGGTATTTCCATACGCCAATTGCGTACTGTGTTCTTTAACCTTTTAGAGTGTTTTATACAAGGTATAGAATAGACATTGTCACATTACTATATATTTTTAGCCTTGCCTCCAGGTTAAGGAAAAAAAAGGGGCTGTCGTGTGGCCACGCAGCTGGTGTCATGTAGCCACTCCCACTAGCAGCATGTGGCCACACACCCTCACAACACATGACCACGCCCATTGTTGGCACTCAGTACCACTAAGAAAATATTTCTTCTTGCACCACTGCACGACACCCATAGAGTAGAAATAGAACCTGTGGCAAGTGCAGCGAGCGCATTTATATACCAGAGAGCGCACTGGAAAGAGGAGAGCGCCTTATATATTTTTAAAGTGTCAGTTACACTTCACACCAGCAAATGTGCAATTCACAGACCACAAAAGCAAACCCCAGTATCTTATGAGCGGGACGCGGTCAGGAACTGGATAGTCAGAATACTGACAGCGGTACGCCGATGGTCAGATTGCAGACGGATCCCGCTAATAAGTGTGGGGGGGGGGGGGTGTAGGGGGGGGGGGGTGTTAGGGTTAGGCATTAGGGAGAGGGTTAGGAGTGGACTAGGCTGCAGGGTGATATGCAGTATACAGTGTATCCCGGGGTGATATGTACAGTATATCAGGGTTGTCCAATACTGTTGCCTTTGGGATTTTGCATTTTTTAACACTGATATTCGGACGTGCGCTAACTATCTCTTACTCTATATTTGCCCTGATATTTTAAACTCTCCCTTAAGTGCAACATGTTTGGTTTTCAAAAGGCTCATACTTTACGATCCACGTGGACTACGATTGGGAATAGTAACCTGTGCCGGGTGCAGCGGTAGCAGGGCGATGCACCTTACCATGCAACGGGACGTGGTGCACTATTTGGGGTCCCCAGTCACTTTACCAAGTAAACGACACAAAAAAGAAAAGAAAAAACCTCATGTTGACCTTTTCCCGTGTCGACCTTTTCTGTGTCAACCTTTTTGTCATGTCGACTTTTCCCGGTGTCAAACTTGTGCCTGTTGACCTTTCGGGATGGACCGGACCTTTTCCTGGTCCACCTAGACAGCCCTACCCGAAAGTTAGTGTCCTCAGCTGGATCACAAATACAAATGAGGGTTCCAAATTTATATGACAGATATTTTTCAGATGGCTAAATGAGCAAATAGAGGTTGATTCATTTGCCACAGTAAAATGTTATCTTAAGAAAGTGAAAACTGCATTTGCAACACTGTCAAACTGTCACTTTCAAATTTCAGTTGCAGTCATTAAAGTGTCGCATTTTAGCAGCGGCATATTGTTATTACCCTCTCAGCTCTAACGAAGGTGGTGTCTTTCCTGTGGGATACATCATCCCGAGATGGCGAGTTTAGTTCCCTGCACAATGAAAGAAAGTTTTGTTTAAAATAAACTGGAAAAACTCCTCCGCAAGGGTCTGTTCTCTACAATGCTCATAGGCGAAGAGTCAGCCCATTGGTACTGAACGCCAGTGTGATGAGTAGGTTCCTAAGCAGAGCCGGCCTTAGGCATAGGCAAACTAGGCAAATGCCTAGGGCATTTGGTATGCTTAGGGGCACCAGCATCTTCTGCTGATTAAAATGATATGCGGCATGCCTATATTCTGTGTGTATTCCTGGAAATCACTGTAATGTAGCATTTCATATGCAGATACAGCCGCAGTCGCACACAGTATATTGGCATGCTGCATATCATTTTAATCAGCAGAAGCTGCTTGTGCATCCTAGCCACATAGCAATGCAAATAAGATGCATTTTCATAAACAAAAGGCGCCTGACGTTAGCAGAGCTGCCAGCTGACTCATGCCAGGCATTTCTTGCAGAACTAGCGGCGGTGCTAGGGGCACCAGACAAAATCTTGCCTAGGGCATCATATTGGTTAGGGCCGGCTCTGTTCCTAAGGGGTCTATTTACTAAGCCTTGGATGGAGATAAAGTGGCCGGAGATAAAGTACCAACCAACCAGCTCCTAACTGTCATTTTTCAAACACAGCATGTGACATGACAGTTAGGAGCTGATTGGCTGGTACTTTGGTGATCATTCCGAGTTGATTGCACCCAGTAGCTTTTAGCTGCTGCTGCGATCAATAGTCCACGCCTATGGGGGAGTGTATTTTAGCTCAGCAGGGTGCGATCGCTTGTGCAGCTCTGCTAAGCTAAAAAAAAATTCAAGCAGAAGTAGACTAAGGCTGGACATACTTGCGATGCAATGGATCCAGCGATGATGGGCCTGGCTTTGACGTCCCACCTCCGCCCTCCGTTGTCCTGGACACGCCTGCGTTTTACTCATCACTCCCCGAAAACGGTCTCCAACGGTCCGGATCTGCCCATCCACACCTCCTTCCTGTCAATCTTCTTAGCGATCGCCGCTTCCGTCGGTAGCCGCGACTTAACCCGGCAACCCCTGTCGCCGGGCAACGTCACGCACGCCCACAGCGGCCGCCGCGCATGCGCATTCCGCACCCGTTTGCACCGCAGCCAAAAACCGTTGCGTGCGAACGGGTCGGAATGACCCCCTTTATCTCCATCCACTTTGTCTCCATCATAGACCCTTAAATCTCAGACTTCATGCAATATAGCAGCCTAAGCTGTAACAATTCTTACTTTTTGTATAATTTTGTGTTTTTAAGGTTTAGCCCCATGGCGACCAAAGATATTTTTTTTGCACAGTATATAAAGCCAGACGGTCTTGGTAACGTTATCTTATGGGAAAAACTGTAATCCTGCCACTCAAGCACTGTACAACATCTTTCTCCAAAACAATGAAACCCACATCAGAGGCCACGCAGTCCTATTGCAGCAGAGCGCCAAAGATATCCCGTCAATTTCCTTCAATAGTACTGCCTGAAGGGGGTCATTCTGACCCGTTCGCTCGCTGCTTTTTGTCGCAGCCGAGCGAACGGGTCCCTACTGCGCCGGCGCCGTAGTGCGTCGGCGCATGCTAGACGGCCGAAGGCCGTAGCAGGGCTGCGATCGCCTCTGCCTGATTGACAGGCAGAGGCGATCGCTGGGCGGGAGGGGGCGGGACGGCAGCATTTGCCTGACGTTTTTTGGGAGCGGTCCGGCCAACTCTGGCGTGGCCGGACCGAACGGGGGAGGGCCGCAGCGGCTGCGTGACATCACACGCAGCTGCTGCGGGCCGGGGAGTGACGAGTAGCTCCTGGCCAGCACGCTAAAGCTGCGCTGGCCGGGAGCTACTCTTGAAGTGCAAAGGCATCGCCGCTGTGCGATGCCTTTGCACTTCTGCGGGGGGGGGGGGGGGGGCGGCACTGACATGCGGGGCGGACTAGCCCTGTGGTGGGCGTCCCCCCGCATGTCAGTGTGAATGATCATATCTGTGCTAAATTTAGCACAGCTACGATCAACTTGGAATGACCCCCGAAATCCCTTATGGAAAATGGTTCCGTTGCAAATGACTTACTATGGGGTTTATTCATGAAGCAGGGAAAAGAGTGGAGAAGTTGCCCATGGCAACCAATCAGCATCCCCCTTACATTTTATAGACTGTACTTGATAAAGGCTCCCTTCAAAGCTGATTGGTTACCATGGACAACTTTTCTACTAGTTCTTTTCTCCACTCTTTTCACTGCTTCTTGAAAAGACCCCTTTTTTGTCATACATTATGTGCAATTCAACATCAACGCGTGACAGTATCCGTATGGATAATAAAGGTTTAAAGCGAATGACGATCATGAAATGGTGATATACTCAAGGGGGCATTTGTAATGGTGATACATTATTTCATTTGTCAAAAATAAATAAATACTTTAATAATAATAATAAAAAATTCAATGTGGCAAGTGATGGGGTAAAAATTATTAAAAGTGGCAAAAATGCATTTTTGGATCTTGCGCAGCATGCCGGTGTTTGTAGTGCTACAAATGACAACACGCCCTGGCATGTAAGGACTTCTGGGAGCTGCTGTGCCACCTTTAAAAAAAAAAATGAAACACTGCCACAGCGATAAAATGTTTAAATAAAGACTCCCTCAAACCCTCTTTCAACAATTTATAAATCACTTAACTCCACATAACAACACTGACCTGCTATCTGTGGAGTCCCATGGGAGGGACGCCTGTCAGTAATAATCAGTATAGTGAAGTTAAATGGTTAAATGCTACAAGCTGTCTCTTAACTGAGTGTTATTGTGCATGACTCATCATCCACAATTACCCATGTTTGAGTCACCGGACTTAAAGGTCAGGCTAATTAGACAGCAGGTGTATGTTGTTTACTTAGCTCTAGGGTCTGCATATGTTCAGGCCTGTCACTGTGTTATTGGAGCTCACAGTGCTGTACAGCTGTATAATACTTAGCTCAGGAGAGATTGCTGCCTTATTGTATTGACTGCTGTTTATCTTCTATCACATGTATCCTATTATCTTCAATAAAACCTACTATGGTTTGGAGTCAATGTGTGGATTAACCTCCTTGCTCACATCTGCTACGTACCTACCAACTTGTGGGCATCTGCCAATACAGAGTGTAAGAATGTCCATCTGATTGGTTAGAAGCGGCAAGATACTGTATAACATGCAGCAGATTCTTCCCGCTGTAGTGTTACCAGCCCAGCCTGGTGCTGGTGGTGGCTTTTGCACTACACTGTTTGTATTGTATGTAAGTTCTTGAGATATCTGAATAAAACTTGATCAATATAATCATTGATCGTTATGTGCATAGTGTTGTAAATTACAGCTACTCGTGTTAACGTGTTTCGTTTCAAGAGCTGGTAGATGTCAGTAACCTGCGTGATGGCCAAAATTAAAGCCCCCAATGTTATTAAGTTCCTCCATTTGAAGGCCAAATCTATGATGAAATAGTGTCTGTTTATGGTGATGAAAGGCCATCATATGACACTGTTGTGAGGTGGAAAAGGAACTATGAGACTGAACACATGTCCCTCTCAGATGAGCCTTGTTCCGGGAGACCCTCAATCACGGATGATCTTGACACGGTGAAGTAGAGGCTCTTGTCCTCGAAGACAGATGACTAATAATTGAAGTGATCATGAAAGAAGTTGGTCTTCTTAGTTATGGAAGTGTGTGGCAGATCGTGCATGAGCAATTGCACATGTCTAAAGTGTCATCATGATGGGTTCCCTGCTTGCTGACCCCATTTCATAAGCAAACTGGATGTGAACTTTCACAGCGGATGTTTTCACTGTTGGAGAAGGATGAAGAGAATGTCTTTGCGCATCTCATGACTATGGATGAATGCTGGGTCTACCTGTACGATCCAGAGACAAAGAAATGAGCAAGGAGTGGAAATTCTTCTCCTCCTCCCTCCCAGATAGGCTAAGGCACAAAAATCTGCAGGGAAAGTCATGCTGTCCGTTTTTGGGGGATGTCATGGCGTATTCCTAACCGGTTACCTTCCAAGGGGTCAGACCATCACCAGTGCTTAGTACTGCACCCTTCTGCAGAATTTGAGAGATGCCATGAAAGAAAACCGCTGTGGTATGATCAGCAATGGCATCCGTCTCCTAGCCAACAATGCACCCACACATTCCATCCAAGCATCTGCTTGGGAGGCTGACAAGTGTGGCTATGAAATGTTGCCCCAATCGCCCTATTCAACTGATCTCACACCCTGCAACTTCTTTCTCTTCCCTGAAATGAAGAAGCCACTTCAGGGTAGGTGGTTTGACAACACAAATTATGTTATTCTGGAAATGGAATAGTGGTAATAGAGGCAATCTCAGGACTTCTATAGTGATGGGTTGCGGAAGGTCAAGAAATGCTAGGGGAAATGTGTGGCTCTGCAGGGTGACTACATGGAGAAAACTTAAGATCAACATTTTACATTTAGGAGTCTATTCATGAAACAGTGAAAACACTGGAGAAACAGACCAATCAGCATCTCCCTTACATTCTACAGAATGTACTTGATAAAGGCTTCCTTCAAAGCTGATTGGTTGCCATGGGCAACTTCTCCAACAGTCTTTTTCTCCACTCTTTTCACTGCTTCATGAATAGACCCCTTAACTTTCTATCTCATTCTGTTCATGGTGATATTTGAAACTGTACGATAGTCCCTCGTAGGTCTGCGCTGATAATCTTTATCATCAGCAGAGACCTTTGCTGTAGTGGTCGAGCAATTACCGTCTGCTTCAACCTCTAATAACCTCGCAATGACATCAATACGCCCTTACTGTGCTCTGCATATACTTGCACGCATTTCCCCTCCCCTTGTTCGCACTCTTCAGGCATAAGAATAAAGCAGGTATGAAATTGCGCTTTTCGAGCTAAATAATGGAGCTTGTGTCCGACTCATGATGAGCTCCTGTGTGCGTCTGCATTAAACTAATGCAATTACACAAGCCTAAAATATCACGGCGACATCTCGCTGCCACATTATCTAGACAAATGTAAAAGCTTTAGTGTCCACGTTTCACGGCACGTGCTTCATTTAGGGAAATATCTCACTAATTAGAAAGTTAACATCCTCAGCTGTCAGCGCCATAACGTGCCCTTGGTGTGATTGATGTCATTAGGAATTAGCACGAGATTGCTATTCATGGTTTCCCGCGGCCTCCTATTTTACATCGGTGTGGGTTTGTGGACGTGTTACATATTCAACAGCGATGATTAATTTGGGATCAGGATTGCGCACAGCTGTACTCCATCTGCTTCCTGCGAACAGGAGGATAGAAAGATTGAATTGTTATGTCCATAGACGATGTGCTTGGCTATGACATGATTCCGGTTCTGCTACAGAGGCACTGTGCGGCGAAAGACTCACAGATTACTCCCCTCAATGCCTGCTTGTTTAATCCCGGTTGTAAACTGTCTTCGATCTTCACTCTTTTTCATTTCAGATGGGGAACGCTGAGTCTGTCTTGTTGCATTACGGGTCCTGCATAAACAATTGGATGGAAACTAAACGCTAAAAAGTTACACTTAGATAATGTTGCCCCTTCTAGCAGACTGTTATGTAATAAGGTTTAATTCAAGTCGCTAGCTGCATGCCCTTATTTGCACTGCTGTTATGCAACCCCCATTGACATGGGGGAGATGTACCAAGTGACAAGTTGCCCAACCAATCAGCTGCTGCCTAACATTTTATAGAATGCACAGAGCTTTCAGAGCTGAGCTCTTTGTGGTCAGTGTGATAGTGCTGTACCCTTCTTACATGTCCAGTCAGAGGACTTCTGTGTTAATCCCGGGTCCCCTGTGTCCCGGATATGTCCCAGGTTTTTCATTGCTCTAGGAGTACTGTGATGAAGGTAACAATCATGGTGTCACTAGGGGGGGGTGATTCATGGTTACACGCTCGTCCATTTTGCGATTCTTCCCACTGCGCAAACTTCATATCCAAACATATGCAGCCTTGAGCAACTACGGACAATTTAGAGTCATACTTGTTAGAAGTGGAGTGCACAGCCTCCAACAAAATGGCTCCTCTGGGGAAGATCCATTTTCTAACCAATATGTCCGCCGATAGTGTATCTGGACATGCGCGGCACCATCTTGCCACTGTGTATGAGCGTCATGGTGGAGTATGCACGTCCTCCTCTTAGCTCATGAGACCCGCGACTACACCCCGCAATAACAGCTGTTTCCAGAACCCTGCACCGCTACCTTGTGAGAAGACGGTCGCCAGCTGGTGAGATAATTACATCTTTGCTCGCTACAGGCTCTGCGCCATCACTGATCCAGCCACTGTAACAGTCAGTACGGCTGCACATTCACGTGCACTACAATAAACCACAAAGCCTGGTTAAGTTACTGGAACGATCCATACCTCCTGACTGTCCGAAAAACAGGACTGTCTCACTGAAATCGGGACACTGTCCCGCCATCCCACCCACAGGCCACAGTAGGGATGGCCATCGACCATCAATGATTCCAAATAATTGATGGTCTATGACCGATGGTAACTACTTTACCGTCGATGGGGGAGAACCAGATGGTTTCCCACCACCGATGGTAAAAAGCTATCAAATATATTTTTATTTTTTTCTCCAGGGTGTCAGGGACACAGTGCATAGCTCCGCCCCCTGACACCCATGAAGCCACGCCCCCGGGTCCTGATTGGCCCGCGGCTAGCTCATTACTAAAGAAATGGTGACCATCGATGGTCAAACCATCAATGGTTCCATTACAGATGGTTTCCCACCATTGAGGTTATTATCGACCAATGGTACCATCATTAGTAACCATCGATGGATAACCCACCGATAGCCATCCCTAGGCCACAGTGTCCCGCTTTCGGGGAGTAGTTTGGGAGGCCCCCCTCTCACTCGCTGCTCTGCTTATCAGCGTCTATACCGTGGAGTTAGGGACTCAGCAGCTCCCACAGTAGAGAAAAATGGGGGTGGGACTTGTGATTGACATTCCCAGCGAGGCCACACCTCTTAGCCATGAGGTCACGCCCCATATTTTCAGGCGCGGAAGTCCCTCTTCAACGGAACAGAAAGCTGAGTGATCAATGCCCACAAACCTGCACACACATTCCAAACAAAACTCATCTCAGCTGCATCTCAACTTGAGGGTGAGTGGATGTAACTGGCACGCAGAATAAGTGTTCTGTGGGTGCATTGGATGAATTGACACCAGTGGTGTAACTAGAAATTTTTCTCCCCCAAGCCAAAACATTCTCTGGCACCCTCCCATAATTGCCACTAGTAAAGTGATGAATCTGCAAAAAGGGGGCATGGCCTTGCTGAAATGGGCGTGGGTTTGCATAAATGGGCGTGGCATTGCAGGAAAAGACTACCTTATACCCCAGTTTTGCAACCTGCACGCCCAGACTTTGGCCACCACATGAAAAACAATAATCCTGATTCATGCCCCTTACATTATTCGTCATGTTTCCTCCTTATAGTAATGCCCAGTATACATGATGCCACATTCTGCAATGGCCCTTAGACATTAAGCCCTACAGTAACGCTTCTAATTACTTTTAAATTACCTGCTTGTTGCCAGGGGTTTCATGCTGTTGGTTCCATGCACGGTGCCAGGGGTTTTCATGCTCAGGGTGTTATGCTCGTTGCCAGGGGTTTCATGTGCTGGGTGTCATGCTCGTTGCCAGAGGTTTCATGCACTGGGTGTCATGCTCGTTGCCAGGGGTTTCATGCGGTAGGTGTTATGCTTGTTGCCAGAGGTATCATGTGCTGGGTTTCAAGCTTGTTGCCAGGTGGTAATATTGGTAGCCAGGGGTTTCATGCACTGGGTGTCATGCTCGTTGCTAGGGGGTAATGCTTGTTGCCAGTTATTTCATGAGCTGGGTGTTGTGCTTGTTACCAGGGGGTAATGCTTATTGCTAGGGCTGTGCTCCCAGTGCCACATATGCCCCCAGTGCCAGATATTCCCCCACAGTGCCAGATAAAAATATGCCCCCATAGTGTCAGAAATACATATGCCCCCAGTGCCAAATATGCCATGCCAGTTATACATTTACCCCCAGTGCCAAATATGCACCCCCAGTGCCAGCTACACATATACCCCCAATGCCAAATATGCCCCCCCAGTGTCAGTTACACATATACCCCCAGTGCCAAATATGCCCCAGTTACACACCCTCCCCGGGCTCCCCTGCTGCTGTGAGTTTTGAGAAGGAGCCGGAGGGCACAGCACGCGCCTCTCCGGTGTGTCCCTCCTGGGTCTCCAGCGGCGGCGGCATGTCTGTTAAATGAAGCGCCGGTTCGTGAGCCAATCAGAGCTCGCGGACCACAGCGCGCTCCTCTCCTGTGTGTCCCTCCTGGGTCTCCGGCAGCGGCATGTCTGTTAAATGAAGTGCCGGTTTGTGAGCCAATCAGAGCTCGCGGACTGCTGCCGGTCCGCGAGCTCTGATTGGCTCATGAACCGGCACTTCATTTAACAGACAAGCCGCAGCCGCCACCGGAGACCCAGGAGGGACACACAGGAGAGCTGCACGCTGTGCCCTCCGGCTCCATCCCAAAACTCACAGCAGCAATCAGTGGTGGCAGGCGGCGCCCCCGCAGCCCTGCGCCTCCAAGCCACCGCAGTGGCTGCGGGGGCAGTAGTTACGCCACTGATTGACAGCTATTCAGAGGTGAGCGTACACAGAGATCCGACTGATGACAGTTAACGGCTGTTTGGGATTCTCCTCTGGAATCTGAAATACTAATTACTGATGACTGAGAGTTTATAGGTCGCACACATTTCCTCAGCATGTTACTCCCATAAGAGACCATTATGACCTTTCCCACCTCGTGTCATAGCTGACATCCCTACTGTAGGTCTGTTTCCCGGTGACCTGCGCACACTACACCCACTGACAGTGTTCTCTGTATCCCGGGAGCTATCCTTATGGGTGATGTCTGACTTACATTAGCGGTGTTGGCTGCATTTCTCCAGCTTGTTATACCCCTTTTATTATTATTATTATTATTATTATTATTATTATTATCCTTTATTTATATGGCGCCACAGGGGATCCGCAGCGCCCATTACACAGTACATAATCAAATGAGCAAACAAGAAAACAGCACTTACAGTTCAAGACAATATAGGACAGGTATAGAAAACCCGGGGTTAGGTGCCATCAAAGGGAGTATGGAGTATAAGATAGTGTAAGCAAGAAAAGGAAAGGCACAGGAGGAAAGAAGTCCCTGTTCTTGCGAGCTTACAATCTAAAAGGTGAAGGGCTGACAGACCAGGGTGACACAGAAGGGGTAGACAGTGAGCATAGACAAGAGGGTTAGGATGAGATTTGTCTGGGTTTGGTGAAGAAGTGGGACTTGAGAGCACTTTTGATGTTTTGTAGAAAGGTGGAGAGTCTGAGGGGGAGAGATAGGGAGCAGCACGTGCAAAATCTTGTAGGTAGGAGTGGGAGGAGGTAATCAGTTGGCAGGAGAGACATTGTGCATTAGCAGAGCGAAGAGGACGGGTGGGAGTGTAAAGGGAGATAAGGTCAGAGATGTAGATGGGAGAGGAGTGGGTGAGGGCTTTGTAGGTGACTGTGAGAAGCTTGAATTGGATTCTGAATGGGAAGGGGAGCCAGTGAAGATCCTGCAAGAGAGGGGATGTGGCTGTAGTACGTTTGATGAGGAAGATGAGACGGGCAAAATATAACCCGGTATCAACCTGGTATATTGCCGGGTCGACACGGGTCACTGTGCGATGTTAAAGGGGCCATGGAGAATTCCTGGGTCGCCTGACCCAGTAATTCAACCTGCGTTATAAGAAGGGTTATTCCCGGGTTGAATACCAAGTCATTAGCAGTGTGAACGGGTTGCCGAGTCGATGCGACCCGGAACCCGTTCACTACATAGAAAGAGGCGGCGAGCTCATCTCCCAACACCGCCTCCACCCCTGCTGCCAGCTCCACCCCCCACCCCCCCCACCCCCCCGCCGCTATTGCAACATGGAAGCCTGCCGGTAGGGTCCAATGCCATATCCCACCCGGGAAGGACCTGTTTCCAATTATCGGGTGGGATCCGGCATTGGAGATGTGAAAGGGGTATTAGAAACGTTGAAGAGTATGTACAGTAGAACTAGCAGCCATGACACTCGTTTCTATCTGAAATGTCCTTTTTCCCGTCAAAGTGGATTGGTCTTTATTATCACCTTGATTGTGGTCACCGCCGATGACACTGGCGGGGATGACATTTATTTTCATGCTGCATTGTAATTTTATCTTATGTGCTTTCATACTATCACTGGCAGGTGACACGCGCACTTGCTGAATATTGCTGTTTGAAGCGAATGTGCATTTTTTCATTCCTGAATATATTATTGATTGGATGAAGGACCGATGCAGTTAATTACTCCATTAACACAGTTACTGCCAGTATTGTGGCTTGCTCTATGGACAAAATGCAGTGTCTGGCGTCCGCTCGTCTCAGCAACTTTTTCCGGTTTTAATAATACAGCAATCTTTCTTTTGACAAAAGGACAATGGGTCAGGTGCGGTTGTAGCAGGAAGCAGCAGTAAAGCTTACACATGGTAATGCAAAAGGAGGAGTCTGGTATAAGTAAACACCTCCGGCATGCATGTGTTATCTGCGACACCAGCGGCCCTGCTGTCAGGATCCGGCCTGGGACTGGCTGTTACTCACCGCAGCGCCAACTTCCTCTGATCGGTCCTGCGATCAGACACCAGGTGCAGCGACAGGTGGCTGCACAGTCTACTCCCTCCGGGGTTTAGGGGAACTTCTGCACGGTGCTACCTGATGGGGTTCCATGTGGATGCAGACATGGGAGCGGCCATATTGCTTAGTCAGCTGACCAGACTGTCCTCCAGTGGGATTCCTTGTGTTTCTCAGCTGACTCTCTCCACCAATGACAAGCTGCCTGAGGGTATATACTGTATAGAGGATTCTGGGAACAGGAACTCGCCTGAACCACTTCCTTTTCCAGTGACTGTAGGCTGCTGTTTGCTGTTTCCAGGCTCCACACTGTGTCCTCACTGGGATCTCCAGTGCGACCCAGCAGTGATCTTCAAACATCGAATAGTATCAATTGTCTTCACGTATTCTCCAGTACTGATTGCCACCAGTTATCTTCAGTGATCTTCAACCATCGAATAATATCTATCATCTTCAAGCATTCTTCAGTACCGATTGCCATCGGTTATCTTCGGTAGTCTCCAGCATCAATTAACATCGATTGTCTTCAAGTATTCATCTGTACCAATTGCCATCGGTTATCTTCAGTAATCCTCTAGCTCTGATTAATATTGGTTATCTCCAGTATTTAATATTAAATTAAACACAAAAAACTTGCATGTGCTCACCATTGTAATAGCCTCAATCTCTCAAATTCCCAGGCTATTACATTTGCCAGTTGCGGGACAAAGTTGTATCTTCTATCTGTGCGAGAAGGTGCGAGTTTGATCCATCACAAAAACTTGCACCTTATTACATTGGGCTCCTTATCTTTGGATGAAGAAAAATCTGCAAATCACTGAAAATATCTGCAATGTATGGGGGCATATTGGTGGAAAGAACGCATGAATTGGTGACTCGTTATTCAAATGGAATAATTAATGGGCTATGATAACTGAAATAGCTGACTCCATACCATGAGCGCAAACAGCAGTCCTTATAGCGCGGAGTCACAATGCAATAACGGAACATCTTTGTAATCTAGGACGCTTATACTATAGGCTGTCTTTTTGTGACGCCACTTTTCTTTTCATCCTTCTTATTGTCCTTGGTTAATATTTAATGAACGACATCCTGATTAAGAGATGGAGGAATCGTGAGTAAAAATCTCTGCTCAATTCCAATCAGTGGCCAGAAAAAGCCAACATATAATTGTGCACACCAACATATAATTGTGCACATATATGGTGACACTCTCTTCCCTGTCAACTTGATATTATGTCATGCAGATGTCAAGCCTCCTTGTTACACGATATTCTCCCCACCTAAAGAGAACTGAAACCTCAACCATCAATGCACAGTAATGAACTGGAAAAAATAGTCATCCATAGGACTAAAGGAGCCACGTGTGGTATATAGGGCAGACTACAGTAATAATTGGGATCCCGGCTGATGCTTGCTAACATAACCAGTGCAGTCATCAGCGGACAACAGAACTGGAAATCTGTTTGATGAATCTTTTAAAAGATCCCACAAATGGTCTGCAGTCCTCCAGAGTATAAACAGACAAGACATCCAGATTACCGTATGGTGGAACACATAAATATATGATACTTTGGGAAGTAATAGTCACACTGAATTCTAGTTTGCCTTAGATGTTTTCAAATAGGGCTTAATTCAGTACTGCAGACACCTTTTTTTACCATTTGCGGATTTGTTACCTGTGTTACAGAGTGGGGTGTGTGCGACTCACAGGCCATCCCCTGTATAGATGTTCCCAGTGTCAGACTGGGACATGAAGGGCCCACCGGGGGAATGCAGTGATAGGGGCTCCAATTTATGGGTGTGGCCAGTCTGTAGAGGGGGGGTGTGGTCAGCATCCACATTGGTTTGCCTAACCATTACAAAGTAGATGGGCTGAGACCCTTGATTATTTATATATATATATATATATATAGTAAACACCACTAGTGCATGCATGATAATGTACCAGATTAATAAAACCAATGCACTGTACAGAATACACCATAGCCCTGTGCAGTATTAGGTGACATATATACTGTCACTGTATATATATATATATATATATATATATATATATATTTATATATACATACATACGTGTGTGTGTGTGTGTGTGTGTGTGTGTGTGTGTGTGTGTGTGTGTGTGTGTGTAACTCAAGTGCACAGACTGGATCCTGATCTCTAGAGGAGGAGATGGGCCTCCAGGCAGTGAAGCCCACAGGGGGTTTTCCCTGTAACCGGTGTCGGCCACTCCAACCCTGGACGTTCCCTCTATCTGGGAGGTGAGCACATGTTACTGCAATGTAATGCTGTGCTGGGCATATATGCTAGTGTAAGGACTTGCAGAAAATTGGGGTCCCGTGACGTGGGCGGCAAGCTTTAATTTTTTTGATCAAAATATGGCAAAATTCCCTCAGTCTTTCAGTGCTGTACTTCCCTGCGCTGGCAACTCCACTCCCTCAGTGTGACATAATAATGACATACGCTCAGGGGGCGGGGCCACCCTGTTATAGCGCTCCTGCATTCATCGAGAAACAGCCTGATCATCGTCATCATCAGCAGCAATATTTTACTCCCTTGCAGTCACCACTATCTGGTTCCATACCTCCCAACTTTTGCTGGGTCCAATAAAAGGCATCCCAACCGAAGGAGGCAGCTTTCAGTGTGTGCTATACTGCAAAAGATTCTAGCCATTCAAAACTACTGTGGTGCCAACCTTATGTGTATGCACAAGGGCGTAGCTTCCATAGGTGCAGGGAGTGCAGCTGCTATGGGGCCCAGAGCTGAGAGGGGCCACCTTCCCTGTCACAGTTACATATGTTATATACAGGGCGTAGCTTCCATAGGTGCAGGGAGTGCAGCTGCTATGGGGCCCAGAGCTGAGAGGGGCTAACTTCCCTGTTACAGTTACATGTGTTATATACAGGGGTGTAGCAACCATAGGTGCAGGGAGTGCAGCGGCTATGGGGCCCAGAGCTGAGAGGGAATGCTCCCCTTTATTGAACTTGCAACTTATATTACAATATTTACAATATAATACAATAAATAAATAAATTAAATAAATTAATAAATATATAAATAATATATCACATCATGATACATAATATAATATAAATGAAATGCAATCCGCAATATACCAAGACATATCATCAAAGTAAAGAAATATGTACAAAAAAACTAAAACACAACCCACTTCATATTATTATCCCACTATTTACACATTTTGTAAAGAAAAACTGAGCAAAGCTTTTTAGACCTATGCAAAACCTGTTCTTTAAAATAATCATAATCACAAAAATCTACGGGATGTGGAAGGATAGAAAAAGTACCAGCTAGACTTTGAAAAAGGATTTCGGCCACCCACTCAAGGGGGTTTCAGGTGTCCCCACCAATTGGACCACCTGACGGCATCCACCCTTTCCCTGTCTAGAACCATCATCCTCTCCACCTCGTGCAGAATTAAATCCACCACCACTTCACAAGGAAGGATTTTATTTCTTAGGGAAAACTGACACCGTGCCATCCAAGTGTGATATCTAACTACTAAACTGACTAAATAAATCGTGGCCAAATTAAATACACCATATCTTTTGAATGCTCCATAAGCCCACTCTGGGTAACTAAGCCCCGAAAGGCACGGGATAACCAAAGCTCCCGAAACTCTCTTGTAAACTGTTACATTAAAGGGGCACTTGATCAAGAAATGGTCCATTGTCTCCACCTCCCCTAGACATTCCTCCCATGGACAACCACGATCATTGGCATTTTTCCACATCATGTTCCCCTTTACGTAAAGCTTCCCATGGAAAGAAAGCCAAGCAATGTCTCTAAACTTCAACGGTAACATGAAAATGGGTTCTCAAAATCTTCTCCCCCAACTCCTTCCTGGAAAGGTTTTTGACTTCACCCACTTCCAGACCCCAACGCTTTGTCACCTTCAAGCTCTGGACAACGTAGATCGGAAGATACCCTTTCCGAATTTGAGGATTCTTCACTTGGCCACCACCTAACCAAAGTTTGAGGAAGGGGGACACCCAGACCTCAAATCCACTTACCCATCGAGGAGGAGTTTCTAACAATAAACTCCCAAGGTTAAGTTTTAAAAAGGTTGTAACTAAAAAGACTACAGGGTTGATCATGCCAGCCCCTCCATTTTTCCTCGACTTGTAAGTAATACCTCTCTTGATTAGATTCATCCTGTTTCCCCAAAATAAAAGGAAAAACAAGGAGTTCAATCTGACCCATAAAGACTGAGGCAAAAAGCACACATAGCTGACATATAAAAATAACGGGATCAGGTAAGTTTTGCACAAGTCCACCCTTTCCCTGAAAGAGAATTTACATCTCTTCCAGCACTCCACTTTCTTGGCATCATTCTCCACACACCTCACCCAATTTAGAGTGGCATAATCACCATGGTCAAAACAAATACCTAGAATCTTTATCTGGGGACTGGCCCAGGGGAGGCTGTCCAGAAGGGAAAATTATTTCCCTTCTTCCCCATCAAGAAAGCTTAACACTTCTCTTGGTTTACCCTAAAGCACGAGGTCATAGAGTATTCACAGATGAGCTCTTCCATTTCATGTGCCTCTGCCACTAATGACAGAACAACTGTGACATCATCTGCGTAGGCCACCACCTTAAAAGGGAACTCTGGGCTCAGCTGCACCCCTCCCACCGTACCGGTCTCTACCCTTCTTATGAAGGGGTCAATCACGAATACATACAGGAGGGGGCTCAGGGGACAACCCTGATGGACTCCAGAGCTCACCTCAAAAGTAGGATCCACCGAACCATTAACAAGCGGGAAGCTCTCATCCTGACTGTATATTGTTCTCAGCCAATTCACCACCCTGACTGGAAAACCATACCTTTCAAGTAGGGCCCATAGGTACTCATGATTTACTCGGTCAAAAGCCTTAGACTGATCCAATACCAGCAAGTATTTTCCCCATTTCTCAGCACGGCACCGCTCTATGGCTTCCCGGACACCAAGGATAGCACTAAATGCGCTTCGGCCCTTCACCGTACAATGCTGAGATGGGGAAAGCAGTTGTTCTGAAAATTCTGACAACCTGTTGAAAAGTACCTTTGCCAAAATCTTCCTATCTGTATTGAGAAGGGCAATGGGGTGCCAGTTCTCAATACGAGATGGATCTTTCCCCTTGGACAGTAATATGAGGGCAGATATCCTCATAGAAGGAGGGAGGGTTCCCTCACCCAGACACTCATTATATACTTCTACTAGGCGAGGAATTAAGAGGTCTGCAAATACTTTATACAACTCAGATGTTAAACCATCTGGGCCTGGGAATTTCCTACAATTTAACTTATCAATTGCCATCTTAACTTCCTCTGCCGTCACATCCCTACCCAAGGTTTCAATCGAGGCATCTGGATTAGAAAGTCCAGGCGTCTCCCTCAGAAATGTTTCCATCCTTTCTCTGATAAGTGGCTGCTCAGACAAAAGAGCAGAGTAATAAGATCTAATGACTCCCAAGATGCCTTCCTTATCCTCATGAAGAACACCCTGTTTGTCATAAAGACCCTCACCTCCTTCATCTCAACTGATTTTCCACAATTCTGGTAAGGATCAGGCGAGTGGTATTTGCCAAAATCCCTTTCCAAAATCAAAGAATCCTGCCGGTTATACTGATATTCCTTCATCTGAGCCTTCACTTGGGAGATTTCCCCACTATCTCCACACTCAGAAATCAAGAAATCTAATTTCCTTCTCAAACTCTGGTAGATATTTTGCTTTATCAAGTTCTTTTTTGCTACCAACCTCTTGAAGAATCTCCGAATTCTCTTTTTAATTTCTTCCCACCACTCAGATCTACTCCATCCAGCCTCCAAAAGTGTTTCCTGAGATTGAAAGAAGTCTCTAAGGGATTGTCTAATCTTTTCCTCCTTTAGGAGCTCAGAATTCAGTCGCCATAGGCCCCACCCCTTCTGAGCAGCTTCTGAAGCATTCAAAATGACAGAGAGAAAAACGTGATCAGAGAACTCTACTGGCTTTACCTTTGGAGGCAAAGTTTTTGAGGTCTCTTTAACAAAAAACCTATCTATCCTAGATCTATGACTACCACTAAAGAAAGTGTAACCTGTGCGGTCTGGAGAGTGGCGAACGTGCACATCCACCAAACCTGTCTGTCTAATCATACTAACTAAAAAATTAGAGTCATAGCCCAGGGCTGTCTTTGAACCTCCCCTGTCTTTTGGCCTAATAACGGTGTTAAAATCACCACCAAAGACAATCTGCTGAGCCGTAAAAAGGAACGGTTTTATCTCCCTGAAGAGACATTTCCTGTCCCACTTTGACTGTGGCCCATAGATATTAATGAGCCTCAGGTCATATCCCCTCAGGTTGACATCTAAAATCATACATCTGCCTGTAGTTCTATAAACCTGTGAATGGTTACCATGCCAGTAAAAAGCACTGCCACCCCACTGTACGGATCGGCCGCAAGAGACCGGTAGGAAGGCCCACGCCTCCACTCCCTTTTTGCCTTGTTAAGGATGTCCAACCTACTAATTCTGGTCTCTTGCAAAAACAAAACATCAATCTCAACTGTATTGAAAAAATCAAAGGCCATATAATGAGCTCGCTCAGAAACTACGAAAACCACATTAATGGTGGCACATCGTATGGGTTGGGGATCCATGTGTCATTGGGTTATAGAAGCAGGACCCTGCTCACTTTTCTATTATATTCTTCCTTGACACCCTATTTGAAGACCTTGATCTTCTAGTGTCTTTCCCTGTGAGAGAGGTTCCCCCTCCCCAATGGCACCCTGCATGCCATCACCATTGCCTGAATTTTGGCACAGGCCACCCTTACTTCGTGAGGGTCCAGGATCTGGTGGTTTACATTCTGACCTAGGTGGCAAATCTGGAACCACCAACAGATCACCTGTAAGTGCCCCACTTGGTGCAATTACTGAACCTGAGGAATCTCTCTCAATCTCTTCCTGCTCCTCTACCTGTGGAGCTCAGAAACTACGAAAGCCACATTAATGGTGGCACATCATATGGGTTGGGGATCCATGGTTCTTTGGGTTGTAGAAGCAGGACCCTGCTCACTTTTCCTTTACAAACCTCGCTGAGACCCTCCTAGAGGATCCAGCATTCTGACTACTCACTCTCTTGGAAGTGACTCTACCCTTCTTAACCACCATTTTCCAAGAGTCCTCACTAGGAGGGGGTCCTGGGTCTGGTGGTTCACAAGCAGACTTAATTTCCAGGCACTGATCACCCAGTACCTTATCTTCCAGTGGAATACTTGGACCTATTACTGAACCAGATGATTCTAAATTTTTCCCACCACCACTTAATTCCACATCACTTAGGTCACTTCCATCCCCCATACTTTCCACGCTTTTTTTAACCAGCTCTGTGCCAACTGGGTCCCATTCCAGACTGTCCTGGGTTTCCACATCAGATTCTATTTCCGCTGCCTGTCTTTTTCCAATATTCTTTTTCTTTTCCTTACTCTTTTTGCCCTGCACCACCCCTACCTTAGGGCTTACTACCACTTTCCTTGCTTTTTGTCTGTTCACCTTGGGGACTAAAACGGGCTCTCCCCCATTTCTAACAATTTTACCTTCATTCTCCTCATCTGAAGTAAAGACGTCAAACCGGTTACTTAAACTCACTTGTGCTTCCTCCCCCTTTTTTTTTTTACTACTTTTCTTTACTTCTTGAAAAGAATAATTTTTATTCACTATTGTAGGATTTTCCACTACCACAACAGATGTTACCTCCTTATTCACAGTCTTCTGAGTTCCCTCCTGACCTGCTGCTTCCTTACCTGTTACCCACTGAAATGCCTGCTTCTGACCATCTTTCTCTCCCCCAGTTGGCACATCCTCCTCCATATTGTGTTCTGCCCAGGGGCATCTGCTGTAGGGGTGACCCTCCTCCCCGCACAGATTACACGTAACATTATTACATTCCTTAGAAGTATGTCCCAGTTTACAACATAAAGTACATTTAGGGGGTAATTCTGAGTTGATCGCAGCAGGAACTTTGTTAGCAGTTGGGCAAAACCATGTGCACTGCAGGAGGGGCAGATGTAACATGTGCAGAGAGAGTTAGATTTTGGTGGGGTGAGTTTAATCTGCAATCTAAATTGCAGTGTAAAAATAAAGCAGCCAGTATTTACTCTGCACAGAAACAAAATAACCCACCCAAATCTAACTCTCTCTGCACATGTTATATCTGCCCCCCCTGCAGTGCACATGGTTTTGCCCAACTGATAAAAAAATGTCCTGCTGCGATCAAATTGGAATTACCCCCTTAGTCACTGTACAATCGCTACTTATGTGGCGGAAGTCCCCACAACGAAACATGTTCTTGGTTGCCCATGGTAAAAATATTGTATACGATCTCTACCAATATAGGCAGCAGAAGGAATATGTGCAAATCCCCTGTCTGTATTCCTTAATTTAACCATTGCAGCCCATGCTCCTCCCCACACTCCCATGGTAAAGCCAACCTTTATGAAATCTGATTCCACATCACAAAACCTTGTTAACCAGTGTTTTATATCTTGCACAGGAATTGATTCATTCCTTACCAAAATATTAACATTTACCTTATCCTGTTTTGTAACCAGCACTGCCTTATATGCATCATATGGCTTAGATGACCTATATGCCTGCCATTTTATCCAAAAAGCTTGAAGCCCCTGATATGAAATAAAACTCAGATCGAAATCTGCAGTTTTTACTGGATGGATACAGGCGTATAGGTCAGTTGCATGGAACCCCAAACTAAAGATCATTTGCAGGAAAACTTCTTTGGAAGGTGATTCACCTTTTCCCAGCCATTTAAATTGAATTAAATGTCTCCTCTTCCCCACCTGACCTGATCCCACATTTGTTTGGAAAATATTAGAGCTTATACCTGGCTTAGCATTAACCATGTTAGCAAAGGAAATAGTACCTGGGACTGGCTGCTTATTGACATCATTTAATGGCACAGACATTGCATTACCTTTCCCAGACCCCTTATTCAATCTTACTTGCTCCTTATGCAATAACTGAGCTGCCACTTGCGCTCTTTCCGGCACCTGCATTTGTCCATATACAGGGCCATATGCAATTGCGGTCGAATTGCTGCAAATGTCAAAAAACGGGGCATTTTCGAAACAAAAAAAAAACGATTCGACAATGCAATACAGTACTTCTCGACAAAAAAACGGCTGTTTCAGATTCAACTTTTTGCAATTCGACAGTTGTCAAATTCGACATGTCTGCAATGATAAAAATGCGGCTTTTCGACAAAAGTATATTCAATTGAAGAATGTCGATTCGACAACAGTGCTTTTCGACAGTAATTTCGTCAATTTCAGTCCGCCTCATTTTGCTGGAGGGATCTAATAAAAATTTTAAAAACATGTTTTTTTTGTGTTTTTTTTTATTGCATATAGCATATCTATTTATATTAGAAGGGATTATCTACTTGGTTTGTCTATTAGGAGCCACAAGTATTTATATATTTTTTAAAAGAATACTTTATTTTTTTTACTGACTAAAATAATATGGAGAGATCAGGGCATGTTTTTCAGTGGGAAGGGGTGGGAATGGGTTAAAAATCCCGAAAAAAAATGCGTGGGGTCCCCCCTCCTAAGCATAACCAGCCTCGGGCTCTTTGAGCCGGTCCTGGTTGTAAAAATACGGGGGGAAAATTGACAGGGGATCCCCAGTATTTTAACAACCATCACCGGGCTCTGCATCCGGTCCTGGTGCAAAAAATACGGGGGACAGAAGACGTAGGGGTCCCCCGTATGTTTCACACCAGCACCGGGCTCCACTAGTTGGAGAGATAATGCCACAGCCGGGGGACACTTTTATATTGGTCCCTGCACCTTACTGCTGCACCTGCCACCTCAGTGTCCTGCCTGCATCACTGCTGAATCTTGGGGAGACGCCTCCCAGCCCCAATCTCCGCAGCCACCGGTACCTCCGCAACAGAACTTTGTCCGATTGACAGACCTCCATTTCTTGATTATCTTTCACCACAGACTCACAGGAAACAACAGGTAAGTAACTTTTTGCTTTGCTTTCCTCCTGTAACCGCATCACTGCAAGTTGAGCTTTAACCCTTTCAAGGGCAGATGTTAGTACAAGTAGCTCTTCTTTCAAAATTGGCCACTCCCATTTATAACATGAGTTCCTTTTCTTCTTTTTACTTGCAATTTTATTGTTCAGAGACAGGCTTTCTCGCTGCAGTTCTTTAATAGTGTAATTTTCATACATCTCCATCTCCTCCTAACAGGTACACCATGGATTCTACTGGAGAAGAGGACCGACCCTCATGTGAACATAAGGTAAGTATGTGTATATGGTGGTGTGTATGTATGCATTAAAGTTATACTTTCAAGGTGTGTGTGTAATGTCTTTATTGGGGTATTTTTTTAGTAGAAGTACTACAGGTACCAGCGGGCCTGGTTTTCCGCCGCATGCTGGTACTTGTGGTTCTCCAAGTACCAGCTTGCGGGGGAGGCTTGCTGGGACTTGTAGTACTGCTACTAAAGACAATATTCATTACTTTCAACAAAGGCTATCAGCCCCCCATCCGCAGCCCATTGGATGGGGGGGACAGCCTCGGGCTTCACCCCTGGCCCTTGGGTGGCTGGGGGGGGGACCCCTTGATTGAAGGGGTCCCCACTCCCCCAGGGTACCCCGGCCAGGGGTGACTAATTGGATACTTGATGCCACGGCCGCAAGGCACTGTATAAAAGTGACCCCCGGCTGTGGCATTATCTGTCCAGCTAGTGGAGCCCGGTGCTGGTTTCAAAAATACGGGGGACCCCTACGCTTTTTGGCCCCCGTATTTTTGGAACCAGGACCAGGCGCAGAGCCCGGTGCTGGTTGCTTAAATATGGGGGAACCCCTGTCAATTTTTTTCCCATATTTTTGCAACCAGGGCCGGCTCAAAGAGCCCGAGGCTGGTTTGGAATAGGAGGGGGGACCCCACGCATTTTTTTTGTGAAAATATATAATATTTCCCACCCCTTCCCACTGAAAAACATGCACAGATCTCATGGATCCGTGCATGCCTATACAAACACGGGATAAAAAAGTAGGTCTGTTTTTTTTTAGCACTTTTTCACGATTTGTATTTTAGCACGGCAGTGTTTGGCTATTGTTGGCAGTGTTTGTGTTTTGCACTTTTTAGTAAATGACCGATTTCTACCAAATTGCAGGCGTATTTGACCGATGGTGTATTGATTCGTGATTTTTTCCTAGGACTTCCAAAATATTACCAATGCCCTCATCACTGCCGTGATTTTTGCTTAGTAAATTACCGAGATGACACTTTGAAGAAAAAATGGCATCTCGGTCAAAATCGGGACCTTAGTAAATATACCCCATCCTCTCCACCTCGTGCAGAATCAAATCCACTGTGACAGGACGATACCGTACGAAAGCACTCGCAGCTTCCGCGTCCCGTTGACTGCGCACAGAATGGAAGGTCAAGCCGCACGAGGCCTGACCACATAGGGGATTCCCGCTTACCGTCAGTAACCGCCTGTTACTGACTCCACCCACTGCGCTGTGGGCGGGTTCTCGCTGCCACCACCAAACTCCTAACCTGCCGTGGCGTTTGGAACCACGGTTCTGCTCTGTATGTGCCGACGCACTGCTTTACCACACCTGTGTGGTGTCGACGAATCCCCACTAGCCACTTGCTAGGCCTCTACCGGTAGCTGGCGGAAGGCGGAGCTTGGAGACGTCAGGTGCTTCCCTGGACAGCCGGAGAACGGGGCTAGGTTTGGCCTAACCCTGTTGGTCACAAGATGAAGCAGTCTTCTTGAGGCAAAGGTGTTTATTGCTCAAATAACCTTTAAAAAGGCTCCTCCCTATTGCTAGGGGCAACGGCATACAATCAAGATCTTTTCAGCAGAAGAAGATGTTACAATCCACACAGTATCACAGGGAGGTAAGCCCTCCCTGTCTTCTCCAACCAATCAGGTTATTTTACAAAATACCAATAAATCACATTTTACAAGGATATAAGTGCAATAAAACAATATCCTCCTTCCTCTGACACAGGCGTTTGGTATCAGATTAACATTCACTATTGATAAATTTATCACATAGCTTCAAAACACAATGTTTCTGTCTCATTCACATCTCCAGGCAAACCCAGTGTCTGAGACCACAACAGGAAGCCTACAATACAAACAGTCTTCCTTCCTGCATAGGTCGCTCGCATGTCAATTAAATCAGGTACATGAAACAAGTTCCAAGCCCATAAACCCAGTGATTAGCATCTCTCTCTAAAGAACTTACACATCAAAAGGTATTGTCCTTCACACCTCTCTGATAGGAAGTGGCATGCTAAGGGCCCTGTCCCATTCCCAAAGGATAAGACATGATTATTCAGACATCTATAATAGTAAGTGCATTTTCCTCTTTAAATATACAGATGACCACATCTTGAATATAAAATACAGTTAAACATGCATTCCTGCAATTGTGCATAGAGCACTACATATGACATGTTAAAACACATCATTAAACAAACTTTTAAACAGTCCGTACCCAGCGCCGTAAGTACGTTTAACAGTGACGCCCAGCGCCCATTGTCCCTTAATATGGCGCCAGGCACAAGGGTTAACACCTTCAGTGCCGCAGCCGCCATTACACGTGTGGCTGGTTGGTCTCTCCGGCCACACTCCTCCCCCCCCATTCAAGCGGGTCAACCAGGGACCCATGTCCCAACGATTTGGGTCCTGGTCCCGCAGTCCGTTAGGGGGAAGGGGACGCTACCTGGGATGTGTAGGCTCTGGCCTAGACAGTTCATCCATAGTGCAGTGGGCCTCTCTTCGTGGGTGCACAATCTTCAAATAGTCCACCTGAAGTCCAAGTTCAAGGCTCCACCACAAAAGTCTGTCCAATTCCCCCAAGGTAGGTTGCAGCCACCTAACAGGTAGGTGGTAAGTCACCACGGTGGGGGGCCGGTTACAAACAAGTGCCACCCACGGTGTCCCAATTGTGGCATACCCCACCTCCCACAATAGCAGTTTCCTGCTCAAACAGGCCACAGGGTGCTCCTGCCCATATGGCTCTTTCTGGCTCGGTACAGCTCCCAGTCCGTGCAGTGGCGCAATAGTTCGTAACACACAGTCCTGGTCAAGAATGTGCGCCATCAGCACTGGAGCGGGTACCCGAGCCTTCTTCAATGACTGGAATGCCAACTCACAAGCGGGTGCAAAGTCCACTGACTTGGGAATGCCCTTCCTAGCCATCTCTGTCAAGGGGTTCACTACAGGACTAAAGTCAATGACAACATGTCCGTAGGGCCTTACAGGTTCTAAGGTCAGTACCGGTCTGGGTGATGTGGGTCGGGGACAGCCTCTGGTTGCCTCCACCCCCTCTGGGTTGGGCCTACCCCTGTCTCCTCCCACATGGTGCCCCAGGCACTGCACCTCCGTCATACCTATCTGGCAACTGTCTGCCCTAACTGTCAGACCTGCCCTCCAATCCTCTTCTGTCGACCTATGACTCGGGAAACCTACCCTGTCACCTAGGCCTACTCCTTCCTCCTCATCCGCTACCTGTGCCACAGTGATGGCGGCCAGACCACCAGCCTCTGGAGCCTGGGTGGCATCCACTACAGGGAGGCTGCGTGTCTTCCCCGATCTACTGCGCACAGGCAGGGGACCTGCTATGTCCACAGCAACTTGCTGCAAGGGTTCTCCTATGGGCAGAGGCCCAGAGACAACACAACCGCTGGAGTGCCCCAGCTGCCAACGCATGGCACCAGCCTTACAGTTGGTCTGGGCGTCATCCGACATTCCAGACCAGGGTAAGCTCTGTGTCAGGCACTTCAGGGTACGGTCTGTCTCCGGGTTGCTGTCCAAAGGGGTTTCACTGGCAACCAACACCGGTTGCGCAGGAACGTTCCCTGAGGGGACCAGTTGGACACATTCCCTATCTGGTCTATCCCCTCCCACTTTCCTGTCTACCCTGTACCTTAACCCTTCCCGCCAGGTCAAACTTCCCGCCCCAACCCTGTCAAGGCCGCTGCCAGAGTGGCGCCTCATGCCTTTCGGGGATGGGTCAGAGAGTCGAGCCTCCCTAAACTCCTGCCTGTGGCCCTCAATCTCTCCTAAATTGGGACGCTCTACAGGGGGATCTAGGTGGGGACTACTAGGGTCAGTCTGGTAGGGGTCAGTCATGGAAAAGTCAGTGTGGTTTCTCATACTTACCGCCGGAGTTGGCAAACCACTTGGGTCAGGAGCATCATTGGGCACCCCCACAGGATCAAACGAGCTGGAACCGACATCCTCTGCGTTGCTAGGGGACGTAGGCATACCAGAGGCAAAAGGCATGCGGGGTCGATGTACTGATCTAGCCGCTGTGATCTTTTCCTCTGGGCTGGTTGATGCTGTGGTTGGCTGTGCTGGCAGTTGTCTAGCAGCTGTAGTCTTTTCCTCTGGGCTGGGCTGTGCTGGAGTAGCTGATGTCAACGGTGGTTTTGGAACTTGACTCCGGGGAATGGCGCCAACAAACATAGTGACGATCCCACCACCCAGATCATTTCCTAGGACCACATCAGTTGGGAGACCATCCATGACGGCAACTTCTCGCAACTCTGGTCCAGCTCCCCAGTCCAGGTAGACTCTTGCCATGGGAACCGCTTTTTCTGTTCCTTCTGCCAGGGTGACCGTGGCAGTGCGACCCTGCAATACTGCAGCAGGATCTATAAGGTGGGGGCTCACCACAGTGATTGAGGCCCCAGAGTCTCTTAGGCCTTCTCCCTGCAGGGGTCCCACGTGGACTGGCTGCAGGTGCCTCCACATGTTGTGTAGGGGCTGTTTGGCCATGCAGGTGACTCTCTCCGCAGAGTGCACCTGTCTCTCACCACACTCCATCGGACTGACTGGAGGGGGAACAGTCTCTGTAGGCTCATCTCCTCTCGTCAAACAAGCAAGCCGGGCTCCAGCACTCGGATTTGGGGCACGAGTCTGGGGTGCTTGGGATGCAGGACAGTTCATCCTCAGATGTCCGATTTTCCCACAGCCGTAGCACTTCTTCTCCAGTCGTGGCACCGATGATCTCTGATCAGTTGCAGGGACGCTGCGGTGCGGTTGCTGGCCAAGAGCACCCGGGTTGGAAGATGCTTGTCTTTGGGGGTGATGAGCTGAAGAGGGTGGTCCCTTTGGTGGTACAGTCTGTTGGAGCTGGCTGCTGGCGGGGCGCTTCTGCCCCCGTGGCCGAATTGCCACATATTTGTCGGCTAATTGGGCAGCCATTTTTAAGCTGGGTGGCTCCCGATCTAGCACCCACTCCTTCACTTCTTGGGCGCACCGGCGGTAGAACTGCTCCCTGCAGATCAGGTCGATCAGTGCGTCCCATGTAGTGGCTTCCGAATCCTTCACCCACTTCACCACGTACTGCCGCAGCTGGATGGCGAACTGCTCATGGGTGCTGCTAGGATTCTTAGGCAAGTCTCTGAATTTCTTCCTGTAAGACTCGGGAGTGATGAAGAATCGCTGGAGGAGGGCCTTCTCGACTTCGTCGTAGTTCCCACAGTCCTCCGTCGCCACTCCTCGATAGGCCTCCAAGGCCTCTCCATGCAGAGTGGGCACAAGGTGTCTCACCCACTCTGACTTGGGTAGATCGTGTAGTTTACAAGTCCTTTCAAAAACTTGCAAATGTCCATCAATGTCCCCATCACTGTCTGCAAACTTGGCAAACTGTATACGTCCTGATCTGTGTACAACAGCTGACAACGGCTCCCGGGGTACCACGGCCTGTGGTGCCCGCTCATCACGCCACATCTGGATGATGATCAAGCGCTCTTGCTCCGTTGCCCTTTCCCCCAATTCCGCTAGCCGATCTGCTAGGGTATCCGGGTCGCCCCCCCTGGGACGTTGGGATCCTGGCCCTGCTAGGGATTGCTGGGAAACATGGCTGCTGTGAAAGGGGGCGGGGCTTGTGATTCTCACCGGTTCCTCACGAAGGTCCACTGGTGGGCCGTCCTCTGCGATGCTGACGCCGTCAGTGCTTTCCACCTCCGCCCGATGAGACTCCTCCACGCTCCTGAGCGCCACCTTCATGACGCTTCTGGACGCGTTGGAAGGGATATCCACACCCTTCCCCTGGCATACGATCTCCAGATCCTCCTTGGACATTCCGCCGAATTCCGCCATCTTGTGCGTCCTCCTGCGCTGCAGTTACTCCTCTCCTGAGTAACTCGGCTTCTCCAATCGGGTGATGAAAAGCCGCCTGGGATTATCCCGCCACTATGCCACCAATTTCTGTGACAGGACGATACCGTACGAAAGCACTCGCAGCTTCCGCGTCCCGTTGACTGCGCACAGAATGGAAGGTCAAGCCGCACGAGGCCTGACCACATAGGGGATTCCCGCTTACCGTCAGTAACCGCCTGTTACTGACTCCACCCACTGCGCTGTGGGCGGGTTCTCGCTGCCACCACCAAACTCCTAACCTGCCGTGGCGTTTGGAACCACGGTTCTGCTCTGTATGTGCCGACGCACTGCTTTACCACACCTGTGTGGTGTCGACGAATCCCCACTAGCCACTTGCTAGGCCTCTACCGGTAGCTGGCGGAAGGCGGAGCTTGGAGACGTCAGGTGCTTCCCTGGACAGCCGGAGAACGGGGCTAGGTTTGGCCTAACCCTGTTGGTCACAAGATGAAGCAGTCTTCTTGAGGCAAAGGTGTTTATTGCTCAAATAACCTTTAAAAAGGCTCCTCCCTATTGCTAGGGGCAACGGCATACAATCAAGATCTTTTCAGCAGAAGAAGATGTTACAATCCACACAGTATCACAGGGAGGTAAGCCCTCCCTGTCTTCTCCAACCAATCAGGTTATTTTACAAAATACCAATAAATCACATTTTACAAGGATATAAGTGCAATAAAACAATATCCTCCTTCCTCTGACACAGGCGTTTGGTATCAGATTAACATTCACTATTGATAAATTTATCACATAGCTTCAAAACACAATGTTTCTGTCTCATTCACATCTCCAGGCAAACCCAGTGTCTGAGACCACAACAGGAAGGCTACAATACAAACAGTCTTCCTTCCTGCATAGGTCGCTCGCATGTCAATTAAATCAGGTACATGAAACAAGTTCCAAGCCCATAAACCCAGTGATTAGCATCTCTCTCTAAAGAACTTACACATCAAAAGGTATTGTCCTTCACACCTCTCTGATAGGAAGTGGCATGCTAAGGGCCCTGTCCCATTCCCAAAGGATAAGACATGATTATTCAGACATCTATAATAGTAAGTGCATTTTCCTCTTTAAATATACAGATGACCACATCTTGAATATAAAATACAGTTAAACATGCATTCCTGCAATTGTGCATAGAGCACTACATATGACATGTTAAAACACATCATTAAACAAACTTTTAAACAGTCCGTACCCAGCGCCGTAAGTACGTTTAACAGTGACGCCCAGCGCCCATTGTCCCTTAATATGGCGCCAGGCACAAGGGTTAACACCTTCAGTGCCGCAGCCGCCATTACACGTGTGGCTGGTTGGTCTCTCCGGCCACATCCACCAACACTTCACATGGAAGGATTTTGGTGGTCATTCTGAGTTGATCGCTCGCTAGCGGTTTTTAGCAGCCGTGCAAACGCTATGCCACCTCCCACTGGGAGTGTATTTTAGCTTAGCAGACGTGCGAACGAAAGGATCGCAGAGCGGCTATAAAGTTTTTTTGTGCACTTTTAGAGTAGCTCAAAACCTACTCAGCACTTGCGATCACTTCAGACTGTTCAGTTCCTGTTTTGACGTCACAAACACGTCCTGCGTTCGCCTAGACACGCCTGCGTTTTTCCTGGCACGCCTGCTTTTTTCCTGGCACGCCTGTGTTTTTTTCAACACTCCCTGAAAACAGTCAGTTGACACCCAGAAATGCCTACTTCATGTCAATCACTCTGCGTCCAGCAGTGCGACTGAAAAGCTTCACTAGACCCTGTGTGAAACTACATCGTTCATTGTTATAGTACGTCGCACGTTCGCATTGCGCCACATACGCATGCGCTGAAGTGCCGATTTTTTGCCTCATTGCTGCACAACGAACAATACAGCTAGCGATCAACTCGGAATGACCACCTATATTCTGTAGGTCAGGGGTGGGGAACCTTTTTTCTACAAAGGGCCATTTGGATATTTATAAAATCCTTCGGGGACCATACAAAAATTATCAACTTAAAAATTACCCTGCCCTCCAGTAGATCTGCCCCTTAGGAGGTACAGAGAGCGCGAGACAAAGGCGCGCGCGACAAAAAATGGGTGTGGCCAATTCAAATGGGACGTGATCAGAGGTGTCACTCACCTCCTCACACCAGCTGCGGTGGTGGAAAAAGGGATGGGGCCTCACAGGAATGGGTGGGGCTTAATTAGAGGGGTGGGGCTTCAAGGTGGCACCCGTTTTTAGTACATTGAAGGACCAAAAAGGGGCGGGGCTTCACGTTCCGACACCCATTTTTTTTGTCACTTGGGGGGGTGTGAGGTGAGGGCTGACTCCTGGGGAGTGCTGTCCTGCAGTGCAGGCTCCTGCACAGTGACAGGAGCCGAGTGCTGCACATAATGTAACAGTGCAGCACTCGGCTCCTGTCACTGTGCAGGACGGCATTTTTGGTGTCACCCCTCAGCGGGTGACACCTGGGAGCGGGCCACACCCCCCCGCACCCCCCTTTTGACGCCACTGGACGTGATACACATATGCCCCCAATAGTGCAGTGCCAGATACACAAATACCGCCACAGCGCCAGATACACAAATGCCCCCACAGTGCCAGATACACAAATGCCCCTACAGTGCCAGATACACAAATGCCCCCACAGTGCCAGATATACAGATGCCTCCACAGTGCCAGATCCACAAATTCCCCCACAGTGCCTGATTCACAAATGCCCCCATAGCGCCAGATCCACAAATGCCCCCATAGCGCCAGATCCACAAATGCCCCCACAGCGCCAGATCCACAAATGCCCCCACAGCGCCAGATCCACAAATGCCCCCATAGCGCCAGATCCACAAATGCCCCCAAATGCCCCCACAGCGCCAGATCCACAAATGCCCCCATAGCGCCAGATCCACAAATGCCCCCGCAGCGCCAGATCCACAAATGCCCCCACAGTGCCAGATACACAAATGCCCCCACAGTGCCCCCCCACCCCACCATGCTGCTCACCATTGCTGCTGCTGCTCCATCCGGCTATGTGTCTCAGCTGTCAGGGGGTCATGGCAGGGAGGAAAGCGCGGTTATTTTGGGCTGCGGCGGCTCCTGATTGGCTGCCAGTTCGCAAGCTCTGATTGGCTCACGAACCGGCGGCTGGTTTGAGATCCTAACCACCGCTGCCACCGGACATGTAGCTGAGCTCTCCTCCCTGCCCTGACAGCTGAGTTCGGCGGCGTGTCTCGCTGACACAAGCAGGTGGGCCAAAACAAACGGCTTTGCGGGCCTTATACGGCCCGCAGGCCGGAGGTTCCCCACCCCTCTAACTACTAAACTGACTAAATAAATTGTGGTCAAATTAAATACACCATGGGGGTCATTCAGACCTGATCGCTCGCTAGTAGTTTTTTTGCAGCTCTGCGATCAGATAGTCGCCGCCTACAGTGGAGTGTATTTTAGCTGTGCAAGTGTGCTATCGCATGTGCAGCCGAGAGGTACAAAAAGATCTTTTGCAGTTTTTGCGTAGCCCAGGACTTATTCAGCCGCTGTGATCACTTCAGCCTGTCCGGGGCCGGAATTGACGTCAGACACCCACCCTGCAAACATTTGAACACGCCTAAGTTTTTCCAACCACTCCCAGAAAACGGTCAGTTGTGACCCACAAACGCCTTCTTCCTGTCAGTCTCCTTGCGATCGGCTGTGCGAATGGATTCTTCGTAAAACCCATCGCACAACAACGATCCGCTTTGTACCTGTGCAACGAGCCTGTGCATTGCAGTGCATACGCATGTGCAGTTCTGACCTGATTGCAGCGCAGCGAAAAAAACTAGCGTGCGATCGGGTCTGAATGACCCCCCATGTGCACTGCATGGGTGGCAGATATAACATTTGCAGAGAAAGTTAGACTTGGGGGGTTATTTTGTTTCTGTGCAGGGTAAATACTGCCTGCTTTATTTTTACACTGCAATTTAGATTTCAGTTTGAACACATCCCACCCAAATCTAACTCTCTCTGCACATGTTATATCTGCTCACCCACTGCAGTGCACATGGTTTTGCCCAACTGCTAACAAATTTGCTGCTACGATCAGGTCTGTATTACCCCCCATATCTTTTGAATGCTCCGTAAGCCCACTCTGGGTAACTAAGCCCCGAAAGGCACGGGATACCCAAAGCTCCTGAAACTCTCTTGTAAACTGTTACATTACAAGGACACTTGATCAAGAAATGGTCCATTGTCTCCAGCTCCCCTAGACATTCCTCCCATGGACAACCACGATCATTGGCATTTCTCCACATCATGTTTCCCTTCACGTAAAGCTTCCCATGGAAAGAAAGTCAAGCAATGTCTCTAAACTTCAACGGTATCCTCTCTGAATTTATGAGAGCCAATCCAGCAGAAGCGACATCACTTGGGAAATCCCTTAGTGACAGCGGAACATGAAAGTGGGTTCACAAAATCCTCTACCCCAACTCCTTCCTGGAAAGGCTTTTGACTTCCCCCACTTCCAGACCCCAACGCTTTATAACCTTGAAGCTCTGGACAACGTAGAACAGAAGATACCCTTTCCGACTCTGAGGATTCTTCACTTGGCCACCACCTAACCACAGTTTGAGGAAGGGGGACACCCAGACCTCGAATCCACTTACCCATCGAGGAGGAGTTTCTAACAATAAACTCCCAAGGTTAAGTTTTAAAAAGGTTGTGACAAAAAAACTACAGGGTTGACCATGCCAGCCCCTCCGTCTTTCCTCGACTTGTAAGTAATATCTCTCTTGATTAGATTCATCCTGTTTCCCCAAAATAAAAGGAAAAACAAGGAGTTCAATCTGACCCATAAAGATTGAGGCAAAAAGCACACATAGCCGACATATAAAATAATGGGATCAGGTAAGTTTTGCACAAGTCCCTGAAAGAGAATTTACATCTCTTCCAGCACTCCACTTTCTTGGCAGCATTCTCCAGACACCTCACCCAATTTAGAGTGGCATAATCACCATGGTCAAAACAAATACCTAGAATCTTTATCTGAGGACTGGCCCGGGGGAGGCTGTCTGGAAGGGAAAATTCTTCCCCTTCCTCCCCATCCAGAAAGCTTCGCACTTCTCTTGGTGTACCCTAGAGCACGAGGCTACCGAGTATTCACAGATGAGCTCTTTCACATCACGTACCTCTGCCACTGATGAAAGAACCACTGTGACATCATCTGTGTAAGCCTCCACCTCAAAAAAGGGAACTCCAGGCCCAGCTGCACCCCTCCCACCGTACCATTCTCTACCCTCCTTATGAAGGGGTCAATCGCAAATACATACAGGAGGGGGCTCAGGGGACAACCCTGACGGACTCCAGAGCTCACCTCAAAAGCAGGGTCCACCCAACCATTAACAAGTGGGAAGCTTTCGGCCTGACTGTATATTGTTCTGAGCTAATTCACCACCCTGACTGGAAAACCATACCTTTCAAGTAGAGCCCATAGGTACTCATGGTTTACTCGGTCAAAAGCCTTAGAATGATCTAAAGTCAGAAAGTATTTTCCTCATTTCTCAGCACGGCACCACTCTATGGCCTCCCGGACACCAAGGACAGCACTAAATGTGCTTCGGCCCTTCACCGTACAGTGATGAGTAGGGGAAAGCAGTTGTTCTGAAAATTCTGAAAAGCTGTTGAAAAGTACTTTTGCCAAATCTTTCTATCTGTATTGAGAAGGGCAATGGGGTGCCAGTTCTCAATACGAGATGGATCTTTTCCCTTGGACAGTAATATGAGGGCAGATATCCTCATAGAAGGAGGGAGGGTTCCCTCACCCAGGCACTTATTATATACTTCTACCAGGCGAGGAATTAAGAGGTCTGCAAATACTTTATAAAACTCAGATGTTAAACCATCTGGGCCTGGGGATTTCCTACAATTTAACTTATCAATTGATATCTTAACTTCCTCTGCCATCACATTCCTGCCCAAGGTTTCAATCGAGACATCTGGATTAGAAAGTCCAGGTGTCTCCCTCAGAAATGTTTCCATCCTTTCTCTGATAAGTGGCTGCTCAGACAAAAAATCGGAGTAATAGGATCTATTGACTCCCAAGATGCCTTCCTTATCCTCACGAAGAATACCCTGTTTGTCATAAAGACCCCTCACCTCCTTCATCTCAACTGATCTTCCGCAATTCAGGTAAGGATCAGGCAAGTGGTATTTGCCAAAATCCCTCTCTAAAATCAAAAAATCCAGCCAGTTATACTGATATTCCTTCATCTGGGCCTTCATTCGGGAGATTTCCTCACTATCACCACACTCAGAAATCAAGAAATCTAATTTCCTTCTCAAACTTTTTTGTAGATATTTTGCTTTATCAAGTTCTTTTTTGCTACCAACCTCTTGAAGAATCTCCGAATTCTCTTTTTAATTTCTTCACACCACTCAGATCTACTCCTTCCAGCCTCCAAAAGTATTTCCTGAGATTGAAAGAAGTCTCTAAAGGATTATCTAATCATTTCCTCCTTTAGGAGTTTAGAATTCAGTCGCCATAGGCCCCGCCCCTTCTGAGTAGCTTCTGAAGCATCCAAAATGACAGAGAGAAAAACGTGATCAGAGAACTCTACTGGCTTTACCTCTGGAGGCAAAGTTTTTGAGGTCTCTAACAAAAAAAACCTATCTAAGAAAGTGTAACCTGTGAGGTCTGAAGAATAGCGAACATGCACATCCACCAAACCTGCCTGTCTAATCATACTAACTAAAAAATTAGAGTCATAGCCCAGGGCTGTCTTTGAGCCTACCCTGTCTCTTGGTCTAATAATGGTGTTGAAATCACTACCAAAGACAATCTGCCGAGCCTTAAAAAGGAACGGTTTTATCTCTCTGAAGAGACATTTTCTGTCCCATTTTGACTGTGGCTCATAGATATTAATGAGCCTCAGGTCATGTCCCCTCAGGTTGACATCTAAACTTATACACCTACCTGCCTGTAGTTCTATAACCCTGTGCATGGTTACCATGCCAGTAAAAAGCACTGCCACCCCACTGTACAGCTCGGCCGCAAGAGACCAGTAGGAAGGCCCACGCCTCCACTCCTTTTTCGCCTTGTGGAGGATGTCCAACCTACTAATTCTGGTCTCTTGCAAAAACAAAAAATCAATCTATTGAAAAAATCAAAGGCCATAAAACGAGCTCGCTTAGAAACTATGAAAGTCACATTAATGGTGGTACATCGTATGGGTTGGGGATCCATGTGTCATTGGGTTATAGAAGCAGGACCCTGCTCACTTTTCTTTGATATTCTTCCTTGACACCCTATTTGAAGACATTGATCTTCTAGTGTCATTCCCTTTGAGAGAGGTTTCCCCCTCCCCAATGGCACCCTGCATGCCATCACCATTGCCTGAATTTTGGGACAGGCCACCCTTACTTTGTGTTGGTCCTGTATCTGGTGGTTTACGTTCTGATCTAGGTGGCAAATCTGGAACCACCAACAGATCACCTGTAAGTGCCCCACTTGGTGCAATTACTGAACCTGAGGAATCTCTCTCAATCTTTTCCTGCTCCTCTACCTGTGGGGTTTCCTCTATCACCATCTCCTGAGCTGGTCAGTCCTTAGAATCTCCAGCCACCTCTTCATCCCCTAAATCTGTGCCTATTGGATACCACTCTAATCCATCTCCACTACTCTCCCCACTCCCCACCTGTTTCCTTCTTTTGTCACCTACTGAGGCTTTCTCGCCCTGCTTTGCCTTCCTCTTGCTTACCTTGGAGACAAAAACTAAATCTTTACCATTTGTTACTACCTCCCCCTCCTAGTCTTCATCTGTGGAAAAGGCACCAAATCTATTAGAGAGGACTAATTCATCACTGTCAACCTTCTTTTTCCTCTTCCCTCTATTTTCCTTTTGAAATTTATCTCTTTTCCATTTTTTAGCAGCCCTGGTTTGTACACCTACAAAGACAATTTCCTTTACTGGACCATCTTTCTCTTTCCTTGCAGCTTCCTCCTTCTGTTCTCATTCATTCTCCATATTTTGACTTGCCCATGGTCATTGACTGTAAGGGTGGCCGCCCTCCCCACATAAGTTACATTTAACATCATTACAGTCTCTTGACACATGTCCAACTTTTCCACAGAGCGTGCATTTGGTGACATTACATTCGCTACTCAAGTGGCGAAAATCTCCACATCTGAAGCCGGTGCATGGCTGCCCAAGGTAGAAGCAATATACTCAGTCTCGACCAATATAGGCCACAGAAGGAATATGCAAGAAACCTTTATCCATACTTTTTAACTGAACCATAGCTGACCACGCACTTCCCCAGACTCCCATTGTGAAACCAATCTTTATTAAGTTAGATTGTACTGTGCAGAATCTGGACAGCCAGAATAAAATGTCCTGTGCAGGAATGGACTCATTTCTAAGTAATATTGTTATTTTAACCTTATCCTGCTTGGTCATCAAATTAGTTCTATAGTTGCTATATGGTGCTTGGGATCTGCATGCCTGCGACTTCGTCCAAAAGGTCTGTAAGCCCTGATAGCATAGGAAGCTCACATCAAAGTCAGGTGTTTTGACTAGAGATGAGAAGGTTCGGTTCTCTGAGAACCGAACCCCCCCCGAACATCACGCGCCGAGCCTGGATATGAGCCCAGCTCGGGACTTCCCACCAGACTCGGGAACCAGAACAAGGCAAAACATCCTCATCCCGCTGTCGGATTCTCACGGGTTTTGGATTCCATATAAGGAGCCGCGCATCGGCGCCATTTTCACTCCAGTCCTGGAGAACGTAGCGAGAGGACGTGTCTCTCTCCTCAGTGTCTGTCTGTGCGGGAAAGTGGTGTGGCGACCTGCTCTGTCTTATGTGTCATTCCAGTGCTGTCTTGTGCTGCATCAGTCCAATGGTGCTGCATCAGTCCAGTCACAGTGGTGGTGTCCTCTGCTGTCATATGTCCAGTGCTGCTGTATAAGTCCAGTCCAGTGGTGCTGTGTTGTGCTGCATCAGTCCAGTGCTGCTGTATAAGTCCAGTCCAGTGGTGCTGTGTTGTGCTGCATCAGTCCAGTAGTAGTGTTTTGTGCTGCATCAGTCCAGTCACAGTGGTGGTGTCCTGTGCTGCAATATGTCCAGTGGTGCTGTATAAGTCCAGTCCAGTGCAGTGGTGCTGTGTTGTCCTGCATCAGTCCAGTGGTGGTGTCCCTGTGCTGCCATAAATCCAGTGATACTGCCGTATAAGTCCGGTGATACTGCCGTATAAGTCCAGTGGTACTGCTGTATAAGTCCAGTGGTACTGCCGTATAAGTCCAGTGGTGCTGTCCTGTGCTGAATATTATTTACTCCAAATAATAAGAATTTACTTACCGATAATTCTATTTCTCGGAGTCCGTAGTGGATGCTGGGGTTCCTGAAAGGACCATGGGGAATAGCGGCTCCGCAGGAGACAGGGCACAAAAGTAAAGCTTTCCGATCAGGTGGTGTGCACTGGCTCCTCCCCCTATGACCCTCCTCCAAGCCAGTTAGGTACTGTGCCCGGACGAGCGTACACAATAAGGGAGGAATTTTGAATCCCGGGTAAGACTCATACCAGCCACACCAATCACACCGTACAACTTGTGATCTAAACCCAGTTAACAGTATGATAACAGCGGAGCCTCTGAAAAGATGGCTCACAACAATAATAACCCGATTTTTGTAACTATGTACAAGTATTGCAGATAATCCGCACTTGGGATGGGCGCCCAGCATCCACTACGGACTCCGAGAAATAGAATTATCGGTAAGTAAATTCTTATTTTCTCTATCGTCCTAGTGGATGCTGGGGTTCCTGAAAGGACCATGGGGATTATACCAAAGCTCCCAAACGGGCGGGAGAGTGCGGATGACTCTGCAGCACCGAATGAGAGAACTCCAGGTCCTCCTTAGCCAGGGTATCAAATTTGTAGAATTTAGCAAACGTGTTTGCCCCTGACCAAGTAGCTGCTCGGCAAAGTTGTAAAGCCGAGACCCCTCGGGCAGCCGCCCAAGATGAGCCCACCTTCCTTGTGGAATGGGCATTTACATTTTTTGGCTGTGGCAGGCCTGCCACAGAATGTGCAAGCTGAATTGTATTACACATCCAACTAGCAATAGTCTGCTTAGAAGCAAGAGCACCCAGTTTGTTGGGTGCCTACAGGATAACAGCAAGTCAGTTTTCCTGACTCCAGCCGTCCTGGAACATATTTTCAGGGCCCTGACAACATCTAGCAACTTGGAGTCCTCCAAGTCCCTAGTAGGTGCAAGGCACCACAATAAGCTGGTTCAGGTGAAACACTGACACCACCTTAGGGAGAGAACTGGGGACGAGTCCGCAGCTCTGCCCTGTCCGAATGGACAAACAGATATGGGCTTTTTTGAGAAAAAACCACCAATTTGACACTCGCCTGGTCCAGGCCAGGGCCAAGAGCATGGTCACTTTCCATGTGAGATGCTTCAAATCCACAGATTTGACTGGTTTTAAACTAATGTGATTTGAGGAATCCCAGAACTACGTTGAGATCCCACAGTGCCACTAGAGGCACAAAAGGGGGTTGTATATGCAATACTCCCTTGACAAACTTCTGGACTTCAGGAACTGAAGCCAATTCTTTCTGGAAGAAAATCGACAGGGCCGAAATTTGAACCTTAATGGACCCCAATTTGAGGCCCATAGACACTCCTGTTTGCAGGAAATGCAGGAAACGACCGAGTTGAAATTTCTTTGTGGGGCCTTCCTGGCCTCACACCACGCAACATATTTTCGCCACATGTGGTGATAATGTTGTGCGGTCACCTCCTTTCTGGCATTGACCAGGGTAGGAATGACCTCTTCCGGAATGCCTTTTTTCCTTAGGATCCGGCTTTCCACCGCCATGCCGACAAACGCAGCTGCGGTAAGTCTTGGAACAGACATGGTACTTGCTGAAGCAAGTCCCTTCTTAGCGGCAGAGGCCATAAGACCTCTGTAAGCATCTCTTGAAGTTCCGGGTACCAAGTCCTTCTTGGCCAATCCGGAGCCATGAGTATAGTTCTTACTCCTCTACGTCTTATAATTTTCAGCACCTTAGGTATGAGAAGCAGAGGAGGGAACACATACACCGACTGGTACACCCACGGTGTTACCAGAACGTCCACAGCTATTGCCTGAGGGTCTCTTGACCTGGCGCAATACCTGTCCCGTTTTTTTGTTCAGACGGGACGCCATCATGTCCACCTTTGGTATTTCCCAACGGTTTACAATCATGTGGAAAAAACTTCCCGATGAAGTTTCCACTCTCCCGGGTGGAGGTCGTGCCTGCTGAGGAAGTCTGCTTCCCAGTTTCCATTCCCGGGCTGAAAAACTGCTGACAGTGCTATCACATGATTTTCCGCCCAGCGAAAAGTCCTTGCAGTTTTTGCCATTGCCCTCATGCTTCTTGTGTCGCCCTGTCTGTTTACGTGGGCGACTGCCGTGATGTTTTTCCCACTGGATCAATACCGGCTGACCTTGAAGCAGAGGTCTTGCTAAGCTTAGAGCATTATAAATTTACCCTTAGCTCCAGTATATTTATGTGGAGAAAAGTCTCCAGACTTGATCACACTCCCTGGAAATTTTTTCCTTGTGTGACTGCTCCCCAGCCTCTCGGGCTGGGCTCCGTGGTCACCAGCATCCAATCCTGAATGCCGAATCTGCGGCCCTCTAGAAGATGAGCACTCTATAACCACCACAGGAGAGACACCCTTGTCCTTGGATATAGGGTTATCCGCTGATGCATCTGAAGATGCGATCCGGACCATTTGTCCAGCAGATCCCACTGAAAAGTTCTTGCGTGAAATCTGCGGAATGGAATTGCTTCGTAGGAAGCCACCATTTTTACCAGGACCCTTGTGCAATGATGCACTGTTTTTAGGAGGTTCCTGACTAGCTCGGATAACTCCCTGGCTTTCTCTTCCGGGAGAAACACCTTTTTCTGGACTGTGTCCAGAATCATCCCTAGGCACAGCAGACGTGTCGTCGGGATCAGCTGCGATTTTGGAATATTTAGAATCCACCCGTGCTGTTGTAGCAGTATCCTAGATAGTGCTACTCCGACCTCCAACTGTTCCCTGGACTATGCCCTTATCAGGAGATCGTCCAAGTAAGGGATAATTAAGACGCCTTTTCTTCGAAGAAGAATCATCATTTCGGCCATTACCTTGGTAAGGACCCGGGGTGCCGTGGACAATCCAAACGGCAGCGTCTGAAACTGATAGTGACAGTTCTGCACCACGAACCTGAGGTACCCTTAGTGAGAAGGGCAAATTTGGGACATAGAGGTAAGCATCCCTGATGTCCCGGGACACTATATAGTCCCCTTCTTCCTGGTTCGTTATTACTGCTCTGAGTGACTCCATCTTGATTTGAACCTTTGTAAGTGTTCAAAAAAATTTTTAGAATAAGTCTCACCTAGCCTTCTGGCTTCAGTACCACAATATAGTGTGGAATAATACCCCTTTTCTTGTAGTAGGAGGGGTAATTTAATTATCACCTGCTGGGAATACAGCTTGTGAATTTTTTCCCATACTGCCTCCTTGTCGGAGGGAGACCTTGGTAAAGCAGACTTCAGGAGCCTGCGAAGGGGAAACGTCTCGACATTCCAATCTGTACCCCTGGGATACTACTTGTAGGATCCAGGGGTCCTGTACGGTCTCAGCGCCATGCTGAGAACTTGTCAGAAGCGGTGGAACGCTTCTGTTCCTGGGAATGGTCTGCCTGCTGCAGTCTTCTTCCCTTTCCTCTATCCCTGGGCAGATATGATCTTATAGGGACGAAAGGACTGAGGCTGAAAAGACGGTGTCTTTTTCTGCAGAGATGTGACTTAGGGTAAAAACGGTGGATTTTCCAGCAGTTGCCGTGGCCACCAGGTCCGATGGACCGACCCCAAATAACTCCTCTTCCTTTATACGGCAATACACCTTTGTGCCGTTTGGAATCTGCATCACCTGACCACTGTCGTGTCCATAACATCTTCTGGCAGTTATGGACATCGCATTTACTCTTGATGCCAGAGTGCAAATATCCTTCTGTGCATCTCGCATATATAGAAATGCATCCTTTAAATGCTCTATAGTCAATAAAATACTGTCCCTGTCAAGGGTATCAATATTTTTAGTCAGGGAATCCGACCAAGCCACCCCAGCTCTGCACATCCAGGCTGAGGCGATCGCTAGTCGCAGTATAACACCAGTATGTGTGTATATACTTTTTATGATATTTTCCAGCCTCCTGTCAGCTGGTCCTTGAGGACGGCCCTATCTATAGACGGTACCGCCACTTGTTTTGATAAGCGTGTGAGCGCCTTATCCACCCTAAGGGGTGTTTCCCAACGCGCCCTAACTTCTGGCGGGAAAGGGTATACCGCCCATAATTTTCTATCGGGGGGAACCCACGCATCATCACACACTTTATTTATCTGATTCAGGAAAAACTATGGTAGTTTTTTCACATCCCACATAATACCCTCTTTTGTGGTACTTGTAGTATCAGAAATATGTAACACCTCCTTCATTGCCTTTAACGTGTGGCCCTAATAAGGAATACGTTTTGTTTATTCACCGTCGACACTGGATTCAGTGTCCCTGTCTGTGTCTGTGTCGACCGACTAAAGTAAACGGGCGTTTTAAAAACCCCTGACGGTGTTTTTGAGACGTCTGGACCGGTACTAATTGTTTGTCGGCCGTCTCATGTCGTCAACCGACCTTGCAGCGTGTTGACATTATCACGTAATTCCCTAAATAAGCCATTCATTCCGGTGTCGACTCCCTAGAGAGTGACATCACCATTACAGGCAATTGCTCCGCCTCCTCACCAACATCGTCCTCCTACATGTCGACACACACGTACCGACACACAGCACACACACAGGGAATGCTCTGATAGAGGACAGGACCCACTAGCCCTTTGGAGAGACAGAGGGAGAGTTTGCCAGCACACACCAAAAACGCTATAATTATATAGGGACAACCTTATATAAGTGTTTTCCCTTATAGCATCTTTTTTATATATTTCTAACGCCAAATTAGTGCCCCCCCTCTCTGTTTTAACCCTGTTTCTGTAGTGCAGTGCAGGGGAGAGCCTGGGAGCCTTCCCTCCAGCCTTTCTGTGAGGGAAAATGGCGCTGTGTGCTGAGGAGATAGGCCCCGCCCCTTTTTCGGCGGCCTCGTCTCCCGCTCTTAACGGATTCTGGCAGGGGTTAAATATCTCCATATAGCCTCCGGAGGCTATATGTGAGGTATTTTTAGCCAAAATAGGTATTCATTTGCCTCCCAGGGCGCCCCCCTCCCAGCGCCCTGCACCCTCAGTGACTGCCGTGTGAAGTGTGCTGAGAGGAAAATGGCGCACAGCTGCAGTGCTGTGCGCTACCTTTAGAAGACTGAGGAGTCTTCTGCCGCCGATTCTGGACCTCTTCTTACTTCAGCATCTGCAAGGGGGCCGGCGGCAAGGCTCCGGTGACCATCCAGGCTGTACCTGTGATCGTCCCTCTGGAGCTGATGTCCAGTAGCCAAGAAGCCAATCCATCCTGCACGCAGGTGAGTTCACTTCTTCTCCCCTAAGTCCCTCGTTGCAGTGATCCTGTTGCCAGCAGGACTCACTGTAAAATAAAAAACCTAAGCTAAACTTTTCTAAGCAGCTCTTTAGGAGAGCCACCTAGATTGCACCCTTCTCGGCCGGGCACAAAAATCTAACTGGCTTGGAGGAGGGTCATAGGGGGAGGAGCCAGTGCACACCACCTGATCGGAAAGCTTTACTTTTGTGCCCTGTCTCCTGCGGAGCCGCTATTCCCCATGGTCCTTTCAGGAACCCCAGCATCCACTAGGACGATAGAGAAAAAGGGGTTATCAATATTTAATCCAAATAATTTTTACAGGGTTTGCCCTGTGTGGTTTAGGGGTACGCTCTTCTGTGCCGCATATTGTTATAAAACTCCGTCCAAATAAAAGGGTTATTATTATCCAAATTATTTTTACAGGCTTTGACGTGTGTGTGTGTGGTTTAGGGGTACACTCTCCTGTGCCACCAATATTGTGCATGGATTACATCTGGGCAAATTCCAGCACGTCCCATGTTTTGCACATACAATTAATTTGGTAGTGCAGAATTTTTTGAAAAACGACAGGAGCGTGCAGGAGATACTGTCGGTGGCCCGAAAAATTGCGGGCCACTTTCGACTTTTAGCCACTGCGTGCCACTCCTAGATGGGCCAGGTGTTTGTGTCGGCCACTTGGGTCGCTTAGCTTAGTCAAACAGCTACCTCATTGCGCCTCTTTTTTTCTTTGCATCATGTGCTGTTTGGGGACTATTTTTTTTAAGTGCCATCCTGTCTGACACTGCAGTGACACTCCTAGATGGGCCAGGTGTTTGTGTCGGCCACTTGTGTCGCTTAGCTTAGTCATACAGCCACCTCGGTGCAAATTTTTGGCCTAAAAACAATATTGTGTGTGAGGTGTTCAGAATAGACTGGAAATTAGTGGAAATTAATGTTATTGGGGTTAATAATACCGTAGGATCAAAATTACCCCCAAATTCTGTGATTTTAGCTGTTTTTGTGTTTTTTCTCCCAAATCATCCAGATCCAAAACCAAAACCCGAAAGAGTGGTTTTGGCAAAACCAATCCAGATCCAAAACACGAGCGAGGACCCAGATACAAAACCAAAACACAAAACTCGAGAAGTGCCCGCTGCACATCTTAGTTTTATGTTGCTCCTGTCCATCATCGTAGTGTCAGATTCACCCAAGTTCGTAGGTTCCCCCAAATTCCCTCTAAATCTATCTCCTTCTCGCAATTCTTTAGAATGGGCCTAGGCCTGCCATAGAAGCAAAGCCACACCCCAAACATTTGTAGCCACACCCACTTTGGCAGCGTCGGAGCATCTGCAAATTATGCCTGGAAAATACCAGTCTGACACACAAACAATGCCCAGGTGCTCTACCTCCCCCTATCCCCCCCCCCCCACCACCACCACCACCCACCCCCCTTCCTACATCATACCGGGACCTGAACGTTGTAGCTTTATTTTTACAAAACACAAATAAAAGAGACATTGAGGAGGCCGGATTCAGCTCAGACAGTGTCAATGCCTCATGCATGCATGGGTATGTCTGTATATATTCCAGCGCATGCATCCCCATTGTTACTGCTCAGAGATGCATGGCCTGTGGATTTTAGTGGGTGTACCAGGTAGATAACAGGGGGGAAGCTAAGCTGACACTCACACAGCCCCTCACGTAGGCCGTACTCAGACAGAGAAACTTTTTTATGGTGCCACTGAAGATGTAAGTGCACCACCTCACGTTGTTGCAAGCGGCTCCGAGACGGAAAAATGCACCACCTCAAGTCTCAATTTGTTTTATTTGAATGGTTTCCATAGTTTCCGGTCAAATAGTCGACAGTAACCAATTACTAATGTTGATACCAGAATGTCAACATGGTTCAAACTGTCAACAGCCACCATGTCAACTTCCTCAGAATGTCAACATGTTCACAATGTTGACATCTGAACTAGAAATCTGTGCGGACCCCTGTGTTTTGGTTTTGATTCTAATTAGAGATGAGCGGGTTCGGTTCGCCGAGAACCGAACCCCCCCGAACTCCACGTGTCAAACACGGGTCCGGGGCAGGCTCGGTTGTTCCCGCCTGACTCGGAAAACCCGAACGAGGCAAAACGTCATCATCCCGCTGTCGGATTCTCGCAAGATTCGGATTCCATATAAAGAGCTGCGCGTCGCCGCCATTTTCACTCGGGCATTGTAGAGGGTACAGAGAGGACATGGCTACGTTCTCTCAGTGTCAAATCTCAGTATCAGTGCTCAGTATCAGTGCTTATTGCTGCTTAGTAATACTAGTACAGTGTCTTGTGCTGCATCTTGCTGCTGTAGGGTGCTGTGGTAGTAGTGTCCTATGACTGTGCACCGGTCATCATCATTCCAGTCACAGTGGTATCTGGGGGGTGACAATTCCAGAGTGCTTTTGTGCTGCTCACTAATACTAGTACAGTGTCTCTCTTGTGCTGCTCAGTGTCAGTGCTCAGTAGTATCATCAGTGCTCAGTATCAGTGCTCAGTATCAGTGCTAATTGCTGCTCAGTAATACTAGTACAGTGTCTCTCTTGTGCTGCTCAGTGTCAGTGCTCAGTAGTATCATCAGTGCTCAGTATCAGTGCTCAGTATCAGTGCTAATTGCTGCTCAGTAATACTAGTACAGTGTCTCTCTTGTGCTGCATCTTGCTGCTGGAGGGTGCTGTGGTAGTAGTGTCCTATGACCAGGGCCGGACTGGCCATCTGGCACTTCTGGCAAATGCCAGAAGGGCCGATGGCCACGTGGGCCGGTCCAGCGGTCACTGAGACGCGCTGCCGCTCAGTCCGGCGGCAGCGCGTCTCAGTTGTTAGGATTGGAGAGCTGTGAGGGACGGGGGTGAGAGCGCCGGGCGCCCGCCAGCACGGCTGTGTCTGGCGCGGCGCGTATAGCGGACTTCAAAGCAGCCGCCGGTTCGTGAGCCAATCAGAGCTCGCGGACCGGCAGCCAATCAGAAGCCGCCGGTCCGCGAGCTCTGATTGGCTCACGAACCGGCAGCTGGTTTGAACGCTATACGCTGCCGCGCCAGACACAGCCGCGCTGGCGGGCACCCGGCGCTCTCACCCCCGTCCCTCACAGCCCGGAGGAGCAGCAGCAGCAGCAGCAGTGCAGCAGCGGTAAGCAGCTGCAGCACTGGCTGCTGTGGGGGCAATTGTATACCTGGCACTGTGGGGGCATTTGTATACCTGGCACTGTGGGGGCATTTGTATACCTGGCACTGTGGGGGCATCTGTATACCTTGCACTGTGGGGGCATCTGTATACCTGGCACTGTGGGGGCATTTGTATACCTGGCACTGTGGGGGCAATTGGCTGGCACTGTGGGGCATTTGTATACCTTGCACTGTGGGGGCAATTGTTTACCTGGCACTGTGGGGGCATCTGTATACATGGCACTGTGGGGGCATCTGTATACCTGGCACTGTGGGGGCATTTGTATACCTGGCACTGTGGGGGCATTTGTGGATCTGGCACTGTGGGGGCATTTGTATACCTGGCACTGTGGGGGCATTTGTGGATCTGGCACTGTGGGGGCATTTGTATACCTGGCACTGTGGGGGCATTTGTGGATCTGGCACTGTGGGGGCATTTGTATACCTGGCACTGTGGGGGCAATTGTTTACCTGGCACTGTGGGGGCATTTGTATACCTGGCACTGTGGGGGCATCTGTATACCTGGCACTGTGGGGGCATTTGTATACCTGGCACTGTGGGGGCATTTGTATACCTGGCACTGTGGGGGCATTTGTATACCTGGCACTGTGGGGGCATTTGTATACCTGGCACTGTGGGGGCATTTGTATACCTGGCACTGCACTATCGGGGGCATATAATGTAAATTTCGGCTCATACCGGGTGCTGTAATGTGAATTTTGGCTCATACTGTGTGGTATAATGTGAAAGGGGCAGCAGTACTAGATAGTATAAGGGGTCCTACTATTGTGGTGCATAATGCGTATAAGGGGTGTATGGTGTGGTAAACTACACTGAAGGCCACGCCCCATTTGAGTGGCCACACCCCTTTTTTTGTCCCAGTCCGGCCCTGCCTATGACTGTACATCGGTCATCATCATTCCAGTCACAGTGGTATCTGGGGGGTGACAATTCCAGAGTGCTTTTGTGCTGCTCACTAATACTAGTACAGTGTCTCTCTTGTGCTGCATTGTGCTGCTCAGTGTCAGTTCTCAGTAGTATCATCAGTGCTCAGTATCAGTGCTCAGTATCGCTGCTCATTGTCTTGTGGTGCTCAGTAATACTACATTACTAATACTAGCACAGTGTCTTGTGCTAATTGTGCTGCTCTGTGTCAGTTCTCAGTAGTATCATCAGTGCTCAGTGTCAGTGCTCAGTATCATCAGTGCTCAGTATCACTGCTCATTGTCTTGTGGTGCTCAGTAATACTACATTACTAATACTAGTACAGTGTCTTGTGCTGCATCTTGCTGCTATAGGGTGCTGTGGTAGTGTCCTGTCACTGTGCATAGGTCATCATCATTCCAGTCACAGTGGTATCTGGTATCTATCTAGTGGTATCTAATTCCAGACATTACTGCCGTCTAATTCCAGATATATTACTGGCATATAATTCCACACATTAAAAAATGGAGAACAAAAATTTGGAGGGTAAAATAGGGAAAGATCAAGATCCACTTCCACCTAGTGCTGAAGCTGCTGCCACTAGTCATGGCAGAGACGATTCAATGCCGTCAATGTCGTCTGCCAAGGCCGATGCCCAATGTCATAGTAGAGAGCATGTAAAATCCAAAACGCAAAAGTTCAGTAAAATGACCCAAAAATCGACGTGGCCTGGACGTAGAAGGGAGAAGTTGTGCCACTGCTAGAGCTCCTGTTAAAGGAGACCCGAGAAGACGACTCTCCCAATTGAAAATCACCCGCACTGGGGCGTGGCCTGGCTGGCAATGGGAGAGGAAGCACTCCCTAGGAGCTCCTGCAAACTGGCCAACATAAATAAAAAAAACAACTCTATTTAGTATCCTGGTGCCCCCTGCACTTACCCCACTGCCTCTGCCTACATCAACCCGACCAGGGGAAGCGTGCTGCGGAGTCGGAGGGCGGCCTTGGCTGCCCTTGCGGATTGTGGCCTTCCCCCTCCTGTGAAACCGGGGCCTCGATTTCGCCGCCTCGCGGGGCCGGGCTCCGGAGCTACTCGCGGGACTTGGGACCCTCATCTCCTCCCCTCCGGACCGTTGGCAGCGGCTTGTGGTGGCCTCATCCCTCCTGCGGACCCCTCCGGCGGAGCTGTGCAGCAGCTGAAGCGGGCCTGCGGCCCCCCTGCTACCTCCGGCCGCCGCGGCCTAACACGCGCCCAGAAGCCGGGACCTCGAGTTCGGGGAAGACCCGGCCGTGAGCTCCGGGATCGGAACGCGGCCGCGACGGGCTCCCCGACACCCCGGATCACCCCCACATGCGAGGCTGGACACTCTTAAGCACCTCCAAAGAGCCTCTGTGCCACAAGCAGCCCCACAAGGGATAAAAGAGGGGAAAGGAGCAGCCCTATAAGTGCTGCGGTGGCCATCTTGGATTCCTGGAGATTTAGCTGGAGAAGGCTGAGCACACCTGCAGCTCTAGGAATCTCTACAGCACATCCAAAAAGGCTGCATTACCTTTAGCACCCAACCATCCTGGAATATTGTGAGTGCCTGCTGCTGCCACAGCACTCATTTCTCATTTGCACCCCTGCTCCATAGAAGCCCACGACAGGAACCCAGAGTCACCATTTTACTTTCTGGCACTCAGCCAGGGTAAAGATAACCCGCACTATACCACACACTCCTCACCCCCGCAGGAGTACAGATTCTATTTACACTACCGCCAGTATCGGCGAAGGCTATGGAAGTGCTTTAATACCACCCAAGTGCGCCCGGGCCACTGAATAGGGGATCGAACCGCGATCTGCCCCGACGTCGGAGTTGGCGCCTGGAAGAGTCATGGCCTCAGCGTTATGATATTCGGATCCGCACATCCCAGACCTATCCTTAAGATGACTCTCAAGATGATTTAACGCAAAATAATAAAATACTACATGTGCCATAGCCAAATGATCAGACCCCATATATAATACTCTGGCACCCTACCCCCCCAGCTCCGCGGTTGGAGGATCGGATCTGACCGGATTACCTGTTCATTAAACGGACTCGGGCCTGTGTCCCCCCAGCAATAATTTTTCCTTCCTTTTTCTTTTTTACCCCCACTCCTACCCTACCTCTTATGGATATAAGCCACTATGTCCAAAAACAAAAAAGCATCGCAAGCTCCGACTAACTTCTTTGGCTCAAAGTCCAAGGGCTCACAGAACCCCACCATGGCCGCAAGCTCCCCCCCCTCTCCATGTTCGTCGGAAGTGGGTATCGATCCCCAGATACAGGCGGTTATGTCGAGCCTATTGGAGGGAGTGCAGTCCGCGTTCAAGCAAGAACTCTCGAACGCTATAGCCGAATTTAAATCGGACCTTACAGATCTCGGTAACCGGACGGATGCACTGGAAACAAAGACGGACGATCTCTGCCGCTCCCAACACCGCATTGACAGTGAACTCGCTAGATTGCACGAGGAAATGGAGTCCCTCAAGGAGCGACAAGAGGACCAAGAAAATCGCTCGCGTAGAAATAATCTGCGCATACGTGGCGTTCCAGAAACGGTCCTCGGCCCATCACTACCAACATTCTTGAGAGAATTCTTCATACACTTGGTACCAGACCTCACAGTCGAAGAATGCCTTTGCGACAGGGCACATAGAGCACTCCGGGCAAAACCATCTCCCGCCCAACCGCCCAGGGATGTTATTGTCCGTTTCCATTATTTCCGTTCGAAGGAGAAAATCATGTCCTCCGTTCGAGACACATCGGAGATCCTGTTTAAAGGCACACAGCTGCAGATCTTTCAGGATCTTGCACCCTCCACCATCCAAAAACGGCGAGACCTCCAACCGGTCACCCGGATCCTACGACAACACCAGATCAGATACAGATGGGGATTCCCCTTCCACTTACATGTTTCGGTCAATAACTCTGTTCACTCGGTCAAGACCTTACCCCAAGGACAGGAACTGCTGGCAAAGCTAGATCTCCTCCCAACATCAGCAGTAGAAGACATGGCGGCCTCATCATCCCAACCGCCACATCCTCAGTCCCCTCTTCCCGACTGGACACGGGTGACCCGACAGCGCAATGTGGACAAGGACCCTCCCTGACCTGGGGAAACCCCCCGATGTGTATAGTGCATGAACTGTCGGTGCAACTTCTCCACGACTCGAAACGAGTGTGAACAGTGGAAGATTCGACCTCAGTTCAACTACCAGTATCGTAACTATCCTTGGTTAATGCTGTTATAAACAAGTTATAACTGTTTGAATCCCCCCCCCCTCCTCCCTCCCTTTCTTCCAACCCCCCTCCTCCCCTTCCCTTCTTTCTCCCTCCCCAATTTTTATTTTTTTCTCTCTCTTTTTTGTTTTCATGCTTGCATTTTTGTTGTATGGACACAGTTCTCAATGTCCTATATTATATTATGTTTGCTATAAATGTAAAAAGGTCATAGCCATTCCCAGCCTTCATGGCCCGGGTGACGCTCACCCTCCCACATGGTAGCTCAGTTACCCCCCTACAATCCCTTACTGTTGTTTATAATGTTACTAACTCGATGCTTTTTCCTAGCGGCCCCTAAATGGGACCCACAACCTCAGGGATGTTTCCCCGTTTGGGGTACTTCTTCTTCTTCTTCTTTTCTATGTTCTTTCTTTTCTCTCTTTTCTTGTGGCCTCTGCTTGACTTTCCTGCTCCTTCTCTTGCTTGGCCTGGAGGGGTGGCCTTTGCCTGGCACAAATTGTACCTCGCTGGACCATACCTGGCAATATGCCGTACTCCCCCACGTAAATAATCATGTCTCTTAAAATATTCTCGGTCAATGTAAATGGCCTGAATTCCCCTAGGAAGCGTACCGTGTTCCTGAGTGCTTGCAGACGTGAGAAAGTTGACATAGCATTCCTGCAGGAAACACATCTCACCGGTCCCCACACTCGGCTTACGGGCAAATGGTTCTCCCAGTCCTACTTTGCCTCAGCAGACTGCAAAAAACGGGGTGTGGCCATCTTAGTTCACCGTAATATCCCGTTTATTCACTCCAGGACGGTGACAGACCCAGACGGACGGTTCCTCATGGTAATGGGTACCCTCCGCTCTAAGGCTTTCACCCTGGTCTCCGTCTACGCCCCCAACCAAGACCAATCTTTGTTTTTTGATTCTCTCTCCAAACGCCTATCACGAGAAGCACAGGGAAGCATTATCATGGGTGGTGACTTTAATACCATAATAGACCCCTTGCTGGATAGATCTGGTCCTCCGCCTCATGCTTCCATGACGACCCTCCCTCGGGCTTCCCGCACACTTACCGCCACCATGAAACTCCACGGTCTCTGTGACACTTGGCGTTCCCAACACCCCCACACCAAAGATTTTACGCACTTCTCAGCTCCACATCAACACTATTCCAGGATTGACATGATCCACATCACCACTGCCCTAGTGCCACTGATCTCGGACACGGGCATTACACCACTGACTTGGACGGACCACGCTGGGGTCTACCTCCTCATAGATATATACCGCTCGCCTCATAGGAAATTTAAATGGCGTCTTGATGACTCGCTTCTACAACACCCCTCTGCACTAGAGGAAACTAGACTAGCGATTACACAATACTTCACTGAAAATATATCTCCCGATATTCCACTTAATATCCTTTGGGAAGCCCACAAAGCCACGATTCGCGGTACCTTATTAGCAAAATCGTCGGCAATCAAGAAAAAAGCCGCACAGGAAATAGCCTCCCTCGAATCAGAAATAGCCACCTTACTACCCAAACACAAAGCATCCCCCGACCCCTCTTTACTCACCCAGATAGACTCCCTCCGAGGACAACTCAACACTCTCCTATCCACCCGCGCGGCAACAATTCTTCGGAAGTTGCAACAACGCTTTTACGACAAAATGGATAAAATAGATACCCTACTAGCCAACAAACTACGTCGTAAGCAAGCGTTGGGTGCAATAGATAAACTGTACTCGCCACAAAGGGGAACCTATACATATGACCCTGAATTGATGGCTGAAGATTTCCGCCTGTTTTATAGCTCCCTCTATAACTTACCTGACTCGCCCCTGCTGTCTCCTGACGGATCCGGGGGAGTGCGCTCATATTTATCCGATACCCCCCTCCCAACCCTATCCGACAATCAATTGGAAGCCCTAAATAGTCGAATCTCGGAGGAGGAGACAATAGCTGCCATACGATCGATGCGCTCGTCGGCTGCCCCGGGTCCGGACGGTTTCACAGCCCAATATTATAAACTCTTCGCGAAGGAACTGGCCCCACACCTAGCCTCCCTATTTAACGGTATCCTCGAGGGAGCCTCCTTCCTGCCGGAGACGACTCGGGCCGATATAGTGGTAATACCAAAGCCTGACAAAGATCCGACTAGCTGCTTAAATTACAGACCAATCTCATTATTGAATGTTGACTTGAAAATATACGCGAAAATACTAGCTAACCGTCTGGGTCCCCTGATGCCCGGCCTGGTCCACCCGGATCAGGTCGGCTTCATTCCTGGACGCCAGGCGTCCGACAACACTAGAAGGGCAATAGATCTAATATACTCAATCCAATAACGGAAACCTCCCTCTCTCATTTTGGCTCTTGACGCGGAGAAGGCCTTCGACCGCATATCGTGGTCTTTTGCCTTTGCAGTCCTTGACAAAATGGGATTCTCCGGAAACTTTCTAGAGGGAATTAAAGCACTCTACCACTCTCCGTCGGCCCAGGTTATGGTTAACGGTGTCTCCTCCTCCAGTTTCGGGATCACCAATGGTACCAGGCAGGGATGCCCCCTCTCCCCTTTAATCTTTGCCCTAGTCATGGAGCCCCTAGCAGCAAGGATCCGTAATAACAGTGCTATCCATGGAATATCCACAGGCCTATCTGAACACAAGATAGCGCTATATGCCGACGACGTCCTGATCTCCCTCACTGACCCAGCCCAATCTCTCCCCGCGCTTTTATCTGAGATTAGCTCATACTCACAGCTCTCAGGTTATAAAATAAACGTGAGCAAAACAGAGGTCCTTAACTTTTATATCCCGGCAGCTCTCAAACAAGAACTTCAAACTATTCTCCCCTGTAACTGGCAAACCAAGAAAATTAAATACCTTGGTGTGTACTTGACCCACCATCACCACCAACTTTTCCAAGCAAATTATCCCCGTTTATTACAGACAATTAAGGAGGACTTGGTGGACTGGTCCAGTTATTTTATATCATGGATAGGCAGAATTAACTCTGTCAAGATGAGCGTGCTCCCCCGACTCCTGTACTTATTTCAGACCCTCCCGATCTACGTCCCTACCTACGTCTTCAAGACCCTACAACGCCAATCTTCCCTCTTTATTTGGAATCACAAACGCCCTCGAGTCAGACTTAAACTGCTTCAACGCCCCTCCAGAGGCGGCGGTCTGGGTATCCCGGATTTTAAGAAATACTTTTATGCCGCGCAACTCGCTCAATGTGCACAATGGTGCAACGAAGGCGGGACGCGGAAGGTCTGGGTGGGGATAGAGGCGGAGGAGACGGGCCTAGCTACACTATCCTCCCTACTGTGGCTTCACCGGAACCAGCGTCCCCGTGCGGCCCTATTGCACCCTGTAGTAAGTCGCTCCCTGGCAACATGGGACCTGACAAATAGACGGTTCAGTTTGGCCCCATACCCGTCCCCGCTAATTCCGTTATTTAACAACCCAGCCTTCCCACCAGGTATGAGCAGAGCCACGCACACATCTTGGCGCATGAGTGGTATTTTCTATGTTAATGATATCACCTCCACAGCTACGTTCCCACAATTCGCAGATATCCGTGAAGGAACAGTAATCCCCTCATCGGACTTCTTCCGCTATCTACAAATTAGACATTTCCACTCCACCATCACCACCACCCTTCTCCACAGACATTTATCCCCCTTTGAAAACATTAGCTGGAAACGCACCAACACTAAAGGCCTCATATCAGACATCTACACCCTCCTGGACGACCTCCCCACAACATCCCGGGCCCCTCATGAAGTGGCATGGGAAAAGGAATTGGGATTCACTATAGACAATGAGGACTGGGTAGATATATGGGACAATGCGGCTTCCAGCTCCATATGTGTAAGAATTAAAGAAAATATTTATAAATTACTCTACCGATGGTACTATGTCCCTTCCCGTCTACATACTATGTTCCCCGATACTCCAGATAGATGCTGGAGGGGCTGTACGGACATCGGTTCATTCTTACACATATGGTGGGCCTGCCCTAAAATCTACACAATATGGGGTGAACTCATCACCATGCTTTCGCGTTTATTCGACACCTCCATCCCCTCCGACCCCCAATACTTTTTGCTCCCCATGACTCTTCCTACCCTCAACAGACATCAAAACAAACTATTCCGACATATAGTCTCGGCAATGACATGCCAAATTGCCACAGACTGGAAGAGCCCGACCCCCTCACCAATACAGGGGATAATTTCTCGGATATGGTATGTCCACAAAATGGAATACATGACCGCAGTTATTCGCAATACTGCGAAGCAATTCGATAAAGTATGGTCCCCATGGCTAAACCTACAACAGGCTTCCTCCCCATTCATAATCTGACACGGCATGCCAAGGTCCTATCCACCTCTTGCCCCCGAAGGCTACCCCTCCACCTCTTTGCCCTCTCTCTACTCCCCCCCCCCTCTTTTCTTCAACCGGAGGTGCCCAGCCTCCTATGCTTTTCTGTCCCCTTCTGATCGCTCTCCGAGCACTCTCTTTTTTTCATTTCCTTTGCTGACTCTCTTGACGGAAGGCCACTCCGTTGCCGAGAGTTTCCCACTTTTTATGCTCTAACTTGAATCTCTAAACACGGGAAAACACAAAAACAAAAAAAAAAAGGATCCATGCTGTTGTAGCAACAATTTACTGTACCTACATTTGTATTTTAAGCACCCAAAATGTTCGGGTGCTCTGTTATGTTATCATTGTACCTATTTCATGATCCACTCAATAAAATGTGTTTAAAAAAAAAAAAAAAAATGACCCAAAAATCTAAATTAAAATCGTCTGAGGAGAAGCGGAAACTTGGCAATATGCCATTTACGCCACGGAGTGGCAAGGAACGGCTAAGGCCCTCTCCTATGTTCCCCATGACTAGTGGTTCAGATTCACATGAGGATGGAAGCACTCATCCTCCCGCTAGAATAATGAAAAGACTCAAGCTGGCAAAAGCACAGCAAAGAACTGTGCGTTCTTCTAAATCACAAATCCCCAAGGAGAGTCCAATTGTGTCGGTTGCGATGCCTGACCTTCCCAACACTGGATGGGAAGAGGTGGCTCCTTACACCATTTGCACGCCCCCTGCAAGTGCTGGAAGGAGCACCCGCAGTCCAGTTCCTGATAGTCAAATTGAAGATGTCAGTGTTGAAGTACACCAGGATGAGGATATGGGTGTTGCTGGCGCTGAGGAGGAAATTGACAAGGAGGATTCTGATGGTGAGGTGGTTTGTTTAAGTCAGGCACCCGGGGAGACACCTGTTGTCCGTGGGATGAATATGGCCATTGACATGCCTGGTCAAAATACAAAAAAAATCAGCTCTTCAGTGTGGAATTATTTCAACAGAAATACGGACAACAGGTGTCAAGCCGTGTGTTGCCTTTGTCAAGCTGTAATAAATAGGGGTAAGGACGTTAACCACCTCGGAACATCCTCCCTTATACGTCACCTGGAGCGCATTCATAATAAGTCATTGACAAGTTCAAAAACTTTGGGTGACAGCGGAAGCAGTCCACTGACCAGTAAATCCCTTCCTCTTGTAACCAAGCTCCTGCAAACCACCCCACCAACTCCCTCAGTGTCAATTTCCTCCTTACCCAGGAAAGCCAATAGTCCTGCAGGCCATGTCACTGGCAATTCTGACAAGTCCTCTCCTAACTGGGATTCCTCCGATGGATCCTTGAGTGTAACGCCTACTGCTGCTGGCGCTGCTGTTGTTGCTGCTGGAAGTCGATGGTCATCCCAGAGGGGAAGACGGAAGACCACTTGTACTACTTCCATTAAGCAATTGACGGTCCAACAATCCTTGCGAGGAAGATGAAATATCACAGCAGTCATCCTGTTGCAAAGCGGATAACTGAGGCCTTGACAACTATGTTGGTGTTAGACGTGCATCCGGTATCCACTGTTAGTTCACAGGGACTTAGTGAATTGTTTGAGGTAGTGTGTCCCCGTTACCAAATCCCATCTAGGTTCCACTTCTCTAGGCAGGCAATACCGGGAATGTACACAGACATCAGAAAAAGTGTCCTCAGTGTCCTAAAAAATGCAGTTGTACCCACTGTCCACTTAACCACGGACATGTGGACAAGTGGAGCAGGGCAGATTAAGGACTATATGACTGTGACAGCCCACTGGTTAGATGTATTGCCTCCCGCAGCAACAACAGCGGCGACACCAGTAGCAGCATCTCGCAAACGCCAACTCGTTCCTAGGCAGGCTACGCTTTGTATCACCGCTTTCCATAAGAGGCACACAGCTGACAACCTCTTACGGAAACTGAGGAACATCATCGCAGATTGGCTTACCCCAAGTGGACTCTCCTGGGGATTTGCAATATCGGACAACGCCAGCAATATTGTGCGTGCATTACATGTGGGCAAATTCCAGCACGTTCCATGTTTTGCACATACAATTAATTTGGTGGTACATAATTTTTTTTAAAACGAGAGGGGCGTGCAGGAGATGCTGTCGGTGGCCTGAAAAATTGCGGGCCACTTTCGGCATTCAGCCACCGCGTGCCGAAGATCGGAGCGCCAGCAAACACTTCTGAACATGCCCTGCCATCAGCTGAAGCAAGAGGTGGTAACGAGGTGGAATTCAACCCTCTATATGCTTCAGAGGATGGAGGAGCAGCAAAAGACCATTCAAGCCTATACATCTGCCTATGATATAGGCAAAGGAGGGGGAATGCACCTGACTCAAGCGCAGTGGAGAGAGATTTCCATGTTACATAGAAACATAGAATTTCACGGCAGATAAGAACCACTTGGCCCATCTAGTCTGCCCATTTTTTTTATCCTTTAGGTAATCGCAACCCTTTTTGAACCTTAATTCTTTGTAAGGATATTCATATGCCTATCCCAAGCATGTTTAAATTGCTCTACAGTCTTAGCCTCTACCACCTCTGATGGGAGGCTATTCCACTTATCCACTACCCTTTCTGTGAAATAATGTTTCTTTAAATTTCCCCTGAACCTGCCTCCCTCCAGTTTCAGTGTATGTCCTCGAGTTCTAATACTTCTCTTCCTTTGAAGAATGTTTCCCTCCTGAACTTTGTTAAAACCTTTGGTATATTTGAAAGTTTCTATCATGTCTCCCCTTTCCCTTCTCTCCTCCATACTATACATGTTAAGATCTTTTAGCCTTTCCGGGTAAGTTTTGTGATGTAGGCCATGCACCATTTTAGTTGCCCTTCTTTGTACACTCTCTAATGTATTTATATCCTTCTGGAGATATGGTCTCCAGAACTGGACACAGTATTCCAGATGAGGCCGCACCAATGACCTATACAGTGGCATTATTACTTCTTTTCCTGCTACTGATTCCTCTCCCTATGCAACCAAGCATCTGACTTGCCTTTCTCATTGCTTTGTTGCATTGCTTTCCTGCCTTTAAGTCACTTTAAATAGTGACTCCTAAATCCCTTATCTCCTCAGTAGTTTCCATTATAGTACCCTTGATACTATATTTAGCCTTTGGGTTTTTGAGACCCAAGTGCATGATTTTGCATTTTTTAGCATTAAACTGTAGTTACCATGTTCTTGACCATTTTTCAAGCCTAGCTAGGTCATCAATCATTTGTTTTACCCCTCCTGGTGTGTCTACACTGTTGCATATCTTTGTATCATCAGCAAAAAGGCATACTTTCCCTTCAATACCATTTGCAATGTTGTGCAAGGTTCTCCAACACAAGTCTGCAGATGTTCAAAGACCTGCTGGTGAGACAATTGTCAAGTCAAGCGGAACGTGACACGCCAACAGCTCCTCCTTCATTTTCTACCGCCACTGGAGCTGCCAGGAAAAGGATAACATTTCCAAAACCACCCGCTGGCGGGGATGCAGGGCAGTCAGGAGCAAGTGCTGACATCTGGTCCGGACTGAAGGACCTGCCAACGATTACTGACATGTCGTCTACTGTCACTGCATATGATTCTGTCACCATTGAAAGAATGGTGGAGGATTATATGAGTGACAGCATCCAAGTAGGCATGTCAGACAGTCCGTACGTATACTGGCAGGAAAAAGAGGCAATTTGGAGGCCCTTGCACAAACTGGCTTTATTTTACCTAAGTTGCCCCCCCTCCAGTGTGTACTCCGAAAGAGTGTTTAGTGCAGCCGGTCACCTTGTCAGCGATCGGCGTAGGAGGTTACTTCCACTAAATGTGGAGAAGATGATGTTCATCAAAAGGAATTATACATTCCTCTGTGGAGACATTTACCAGCAATTGCCTCCAGAAAGTACACAGGGACCTGTGATGGTGGATTCCAGTGGGGACGAATTAATACTCTGTGAGGAGGAGGATGTACACAATGAAAGGGGTGAGAAATCGGAGGATGAGGTGGACATCTTGCCTCTGTAGAGCCAATTTGTGCAAGGAGAGATTGATTGCTTCTTTTTTGGTGGGGGCTCAAACAAACCAGTCATTTCAGTCACAGTCGTGTGGCAGACCCTGTCGCTGAAATGATGGGTTTGTTAAAGTGTGCATGTCCTGTTTATTATACAACATAAGGGTGGGTGGGAGGGCCCAAGGACAATTCCATCTTGCACCTCTTTTTTTATTTATCTTTGCATCATGTGCTGTTTGGGGACTATTTTTTTAAGTGCCATCCTGTCTGACACTGCAGTGCCACTCCTAGATGGGCCAGGTGTTTGTGCCGCCCACTTGGGTCACTTAGCTTAGTCATCCAGCGACCTTGGTGCAAATTTTAAGACTAAAAATAATATTATGAGGTGTTCAGAATAGACTAGAAATGAGTGGAAATTATGGTTATTGAGCTTAATAATACTATAGGATCAAAATTAACCCCAAATTCTGTGATTTTAGCTGTTTTTGAGGTTTTTTTTTAAAAACACCCGAATCCAAAACGGATCCGAATACAAAATCCGAAAGGGTCGTTTTGCCAAAACGCGTCCGAATCCAAAACACGACCGTGGACCCGAATCCAAAACCAAAACACAAAATACGAAAAATGGCCACTGCACATCTCTAGTTCTAATTTATCCTTATGTTTTGGTTTTGGCAAAACCACCCTCAGGTGTCTTGAATCGGATTCCAGTCCAGTTGAAAAAGTGATTTTAAAAAACAAGAATCATTGTTAAAAGTTGACAAAAACAGCTAAAATTGTGTCATTTTTTGCAATCCAAAACATGAAATTCGGATTTAAAATCTCATTTCCGAACCGCAGGAAGATTCAAACCGGGACTTGGTTCAGATCTCCTCGGGGGACCTGGACTGGGTTTTGGTTCGGTCAGATCCACAAAATTTGAGCAGAGCTGCACCCGGGTGTCACCCGCCATGGGGTGATCCCAAAATGCCAGCTCCTCCTCGGTGAAAGGAGCTGGGTACTGCCTGTAACATTACATGTGGCACTTGGCTCCTGTCACAGTATAGGAGCTGGCACTGCAGACAGAGAGTCTCTGGGGACGTCCCCTGGACTTGTGGAAATGGGGGCCGGGTTGCGAGGCATCATCCCCTTCCTGCGAGACCACGCCCCCTTTTTGTTGGTGTACATGGGGTATTCCCACTACACCGTGTGTCAAAAAATATAGTGACGCCCCTGCCTAGTAGCACACTTCCCATCAGGGGCAGATTGGCCATAGGGCAAACAGGGAAGATTCTTGGTGGTCCGATGTGCATGCAGGGCTGGGTTTTTTTTGTGAAGATGTGTGGGGCCAATGGGGGGTCATTCCGAGTTGATCGCTCGCTAGCTGTTTTTAGCAGCCGTGCAAACGCTATGCCGCCTCCCACTGGGAGTGTATTTTAGCTTAGTAGAAGTGCGAACGGTTGTATCGCAGAGCGGCTACAAAATAATTTTGTGCAGTTTCAGAGTAGCTCAAGACCTACTCAGCGCTTGCAATGACTTCAGACTGTTCAGTTCCTGTTTTGACGTCACAAACACGCCCTGCATTCAGCCAGCCACGCCTGCGTTTTTCCGAACACTCCCTGAAAACGGTCAGTTGACACCCAGAAACGCCCACTTCATGTCAATCACTCTGCGGCTGCCTGTGCGACTGAAAAGCTTCGCCAGACCTTGTGTTAAATTACATCGGCCATTGTGAAAGTACGTCACGCATGCGCATTGCGCCGCATACGCATGCGCAGAAGTGCCGTTTTTTGCATCATCGCTGCGCAGCGAACATTTTCAGCTAGCAATCAAGTCGGAATGACCCCCAATGTGTTTTATTTTTTTGTGTGGAATGTTTTTCATCAGCGCTTGCATCTGAGTTGCACCGCGCATGCATACACAACGATGGTATTCATAAAGAGTTGCATGCACCAAGAAGCGTATTAGTAATGTATTGGGCATTCCTGTGTGGTTACAGGGGGTTGGCTAATCAGACGCAGATGTGATGTAGTGCGGGCGTGTTGCTGAAATACATATAGAGACGCTGAATTGCTCACATTGGATCCCATACTAAGACAGATGATCTGCACATAGCATAGGGCTGGTGAACGTTTCAATGGTGCGACCGATGTGTGTCTAAAGACACACAAAGCATGATTGAAGCGCCTGTAGACACTGACAGGGGGGCACCTCAGTCCGTGCATATGTGGATGTACTGTACATCAGGGAACTCCCCTGTAGCATCATTAACGTAAAGTCACAGACGCAACTGCAGCAAAAGATACAAGGAAGGCCGCAACTGCGCTAAACTCAGAATCATACCCTATGATAGTGATGGCTAACCTTGACACTCCAGCTGTTGTTGAACTACACATCCCAGCATGCCCTGCATCATTTTTAGCATGGCCAAATAACAAAACTGTAGCAGCGCATGCTGGGATATGTAGTTCAACAACAGCTGGAGTGTCAAGGTTAGCCATCACTGCCCTATGAGGAGGAATCCCGTATCCTCAACAGACTCCACCCCCACTAGGGCTGCTTCCATAAATTTCTCGGGCTGGTTTTTCCATCCCAATTTGCCCCTGCTTCCCATTACCTTTATTATGCTGCATTCAGACTGCAAATGCCGGATCCTACCCGGTAAGACAAACGTGTACTTACCGGGTGGGATCCGGCATTTGCACTCCGCTGCTGGCTTTCCGACCCGGCAATATACCGGGTCGGTTGCCATAACAACGGAGCGCGCAGCAGCAGCAGGGGCGGGGGTGGAGGCGGCGTCGGGAGATGAGCTCATCTCCAGCGCCGCCTCTCCCTATCTTGTGAATGGGAACCGTGTCGCATCGACACGGCTCCCATTCACACCGCACCTGACCCGGTAATCAACCCGGGTAAAACCCTTCTTTTTTACCGGGTTGATTTACCGGGTCAGGCGACCCGCTAAATCGGCCAGTGTGCTTTCACATCGCACACTGACCCGGTTCGACACGGCAATATGCCGTGTCGGTACCGGGTTATTTGTGCGATGTGAAAGGGGTATTACTTAATTAAAAGCAAGGCTGAGTTTGCCTGGTAAGAAATGGAAGGGTTTCACTGTGAATCTTCCTGGCTTGAAAACACTCTAGAAGCAGATGGACGGTGACTCACCGAACGTTTGGCAAGTCTGAAGCCTGTATTAAATAATGAGGAGGCAGCTGGAGGGTAGATGTTGGGAAGGGCTCTGCTAGGCTGTCAGTTTTCGGGAATAATCAGAAGCACAAACAGCCTTCATAAACCAAATACACTTTTTCTTTTTTTGAGACACTGGTCCCTTCTTTCCATAGGAGGTCATGGAAAAATGTAATCTCGCCAAGCACGCAGCGAGTGACAGCTGACGAGGATCTAGCTGGAAATCTTGCAAATACATTATATTCTGTTCCATTCCACAGCAAGCAGCATAGAGTTAAAACGAATAAGTATTTTACTTTATAAATGTGTATACTGTAGCACTCCCTTTCACGTATTCATTGTCCTTTTATATACAATAATTTGTTTAAATGTTCTTTATGTATGAAAATGAGGCTCCACGAGACATAGGGGCCTATTTATCACCATCCGCATTCCAAGGATGCGGATGTGAGGTGATAAAATCGCCCGAATGCGCATGCGATAATTGAATACATCGCACGAATGTATCAATTATTGCATACAGGTACAGAGCTTGCGAGGAAGCTCTGTCCCTGCGATGACACTCCGCAGCATCATAGGGGTATTTTTCGGGAAAAATGCCCCGATGTCCTGCAGCATATGCACTGCCGACATCGCTGCTACCGCTGTCGTCAGGTTGACACCTCCTTTCCCCGTCACAACTACCACACTGCACGCCATGGCACCCCCCTCCCCCACATGGTAAATATACTTACCAGTCCAGGTAGCCGGTGATCGCTACTCCTGCAGGGCTGCCGGGCGCTGGATCCTGTGCGCTGCTGTGACCCCAATGCTGTACAGTGAGCTGCCATTTTGCAGCGTTACTTTACTGCACCAGGGGTCACAGCGCAGCACATGGAGGACCCGGCGCCTAGTAGCCTGCTCAGGAGCACCCATCACCGGCTCCCTGGACTGGTAAGTATGTTTTATGGGGGAGTTTTCCTTTTTTTTTAAACAGCGATCAGCTTGTGTGCCTATCGGGCACACATAGCTGATCACACTGGCCGCACAACTTCCTCTCCCAGAGGGCAGAGAAAGCTGGCCAAAGGCTGAGCCTGAGCGTTATTATCTGAGCGTTATTATCACAGGGCACACTACAGTGTTTTTTTACATTTTTTTCTTAGTAAATACGCCCATATCGCATTTCCCATTGTAAGTGTAACACGTAAGTACTGTGGATGTGTTGTGCAGGTGCTGGTGGACGTACCTGGATTGTTCACCCGGATTCACCTCTTGGACCAGAACTCACTGCTGGAACCCTAGGCAGAGGAACCCCAACCCCAGAGGACCCAATATAATAGTCACCACACGTTAGGACGGTGACATATAATTTATTATACAGGAACCACTGGTCACCGCTATGGGATTAAGGGCTTAAAGGCAAATACAATTCCACAAATGGGAGAACAGTGCAAATAAGAATATACAATAATTTGACAAACCAGAATGTAACGTCACAATGTATCAGTATAATATCTCCTTATACTGTGAATGTGCTAATCCCCTGTAATACCCTAACCTGGGCACAGGGTGGCGCATAACCTCAGCTGTCACCTGGATATACTTTTAACTCAAAGCATGTACTCAGTTCAGACCTACTCTAAGTAGCAAAGAAGTCCCTTTAAATCATTTGAAGTGTGAACACCCTACAAATTGCAGTCTCAAAATATAGCAGATAAAGTTAGTAATTGAAAGTCAATAGCTAAATAGAAATATATAACATAGTCTGTAGGGTGGGGTAGCAGAAGTAAGCAGAGTTCGTACGTGCAGAGTAGCGACAGCAGTTATACAGTATAGGGCAGCAGTTCCGTCACTTCCCCTGAGAAAATGAGCATGCAACTACCTGACACATATCACAGTTTAGTTCAGAGTATTCGCCCAGTGTAGACATACAAGAGTAAGCTGGTAGCAAAAAAATTGCCTCAGGGTAGTACCATGCATAGCCTTATGACAGAGAGCAGAGGCAGAGGATGAAGCAGAGTTGCGTGGTATTGGAGGGCGCAATATAATTCCTGTGTTACGCTGTCTTTCACCACCTGACAGGGTAATTGTTGTAAACCTGAATAAAACTTCCCCTGCTCATTATCACTGAGGCAGTTTAGAGTTCCTTTTGCTACCTGGCGCCTGCCTTTCCTGAGGTAAATGATGTCCAAAAAGGGTTGTGCTGGTCATTAAATGGGCTCCCCTGTTGAGAGGTACAATATTTGATACTGTCCAGTACTATTAATAGCTGTGTCTCCCAAGTAAAAACAGGATTTTGATACCTACCGGTAAATACTTTTCTCCTAGTCCGTAGAGGATGCTAGGGTCCACTTCATGACCATGGGGTATAGACGGTTCCGCATGAGCCATGGGCACTCTTTAAGACTTTTCAATGGGTGTGAACTGGCTCTTCCCTCTATGCCCCTCCTCCAGACCTCAGTTGTAGGAACTGTGCCCAGGGAGACTGACATTTCGAGGAAATGATTTACTTTAATACTAATGGTGAGATACATACCAGCTCACACCTCAACCATGCCGCACAACATGGCATTCAACATGACACACACCAACAAGCATGAACCAATTACAGCAAACATGCTGAAACTAATAAAACACATGTGTAACTCTAATAAACAAAACTGCAGGTAAAGTACGCACTGGGACTGGCGCCCAGCATCCTCTACGGACTAAGAGAAAAGGATTTACCGGTAGGTATCAAAATCCTGTTTTCGCATACGTCCTAGAGGATGCTGGGGTCCACTTCATGACCATGGGGTTTATACCAAAGCTCCAGTACGGGCGGGAGAGTGCGGATGACCCTGCAGCACTGATTGACCGAACTTGAGGTCTTCATCGGCCAAGGTGTCAAACTTGTAGAATTTTGCAAATGTGTTTGACCCCGACCAAGTAGCTGCTCGGCAAAGTTGCAATGCCGAGACCCCCCCCCCCCCCCCCGGGCAGCCGCCCAGGACGAGCCCACCTTCCTAGTGGAATGGGCCTTCACAGACGTCGATAATGGCAATCCAGCCATAGTATGAGCGTGTTGAATCGTACTTCTGATCCAATGCGCAATAGTCTGCTTGGAAGCAGGACACCCAATCTTGTTGGGAGCATACAGGACAAACAAAGACTCTGTTTTCCGTATTCAAAGCTCTAACCACATCTAGAGATTTTGACTCGGTGAACGTGTCAGTAACTACTGGCACCACAATAGGTTGGTTTATGTGGAAAGATGAAACCACCTTTGGAAGAAAATGTTGTCGAGTTCTCAACTCTGCCCTATCTTCATGGAAGATCAGGTAAGGGCTCTTGTGAGACAAGGCCCTCAATTCAGACACCCGCCTTGTGGATGCCAATGCCAAATGCATCACCACTTTCCAAGTGAGAAACTTCAACTCTATCTCTTGTAGAGGCTCTAACCAATCCGATTGAAGAAACTGCAACACCACATTAAGGTCCCATGGTGCCACTGGAGGCACAAATGGAGGCTGGATGTGCAGAACCCCTTTCACGAAGGTCTGAACCTCTGGAAGAGAGGCCAATTGTTTTTGGAAGAACACTGACAAGGCCGAAATCTGGACCTTGATTGACCCCAATCGGAGGCCCGCCTCCACACCAGCCTGCAGAAAATGGAGAAAACATCCCAAGTGAAACTCTTCCATAGGAGCCTTCTTGGATTCACACCAAGACACATATTTTCTCCAAATACGGTGGTAATGTTTAGACGTTACTCCTTTCCTGGCCTGAATAAGGGTGGGGATGACTTCCTTGGTAATACCCTTACGGGATAGGATCTGGCGCTCAACAGCCATGCCGTCAAACGTATCCGCTGTAAGTCTTGATCCGCTGTAAGTCTTGATAGCACGGCCCATGCTGCAGTAGGTCCTCGCGAAGAGGAAGAGGCCGAGGATCTTCTATGAGCAACTCCTGAAGATCTGGATACCAAGCCCTCCTTGGCCAGTCTGGGGCAATGAAGATTGCTCGAAATCTTGTTCTCCTTATGATCCTGAGCACCTTTGGGATCAGCGGAAGTGGAGGGAAAACATACACCGACCGGAACACCCACTGGGCCACTAGCGCATCCACTGCTATTGCTTGAGGGTCTCTCGACCTGGAACAATATTTCTGAAGCTTCTTGTTGAGACGAGATGCCATCATGTCTACTTGAGGAACTCCCCAAAGACTTGTCACCTCTGCGAAGACTTCTTGGTGGAGGGCCCACTCTCCTGGATGGAGATCGTGTCTGCTGAGGAAGTCTGCTTCCCAGTTGTCTACTCCCGGAATGAAAATTGCCGACAGAGCCTTTACATGTCTTTCTGCCCAGAGGAGGAGCTTCATCACCTCTGCCATTGCTGCTCTGCTTTTCGTTCCGCCCTGCCTGTTTATGTACACGACTGCTGTTACATTGTCCGACTGGATCTGAATGATCTTGAAGAAGATGTACCGCTTGTTGAAGGCCGTTGTAAATGGCTCTCAATTCCAGCACGTTTATGTGAAGGCAGAATTCCTGACTTGACCATTTTCCTTGGAAGCTTTCCCCCTGAGTGACAGCTCCCCAGCCTCGGAGACTTGCATCCGTGGTTACCAGGACCCAGTCCTGATTCCTGAACCTGCGTCCCTCTAGTAGGTGAGAACTGTGTAGCCACCACAGGAGCGAAATCCTGGCTTTTGACGACAGGATTATCTTCCGGTGCATGTGTAGGTGGGATCCCGACCACTTGTCCAACAGGTCCCACTGGAATACCCTGGCATGGAACCTGCCAAACTGTATGGCCTCGTAGGCTGCCACCATCTTCCCCAACAACTGAATGCACTGATGGATCGACACACTCGATGGTTTCAATATCTGTTTTACCATTTTCTGGATTTCCAGAGCCTTTTCCACCGGAAGAAATACTCTCTGAACTTCTGTTTCCATAATCATCCCGAGAAAAGACAATCTAGTCGTCAGTTCCAACTGTGACTTTGGATAATTTATGATCCAACCGTGTTGTTGGAGTATTGACAGGGAGAGTGTGATGTTTTGTAACAACTGCTCCCTGGATCTCGCCTTTATCAGGAGATCATCTAGATAAGGAATTATATTGACTCCTTTTTGACAAAGGACCATCATCTCCGCCATCACCTTGGTGAATACCCTCGGCACCAAGGAGAGACCGAAAGGTAACGTCTGGAATTGGTAATGGCAATCCTGAACCGTGAATCTCAGATAAGCCTGGTGAGGAGGATAAATGGGAACATGCAGGTAAGCATCTTTTATGTCTACAGACACCATGTCGTCCCCCTCCTCCAGACTGGAAATCACTGCCCTCAGTGATTCCATTTTGAACTTGAATCGTTTCAAGTAGAGATTCAGATTTTTCAGGTTTAGGATCGGTCTGACCAAGCCGTCCAGCTTCGGAACTACAAAAAGGCTTGAATAAAACCCCTCGCCTCGTTGTGACAAAGGTACCAGGACTATGACCTGATCCTGACATAATTTTTGGATTGCCACTGTTACTGCTTCCCTTTCTGGAAGAGAAGCTGGCAAGGTCGATTTGAAAAATCGGCATGGGGGAACATCTTGAAACTCCAGCTTGTATCCCTGGTACACTTTTTGCAACACCTAGGGATCCAGGCCAGACAGAATCCAACCTTGGCTGAACAGTTTGAGACGTGCCCCCACCCGAGCGGACTCCCGCAAAGGAGCCCCAGCATCATGCTGAAGATTTGGCAGAAGTAGGGGTAGACTTCTGCTCCTGGGAACCTGAAGCTGCTGTGGACTTCTTTCCCTTTCCCCTTCCCCTACCCGCAAAGAGGGGGGAACCTCTCGCTTTTTTGTATTTATTGGGCCGAAAGGACTGCATGTGCGGGTGATATGTCTTTTTTGCCGGTGCAGGCGCAGAGGGCAAAAATGTCGACTTACCTGCGGTAGCCGCCGAGACTAACGCATCCAGTCCATCGCCAAATAAGGCCTCACCTTTATATGGGAAAACCTCCATATTTCTTTTGTAATCTGCATCCGCGTTCCACTGGCGAATCCACAACGCCCGCCGAGCCGATACTGCCATGGTAGCGGCTTGTGAACTCAAGAGTCCAATATCTTTCATCGCTTCTAGCATGTATGCGGCAGCGTCTTTGATATTCCCTAACTTAAGGAGTATCTCATCGTTATCAATCGTGTCAATTTCTGATGACACGCTTTCTGACCATTTTTCAATAGCGCGACTCACCCACCAATTGTGGGCCTGAGTAGCGTACCATTGGCAACATAAATGGATTTCAATGTAGTTTCCATCTTTCGGTCTGCCAGCTCTTTTAGTGAAGCCGTGCCAGGTGCAGGGAGAATTACCTTCTTTGTCAACCTGGACAGTGCACTGTCTAACACAGGGGGTGACTCCCATTTTTTTCCTGTCCTCCTCCGGGAAAGGATAAGTTCGTGGGAAGGAGGGAAAGTGACCTTAGATTTATTTTCTTTATAGAAATAAGCCTTCTCCTGAGGTACAGGAGTGGCTTCCTTGACTTCCAGAACTTCCCTTATAGCCACAATCATATATTGTATATTTTTTTTCCAATTTATGATCTATTTCTCTGGAGTCACTATCGTCGACACAAGAATCAGTGTCCGTGTCGGTATCAGTATTCACAATATTCGCAAATGGTCTCTTATGTGACCCAGAGGGGTCGTCTGCGGATGGAAGAACAGAGCCCTGAATAATCACATCCTCCACAGATTTTCTCCAGCACTCAGCATGAGATTCAGACTTATCTAATCTCCTATTGATATGATGCATACTATCACGTATTTCTTTTACCCATGCAGGCTCTTGGTGTGCCGGCAGCACCACCACATTACACTTCTGTGTCCCTAAAATGGTTTCCTCTGGGGAGGAACTCCCTGCCTCTGACATGTCTTACACACGTGTACAACACACACAGAGACACACTGGGACTTATAGGGGACAGACCCACAGTAAAATCTGTCAGTGGGACACAGTTTAGGAGCAGCCAGTTCACAACCCCAGCGCCAGCAGCTAATGCCTGTGAACACAGAATGCCCACTGACATGCAGCGCTTTTTACACAGTAAAACACACTTGTAAAGCACCAAATTCGCTTGTGCCCCCCCCCCCCCCCTGTTTTGCACCCTAATACTTGTAGTCAGAAGTGAAGGAGGACCAGCGTTGTCTCTGCAGCCTGAGGAGAGAGAACATGGCACTGAGCAGTGTGCTGGCTGCCTGAGGAAGAAGCTCCGCCCTTTTTATCTGAGAAACTTTTCATAATAATTATACTGGCGGGGGTAGGGCTGTGCCTGGGCATCTTATGCCCCTTTTTGCCAGTTTATAGAGGTGTTTTGGCTGCCCAGGGCGCCCGCCCCCTGCAGTGCCTGTGTGTGTGGGCAGCAATGGCATGCTGCGCTCCCGCCAGCCGCGCTGTATCTCAGCCGTCACTTTTCTTGATAGAAGATCTGTCTTCTTCTACTCACCTGACTTCTGGCTCTGTGAGGGGGGTGACGGCGTGCTGTGGGAGTGAGCATCTAGACACGGCTAGCGTTCTGTTCCCTTCAGGAGCTAATGGTGTCCTGTCAGCCAGAAGCAGAGCCATGAAACTCTTCAGGAAGTTGGTTCCTACTTCTGCCCCCTCAGTCCCACGAAGCAGGGAGACTGTTGCCAGCTGTTCTCCCTGAAAACAAAAAACCTAACATAAGTCTTTTCAGAGAAGCTCAGTAGAGCTCCCCTAGAGTGCATCCAGTCTGCCTGGGCACATTTCTAAAACTGAGGTCTGGAGAAGGGGCATAGAGGGAGGAGCCAGTTCATACCCATTGAAAAGTCTTAAGAGTGCCCATGGCTCCTGCGGAACCGTCTATACCCCATGGTCATGAAGTGTGCCCCAGCATCCTCTAGGACGTATGAGAAAGGAAGAGCATCTCTCTCTCTCATCTGACCCCTATTCAGCTGTGTATGAGGAGCTGGGTGACTCTGGGTTTCTAACTGAGGGCATTAGCTGGAGTGTCTGTGCATCAGAGGTAGGTACCTGCTATCAGCAGCCTCACCCACTCCCCTCTATCACCTGAGACCTTTCCCGGCAGCTTCTCTCAGTACTGGGCAGGCTGGTGTCACTGCAGCGGCTGTCAGCTCTCACAGCAATATCCTCAGCAGCAGCTCCACTCTCCACAATGTGTCTCCTCACAGCGATATCCTCAGCAGCAGCTCCGCTCTCCATGGTGTGTCTCCTCAGCGGCAGCTCCACTCTCCACAGCGTGTCTCCTCACAGCGGTCTCCTCAGCAGCAGCGTGTCTCCTCACAGCGGTCTCCTCAACAGCGGCACCGCTCTCCACAGCGTGTCTCCTCACAGCGGTCTCCTCAGCATCACCTCAGCGCAGCATCACTCTCTGCGTTGTTACCTCAGAGCACACACACTGGATGGTAACTCCGCCTTCTGCTCTTCCCTCTCTGCACCTCCCAATCAGCAGCTTTGATTCCTCCTGCTCTGCAGGTCTGCACCTGGGTCCTAGCGCCCCACAAGTTGCTGTTCTTTGGTTGCTGGCATTGCCTAGCAACCTAAGCAAGGGGAAGCTGATAACCCTTTCAGCTGCACTGTGCGGGCTAGTGAAAAGGTTCCTTTTAGGGAAAATTTAGGTGTCTCACCCAGGTTGTCTCCAGTATATGGGTGATGGTACCTATATAGCCACATATATCCCCATAAATCCAAGATAATAGGATATCCATGTCAGAGTGTCACATAAGTATGGGGAATGCGATGTGGGTTACTAAAAAGAATTACAATTAAAGGCTTTGGAGCAGTTTTTTATGAAAACTGCTCCAAATGCCCTTTAATACATTGGAGTGATACTAAAAAAAAATGTGAAAAGGGTGTGAAAACATAAAACACCCTTTTTCACATTATTTTAGTAAAAATAATGTTAATAAATACTGTGAACGTATTGTCCTCGGTACTCCTCCCATTTATCAGTTTCTATATCTAGGGGGCAGTGATACAGGTGAAGAGCCTAGAGTTACCAATAGTGCAGGAAATAATGTACAAAAGCCGCAGTACCAATGATAACCACCAGGCACCGACGCAGAGCCTCTATAAGTAGGCCCAAAAATAACTTTGGCTGTTGTGTGCTAAATTTGGCATCTTTTAATGGGTGGAGCTGGATGTATTGAGGCATTACTTGCCAGAGTAGGGCTAGGCACACTAGCCAACACTGTAATAAACCCATATGCGGAAATAATATTTGGGGCCTGATTCATGTTTAAGTAGAGCAAAAACGCAAGTAACTTTGTGTCTGGAACAAACCATGGTGGTCATTCCGAGTTGTTCGCTCGCTAGCTGCTTTTAGCAGCATTGCAAACACTAGGCCGCCGCCCTCTGGGAGTGTATTTTAGCATAGCAGAATAGCGAACGAAAGATTAGCAGAATTGCTACTAAATATTTTACTAAATATTTTCTTGCAGTTCAGCTCAGTCCGTTTAGTTCTGGTTTGACGTCACAAACACGCCCTGCGTTCGGCCAGCCACTTCTCCGTTTCTCCAGACACTCCTGCGTTTTTTCCTGACACGCCTGCGTTTTTTAGCACACTCCCGGAAAACGCTCAGTTACCACCCAGAACCGCCCCTTTCCTGTCAATCATTTACCGATCAGCAGTGCGACTGAAAAGCGCCGCACGAACACCAGCAAAACTGCTAAGTTTTTAGTTAAATAACTTAGCGCATGCGCCCTGCATACCATGCGCATGCGCATTTAGCAACAAATCGCAGCATAGCGAAAATCGGCAACGAGCGAACAACTCGGAATGACCACCGATGTTGCCATGCAAGAGGAGCAAACACATTTATATTGTTTCTGTGCAGGGTAAATACTGGCTGCTTTTGCATGTAGCCCACAAATGTTACACCGCTTTATTTTTACACTGCAATTTAGATTTCAGTTTGTACACACCCCACCCAAATCTAACTCCATACCTCCCAACTTTTTAGGCTGAGGGAGTGGGACACCTGCGCGCGTGTACAACGTGCGTCTGAAAATGGGGCGTGGCCTATGGGAAAGGGGCCTTGGCTTCGCGGGAGGGCCCGCTCTCGTCACTGAGGGGACATGCCCAGCGCTCTGTGAGCTGCTGGCATGCCCCCTCTCCCTGTCTCCACTGAATATATGCTGTGCGCATGAGCACAGTGTCTATTCTCTGCTGCTCTGCTAAGCAGAGCAGCAGTAACAGGAGGCTCCCAACGGCCCCCCTACCCCCACCGCGGGACACTGCGGCCCGCGGGTGGGACAGCGGGACAGTCCCAAAAAAACAGGACTGTCCCGCGAAAAATAAAATCGGTATAGTTGGGAGGTATGTAACTCTCAGTGAAAACAAGGTAAGGGCGGGCATTCATTATCACAATTACTGAATGCACTGAATGCTCCTGAAGACAAAAGACAAGGAGCACAGGAGAGATGGGTATTAGTAACGAAAGAACATGAGGAAGGCCTGCCATGTGAACGTACATAAAAAAGGGAAGTATGTTTTGAAGCTGGCGAGACTGCATACCTCCCAACTGTCCCGATTTTCGCGGGACAGTCCCGGTTTTTGAGGACTGTCCCGCTGTCCCACCCGCGGGCCGCAGTGTCCCGCGGTGGGAGGGACAGTTGGGAGGCTCTGTCTCTTGGTGCCCTGCTTAGCAGAGCAGCGGTGAATAGACTCTGCGCGCATGCGCACAGCGTCTATTCATAGGAGGGAGAGGGGGCATGCCAGCAGCTCACAGAGCGCTGGCCTTGCCCCCTCACTAACGAAAATGGGGGCGTGGCTTGCGATTGTGGGTCCTCCGTGAAGCCACGCCCCTTTTCTTTGGTCATGCCGCGCGTGTGTCCCTCCTTTTAGAAGTGCAAAGTTGGGAGGTATGAGACTGGTAGAAGTCTGACTTGCTGAGGGAGTGAGTTCCAGCGGTAGAGGACAGAGCGGGAGAAGCTTTGGACTGCACACCCTAATTCTAAACATAATGAGAGATGCTACCATGCTGAGGCTTGTAATTTCACATGAAAATGCAGGTGCACACTCCCTTTACTAAACACGGCTAATCAGAATAATTATAATAAACTCTGCAATATAACATGAAGTAAATTTGAGATGCTTAGCATAATATGGGCCCAAAATATGGGCCCACTAACCGGGGCCAGGTGACCTCATCTGGTGGGTCCCTAACACTAAGGTTTAAGTACAGGTCACGGAACCACCCAGGGCAAGTCTCTATCAGTAGATGAAGATGGGCCTTCTGCTATTATTGGGCGCCAGCAGCAGGACATCTAACCGAAACAATGCACAAGGAGGGCAGAGGTGACGAAGCTTATATATTGTGTATTATGGCCGGGGAGGAGGGGGGGGGGGGGGGGAGATATTATATTGTTGAACATTTGCTGGTCCTTTAAGCAGACAGAGAACATATTCAGTGTATGTGTACCAGCTGACAGTCTCAGATCACAAGCACTGATGCATGGAGAGTGAAATAGTGCCTTAAGCTTCACTTTCATTCATTCTTACAATTCTATTCCAGGAGGAAAATGGTTAAGTTCTTCCTTATAGTTTCCCATTCTTCCCATCCAATATTTGCTCGCTGTGCAGGCGGCGTGAAAGAGAGCTTCAAACGTGTTATCTTAAGTGTCTCTCTGGTGAGATCTGGTCTTTAATAAAACAAAATGGTTCTGAAATGCTAAAAAGACGTTATTTAGAAGAAATCTGGAATGTCGGAGCTACCAGGAATTTATTGTTCTGGATCAGGGCCTATAAAACTAGTCAGATAGATACAGCAAGCCCTATGAGCACAAAACAATATGACTGAGATAGTGGATAGTAAGAACTTATCCAGTCCTACGTAGTTCTGAGTGGATGTAACGGACACCTAATAAGTTTAATATTCCTGTCTAAACTGACTCCTAGTGGTGAACGGTCAGTGCGAAAGATAACAAGAGGCTGTAAACCATTCTTGCCTACCTGACCCTCTCCATGAGGGAGAAAATGCTTTGTTCCTGGACTTTCCTGGTAATATATGATTGCCATCACCTGTGGTGAGCTAGTTAATTGATAAGAAAGGTGTTTCACCACAGGTGATGGCAATCATACATTACCAGGAAAGTCCAGGAACACAGCATTTTCTCCCTCATGGAGAGGGTCAGGTAGGCAAGTATGATGTAAACAGGAGTATGTACTACTGTATGCACAAAGACCATATTCAAGGGATACCAGAGAGATCTGATAACATTTTATTAACAGCATACAATATAAAAGGAAACAGTTAAGGATAAGCAAGTTAACAAAGGGATAAGGCAAAAATGTAGTCTAACAGATCCAGGGTCAGGGCAGGCAGCAAACAACTTAGTGAAAAAGTGATCAGAGGTCAAAACACCAGAGTAGATTAATACAGCCTTATCCTGAAGCAAGGAATCATAACTGAGGCTGAAACTATCACCGCCAGTGAGTCCTCAACCCCCAACTAACAGAACTGTGGGGTCCCATGCTTGGCACTCATGGTTCAACAAGAAGCTAACACCGCAGTCCCATAATGCTCCAGGACTAATAGTGGCCTATTATCAATGGTTGCTTAAAATCCCAGATAATTAACATCTGTTATCATCACTATTCAGAGCAATAACAGATCAGGACAATTTCCTAATGATGTCATGATAGGAAGGTGCATCTTATAGGAGGCTTTCTTGCCAATGTTTTTCCCAATGATGGTTTCCTGCACTGCTGGTTTATTGCATGCTCCAGACAGCTGGGGAGGGATTCAAAGATCCCTCTCCAATGAAGCAGCTAATACCGCCTGAAGATAACTAGGGATGAGCGGGTTAGGTTCTCAGAGAACCGTACCGAACTTCACCATTCGAGTACGGTTCCAAGCCAGGCTCGGGTTTTTCCGCCTGACTCGGAAACCAGAACGAGGCAAAACATCATCATCCCGCTGTTGGATTCTCACGGCGTCCCCACCATTTTCACTCCGGCATTGGAGGGTGTAGAGAGAGGATGTGTCTCCGTTCTCTCAGTGTCCGTGTCTTGTGCTGAATCTGTCCAGTCACAGTGCTTGTGTCCTCTGCTGCCATATGTCCAGTGGTGCTGTGTTGTGCTGCATCAGTCCAGTGGTGCTGTGTTGTGCTGCATCAGTTCAGTGGTGGTGTGTTGTGCTGCATCATTCACAGTGGTGGTGTCCTCTGCTGCCATATGTCCAGTGCTGCTGTATAATAAGTCCCTTACAGTGTTGCTGTGTTGTCCTGCATCAGACCAGTGGTGGTGTCCTGGGCATCAGTCAGTCCAGTGACCATTCACAATGTTGGTCCTCTGCAGCCAAATGTCCAGTGCTGCTGTATAAGTCCCTTACAGTTTTGCTGTGCTGTCCTGCATCAGACCAGTGGTAGTGTCCTGGGCATCAGTCAGTCCAGTGACCATTCACAGTGGTGGTGTCCTCTGCTGCCATATGTCCAGTGCTGCTGTATAATAAGTCCCTTACAGTGTTGCTGTGTTGTGCTGCATCAGACCAGTGGCAGTGTCCTGGCCATCAGCCATCAGTCATTCCTGTGCCGCATATTGTGTTATATAACTCCAAAAAAATAATTGAGAACAAAATTTGGAGGATAAAATAGGGAAAGATCAAGAACCACTTCCTCCTAGTGCTGAAGCTGCTGCCACTAGCCATGACATAAACGATGAAATGCCATCAATGTCGTCTGCCAAGGCCGATGGCCAATGTGATAGTAGAGGGCATGTAAAATCCAAAAAGCCAAAGTTTAGTAAAAAGACCCAAAAAACAAGAACTTTAAATGGTCTGAGGAGAAACATAAACTTACCAATATGCCATTTACGACACGGAGTGGCAAGGAATGGCTGAGGCCCTGGCCTATGTTCATGACTAGTGGTTCAGCTTCACATGACGATGGAAGCCCTCATAACTGAGGCCTTGACACTTATGTTGGTGTTAGACGTGCGTCCGGTATCCGCCATTAGTGCAATGGGATTTAGACAATTGATGGAGGTATTGTGTCCCAGGTACCAAAACCCATCTAGATTTCACTTCACTAGGTAGGCGATGCCGAGATTTTGCCATTTAATTCCAGTGATTTCAACGTATAATTCCAGTGATTTTGCCATTTAATTCCAGTGATTTTGCCATTTAATTCCAGTGATTTGGACGTATAATTCCAGTGATTTTGCAGTATTATTACAGTGATTTTGCAGTATAATTCCAGTGATTTTGGCATTTAATTCCAGTGATTTGGACGTATAATTCCAGTGATTTTGCCATTTAATTCTAGTGATTTTGCCGTTTAATTCCAATGATTTTGCCATTAAATTCCAGTGATTTGGACGTATAATTCCAGTGATTTTGCCATTTAATTCCACTGATTTTATAATTTAATTCCAGTGATTTTGCCATTTAATTCCAGTGACTTGGACGTATAATTGCAGTGATTTTGCAGTATAATTCCAGTGATTTTGCAGTATAATTCCAGTGATTTGGATGTATAATTCCAGTGATTTGGACGTATAATTCCAGTGATTTTGCAGTATAATTCCAGTGATTTTGCCATTTATTTCCAGTGATTTTGCCATTTAATTCCAGTGATTTGGACGTATAATTCCAGTGATTTGGACGTATAATTACAGTGATTTTGCAGTATAATTCCAGTGATTTTGCAGTATAATTCCAGTGATTATGCCATTTAATTCCAGTGATTTTGCCATTTAATTCCAGTGATTTGGATGTATAATTCCAGTGATTTGGACATATAATGCCAGTGGGAATTGTTTTGGTCGCTTGGCTTAGTCATACAGCTACCTTATTGCACCTCTTTGACATCTTTGTATAAGGTGCTGTTTGGGGCCTAGTTTTTGAAAAGTGCCATCCTGTCTGACACTGCCATATGGGTCCAGGGGTACTGCTGTATTAGTCCTGGGGTGCTGCCGTATAAGTCCACCAATTGCAGAATTTTTTAAAAATGACGGGCGTGCTGGAGATGCTGTCAGTGGACCGAACAATTGCAGCCCCCTCTCGACATTCAGCCACTGTGTGACACTACTAGATGGGCCAGGTGGTTGTGTCGCTTAGCTTAGTCATACAGCAACCTCAGTGCACCTTTTTTTCTACTTTGCATCATGTACTGTTTGGGGCCTTTTTTTGATATCAGCCATTCTGTCTGCCACTGCAGTGCCACTCCTAGATGGGTCAATTATTTGTATCGCTTGGCTTAGTCATACAGTGTTTTGTTCATGAACAGTTTCTGTTTCGCCTGTTGACGTTCCTTACTCAGTCTGACCAACGCTGAGTTATGTGTATTAAGCAGTTCATCATGTATCGGGAGATTCGCACTAATCCTCCTTCCCATCAGCATTTGTGCAGGAGAAAGTCCATTCTGTAAAGGTGTACAGCGGTAGATTAAAAGACTTTTGTAGAAATCTTCTTTACCTTCTTGAGCTTTTTTCATGAGACTCTTTACAGTTTTTACTGAACTTTCCACCAACCCATTTTAGCATGGATAGTGGGGACCTGACGTAGTATGGACAAATTCCCACTCATCAGCAAATTGTCTAAATTCAGCACTGGAAAACTGAGGACCATTGTCAGTGAACACTTCCATAGGAACACCATGCCTTGCAAAGATTGACTTCATGCAATTGATTACGGCTTTACTAGTAGTTGTATGTAGTGTCTTCACCTCAGGGTAGTTAGAGTAATAATCAGTCACGACAATGTACGTTTTCCCATTACAATCAAACAAATCTGCGCCAACTTTCTGATACGGTCTCTCTGGCACTGCGTGAGGACTCAGTGGCTCGACTTGTTGTTTCGGTCTATACGTAAGACATAATTCACATGTAGCTGTAGTCTGTGCTATGTCTTGGTTCATTCTTGGCCAATACATAACTTCACGCGCTCTCCGCTTACATTTTTCTTCTCCTAAGTGGCCTTCATGTATCTTGCACAGCATAGTTTTTCTTAGTCGTGCAGGTATGACAAACCTATTGCCTTTGTAAATAATACCATCGACAACTGTAAGGTCACTGCGGTACATCCAATAATCATGGATAGACAGCGGGCACGCATGTTTTTCTGCTGGCCAACCTTTCAGAATGATATCTTTCAACACTTTCATTGTGTCATCTGTCTCAGTTTCTTTCCTAATCTGTTCTTGTCTTGCAAGAGACACTGGTAGAGAAGCTACGATCAAATTAACATAGGCTTCTATCTCTTCATCCATCAGACTTTTGGAACCTTCACTTTTTTCCACAGCACGAGAAAGTGTATCAGCAATGTACATGTATTTGCCGGAACAGTACAGCAAGTGTACATCATATTTCTGTAGTTTGATAAGCATTCGTTGAATTCTCATAGGACAGTCATGTAATGATTTAGTCATGATAGCTACCAATGGCTTGTGGTCAGTTTCCACTGTAAATGTTTGACCATACACAAACTGATGAAATCGCTCACATGCATATGTGATCGCTAGAAGTTCTTTTTCTATCTGAGCATACCAGGGACGTGCAGTCAGGGGAGACAGGGGAGGCAGTGCCTCACCTGTCATTAATGAGTAAAATAATACAAAGAAGATACTTATGACACATAAGTATCTTCTTTATTATTTTACTCATGATTAAACTGTGTAAAATCAGTTTGGGAGGCACCGATCGTGGTGCCTCCCGTAGTGATTGATAAAAGATATGGGAGCAGGGGCCGGGCGCGGGCGGGGCCTAGCAATGGGCAGGAAAAGCCCATTGAAATTGTATGGGAAAGCGGCACCATTAGAGGTGCCGCTTTCCTACAGGGACGTGCTTTCAACCTATGAAAGCACGTCCCCTGCCAGTGAGGCCACAGTGATTGGCCAGCGGATCCGTCACTGGATCCGCTATCAATCACTGTGTGGGCGTCGGTGGCGGTGGAGGTGCGGGCGGCGGAGGTGCGGGATGCGGCGGGCCGGGCGGCGGAGGTGCTGGCGGCGGTGATGCGGGCGGCGGGACGCGGCAGTACGTACAGTTCAGCAGCGGAAGTGGTACCCATTTCAAAAATGGCGCCTCAGCGTAATTTTTGAAATTCAAGATGGCCACCGCAAGCCAATCATGGCTCGCTGCGTCATCGCCCCGCCCCCTCCGCTGACTTATATAAGTCAGCGCGAGGCAGCGGCTGTCAGTCCGATGGCGGAGGAGGAGCTGAGAAGAGCTCCTGAAGACCGAAGACGCCGGAAGTCCTGGATGGGCGGCGGCTATGCAAGAGCTTAGCAGCCGCCGCCCACCAGGTGAAGATGCTGGAAGTCCTGGGAAGGCGGCGGCCATGCAAAAGAGCTTACAGGCCGCCGCCTCCCAGGTGAAGACGCCGGAGGAAGACGCCAGAAGCCCTGGGGAGGTGGCGCCCCCCCCAGGTGAAGACGCCAGAAGCCCTGGGAAGGCGGCGGCCACGCAAAAGAGCTTAAAGGCCGCCGCCCCCAGGTGAAGACCCTGTTTGATAAAGGTTTTTTTAAAGTATGTGTAGTGTTTTTTTTTATATTTTCTTTACAGGTGGACTACAGGTGCCAGCGGGCCCTTTATGTTCGGGCATGCTGGCACTTGTGGTTCTCCAAGTGCCAGCATGCTGGGGCAGGCTTGCTGGGACCTGTAGGCCACCTGTAAAGAACAATATTACTATTATTTACAGGTGGACTACAGGTGCCAGTGGTCCATTTATGTCCGGGCATGCTGGCACTTGTGGTTCTCCAAGTGCCAGCATGCTGGGGCAGACTTGCTGGGACCTGTAGGCCACCTGTAAAGAACAGTATAAGCATACAATGAACCCCGCACCCACCGCCACCAGGGGTGCGGGGCATAGCACTGGGCTATCAGCCCAGTGCTGGTTATTGCTCGGGAGGGGGGACCCCATTTTCATTTTTTGGGGGCCCCACTTTCCGAGGAATACCAGCCCTTGGCTGACTGGTTTGGGGGGTGTATAATGGCATGGCAGGGGGACCCCACACTGAGTGTCTCCCCTGCTATGGCATTACCCCCCCTAGCTGGTTCTGCCTGGTGCTGGTTTTAGCAGTGTGGGGGGACTGCATTTTTTTTTTCCGTGGGGGGGGGTGTTTAGCTGCAGTGCCTCCGCAGTCCCTGACCTCACCGCACGTCACTGGAGCATACCTTGTTTCAGCACTTGTCAGTGCTCTTGATGCATAGATTACTGGTTGCCATGTATCCTCGTGTTCTTGTAACAGCACTGAGCCTAGGCTCGTTTAATAGCTTTGTTTAAATCTCTGGGGTCTAGACATATTCTGAGTTGTCCATTTTTCTTTTCAACAATTACTAAGGAGCTTACCCATTCAGTAGGCTCATCAACTTTCTGTATCACACCCAAGGCTTCCATGCGATTTAACTCTTGTTTCAGTTTTCTCTCAGCGCAAACAGCACTTTTCTACAGGGGTGTATCACTGAAGAAACTTGCGTGTCTATATTTATTTTATGCTCTCCAGGCAAACAACCTAGACCTTCAAACAAGTCTCTGTATTCTGTAAACATCGATTTGCAGTCATCTTCTACTTGTGATGTCACCATAAAAACTTTCTTTAGCAAGCTTAGTTTCTCACAGGAACTTAATCCTAGAATCGGTTGCACATTTTTATCCACAATCAGTAGAGATGTTTTAAACTGTTGTCCCTTATATTTCAGTGTCACTAAGCATGTACCTTTCACAGGAGTTTCCTCCCCAGTGTACCCTGTAACTTTCACTTTGGCTGGATGAGTTTTAGGTTTTACTCTAAAAGTCTTATAGTCTTGAAACGATATTAAATTCACCTGCGCGCTAGTATAAAGCTTAAAGGGATGACAATCTCGTTCACAGTTAAAGGGACAATCCATTCTTTCTTATCTGTACTGCAAAGTTCAATGCAATCCACAAAGAATTCCTCTGTTTGTTTAACAGCATGCACATTGGTTGTTTCACTTTTCATTTTACAGCATTTGGCAAAGTGATTAAGTCTACCACATTTCATGCAGGTTTTACCATAAGCAGGGCACATTTTAGGACTGTGGCTTAGACTGCTTCATTCTTGAGAATGGAGGTTTGCTTGGCTCTGTGTTCTGCACTACATGGACAGCAGCATCAACTTCCTTGTGTAACTTGTTGGCTTGAAATCTAGTTATTTCTGCAGATCTACACATAGTCATTGCCTTGTCTAGTGTTAGGTCTTGTTCTCTCAGCAGTCTCTCTCTGAGTCCATTATCAGGTATTCCACAGACAATACGATTTCTGATCAGTGAATCCTTTAAATCACCAAACTCACAGGTTTTACTGAGTGATTGCAGCTCTGTAACATACTGATCAAATCCATCTACAGACTTCTGATCACATGTGAAAAACTTATATCTTTCATATGTCATATTTTTCCTTGGCACAAAGTAATCTTCCGACTTTTGCATTATAGAAGATAGCACCATATTCTGCCCCTCAGCAAACTGAAAACTATTATAAATGTCCAGCACATCCTCTCCTATCACATGGAGGAAAATGGATGCCTTCGTTTTGTCAGCCTCTGTATCAGCTCCACATGCAGCAAGATATATATTAAACCTTTGCTTAAATCTTTTCCAGTTTTCAGACAAGTTACCAGACATCAGCATGCCGGTTGGAGGAGCCAGTTTATCCATGGTTACTCACTGTTTGAAGATAGGAGCACACGGCAGGCTTTGCAGACACTGATTATCACAGCCTTACAGAATTCTGCAAGATTCTTTCACACTTTGAGAGCACTAGCAGTCCAAGTTACACTTCTGACACCATGGCCAGTATTTACTAAAAAACCGAGTTTTGACGATTTGTGTTTTTATTTCTAAGTCCCAATCCGGGAATTCACTAAACAGAAAACTCGGCAGTGTCTGGTCTATTCGTAATGGTTTGATTGGCAAAGTTCTGAAATACGAATGAATAGACCATCGGTCAAACGCGGCTGTTATTTCATACAATACGGGTATTCACTATTCATTCGTATTTGGGTGTTAGTCTCTGAGTGCTCAAGTGCGTGTCTATTTATTTCGAATCGTTAAAAAAAGCAGGAAAAAAATAGACCTGCTTTTTCCAGTCGAGTTTGGATAACCATGCACGGATCAGTGAGATCTGTGCATGGTTATCTATGTGAAAGGGTCTGTTTAGTGTAAAAACTGAAAAAAAAATTGCGTGGGGTCCCCCCTCCTAAGCACAACCAGCCTCGGGCTCTTTGAGCCGGTCCTGGTTGACAAAATATGGGGGGAAAAATGACAGGGGTTCCCCCATATTTCATCAACCAGCACCGGGCTCTGCGCCTGGTCCCAAAAATACGGGGGTCAAAAAGCGTAGGTGTCCCCCGTATTTTTAAAACCAGCACCGGGCTCCACTAGCCAGGTACATAATGCCACAGCCGGGGGACACTTTTATAGTGGTCCCGGCGGCCCTGGCATTACATACCCAACTAGTCACCCCTGGCCGGGGTACCCTGGAGGAGTGGGAACCCCTTAAATCAAGGGGTCCCCCCCTCCAGCCACCCAAGGGCCAGGGGTGAAGCCCGAGGCTGTCCCCCCCATCCAAGGGCGGCGGATGGGGGGCTGATAGCCAAGTGTAAAAAATGTGAATATTGTTTTTAGTAGCAGTACTACAAGTCCCAGCAAGCCTCCCCCGCAAGCTGGTACTTGGAGAACCACAAGTATCAGCATGCCCCCTGCCCTAACCCTAACCTTCCCTTGTGGGTGCCTAATCCTAACTCTCCCCACTTTGTGCCTAACCCTAACCCTCCCTTCCCCGCTGCCTAAACCTAACCCTCCCCGGTTGATGCCTAACCGTATCCTCGCCGACATTGCCTCCTACTTCGGGATCCCCACATCGGTATATCGACCGCCAGGATCCCGTTTGTCAGGAAGATAACGGTTTCCCCCTAAATAACTAGGCTTAGTAAATAGCCCCCAGCCCATACTCCCCCCACCTCCCCCACCCCGGCCCCAACACTCACCTTGCAATACCTGATGGTGTTCATACAAACCGCATTGTGGCCCTCATTCCGAGTCATTCGCTCGGTAATTTTCATCGCATCGCAGTGAAATTCCGCTTAGTACGCATGCGCAATAATCGCACTGCGACTGCGCCAAGTAATTTTACAATGAAGATAGTATTTTTACTCACGGCTTTTTCTTCGCTCCGGCGATCGTAGTGTGATTGACAGGAAATGGGTGTTACTGGGCGGAAACACTGCGTTTTAGGGGCGTGTGGATAAAAACGCTACCGTTTCCGGAAAAAACGCGGGAGTGGCTGGAGAAACGGGGGAGTGTCTGGGCGAACGCTGGGTGTGTTTGTGACGTCAAACCAGGAACGACAAGCACTGAACTGATCGCAGATGCCGAGTAAGTCTGAAGCTACTCTGAAACTGCTAAGTAGTTTGTAATCGCAATATTGCGAATACATCGGTCGCAATTTTAAGAAGCTAAGATTCACTCCCAGTAGGCGGCGGCTTAGCGTGTGTAACTCTGCTAAAATCGCCTTGCGAGCGATCAACTCGGAATGAGGGCCAGTATTCACCGCTGCAATTCTGCAGTTTTCTATCTTGACCCCCCCAACACAACAAAACAAAGAAAATAACATATTGGGATTCTTAAATATTTAGGGATTAGGGATTCTTAAAATCTACTAACCCAAATGCTTACAAACCTTAAGCGAGCATCTAGAAAGCAATTAAGAAGTCACTAGTCAGCCCAACAAGCACACAGTCCATGAAAAAAATAAAACAAGCATTATAAAATCGGATTACTCTGAAATCAAAATACTTTATACAGCTGCATACAGGATTTCCGCGGATTATCTCCTATTACAAACTTCATTTCCTGGTGATCAGAATGTGTTGTTGTTTTTTTTTGACATACAAGAAAAAGTAACCCATATATGAGATCATGGTTAAATGATCAGATCAGATACTGCCATCTTGTGGATTTAGTGTGAAACTGCAATTTCATAATAAATTCCTTTAAATTAAACTGAATGCATTAAATACTGTACTGAAATGAGAAGCAGTAACAGCGTATGGCTGTCAGGGGATGCTGGGACCTGTAGTTCCTTGTGGAGAGCCTCTATTTTAGAAACCAGTGACTGTCACGGTCGCACAGGGCTTGCAGCAAATGCAAATCAATGCAACAAAAATGTGCATTGTAAAGATCACCGTGTACTGTACTTAATTCTAGCTCTGTTCTTACTTCAATGGATTACTATTTCTGATCTCACGCTTGTGGCAGTGTAACTCTGCAATATACATACTAGAGATGTGCGGCGGGCACTTTTCATGTTTTGTGTTTTGGTTCTAATTTCCTGCTCGTGTTTTGTTTTGGGTCGGTTTTGTCAAAACCACTCTTTTCGTGTTTTGGTTTTGGATCTTGATGAGTTTTGAAAAAAACATAAAAAAGCTAAAATCACAGAATTTGGGGGTAATTTTGCTCCTACAGTATTATTAACCTCAATAATATTCATTTCCAGTCTATTCTGAACACCTCACAATTAGTGATGAGCGGGTTCGGTTCCTCGGAAACCGAACCCCCCCGAACTTCACCCATTTTACACGGATCCGAGGCATACTCGGATTCTCCCGTATGGCTCGGTTAACCCGAGCGCGCCCGAACGTCATCATCCCACTGTCGGATTCTCGCGAGATTCGGATTCTATATAAGCAGCGTCGCCGCCATTTTCACTCGTGCATTGGAAATGTTAGGGAGAGGACGTGGCTGGCGTCCTCTCCGTTTATTGTTGATGCAAATATTTGTGCTTGCTTATTGCTTAATTGTGGGGACTGGGGAGCAGCTGTATAATATAGGAGGAGTACAGTGCAGAGTTTTGCTGATCAGTGACCACCAGTATACGTTGTCTGCCTGAAAAAAAAGCTCCATATCTGTGCTCACAGTGTGCTGCATATATCTGTGCTCACACTGCTTAATTGTGGGGACTGGGGAGCAGCTGTATTATATAGCAGGAGTACAGTGCAGAGTTTTGCTGACAGTGACCACCAGTATACGTTGTCTGCCTGAAAAAAAAGCTCCATATCTGTGCTCACAGTGTGCTGCATATATCTGTGCTCACACTGCTTAATTGTGGGGACTGGGGAGCAGCTGTATTATATAGCATGAGTACAGTGCAGAGTTTTGCTGACAGTGACCACCCGTATACGTTGTCTGCCTGAAAAACACTCCATATCTGTGCTCAGTGTGCTGCATATATCTGTGCTCACACTGCTTAATTGTGGGGACTGGGGAGCAGCTGTATTATATAGGAGGAGTACAGTGCAGAGTTTTGCTGACAGTGACCACCAGTATACGTTGTCTGCCTGAAAAACACTCCATATCTGTGCTCAGTGTGCTGCATATGGGGACTGGGGACCACCAGTATATTATATAGGAGGAGTACAGTGCAGAGTTTTGCTGACCAGTGACCACCAGTATACGTTGTCTGCCTGAAAAACACTCCATATCTGTGCTGCATTGTAGTATATAGTAGGAGTACAGTGCATAATTTTGCTGACCACCAGTATATAATATATAGGAGTACGGTACAGAAGGCCACTGCTGTACCTACCTCTGTGTCGTCAAGTATACTATCCATCCATAGCTGTGGTGCATTTAAGTTTTGCACAGTTTGCTGACCACCAGTATATAATATATAGCATTACGGTACAGTAGGCCACTGCTGTACCTACCTCTGTGTCGTCAAGTATACTATCCATCCATAGCTGTGGTGCATTTAAGTTTTGCACAGTTTGCTGACCACCAGTATATAATATATAGCATTACGGTACAGTAGGCCACTGCTGTACCTACCTCTGTGTCGTCAAGTATACTATCCATCCATAGCTGTGGTGCATTTAAGTTTTGCACAGTTTGCTGACCACCAGTATATAATATATAGCATTACGGTACAGTAGGCCACTGCTGTACCTACCTCTGTGTCGTCAAGTATACTATCCATCCATAGCTGTGGTGCATTTAAGTTTTGCACAGTTTGCTGACCACCAGTATATAATATATAGCATTACGGTACAGTAGGCCACTGCTGTACCTACCTCTGTGTCGTCAAGTATACTATCCATCCATACCTGTGGTGCATTTAAGTTTTGCACAGTTTGCTGACCACCAGTATATAATATATAGCATTACGGTACAGTAGGCCACTGCTGTACCTACCTCTGTGTCGTCAAGTATACTATCCATCCATACCTGTGGTGCATTTAAGTTTTGAAAGGGGTGAGGAATCGGAGGATGATGATGAGGTGGACATCTTGCCTCTGTAGAGCCAGTTTGTGCAAGGAGAGATTGATTGCTTCTTTTTTGGTGGGGGCCCAAACCAACCAGTAATTTCAGTCACAGTCGTGTGGCAGACCCTGTCGCTGAAATGATGGGTTCGTTAAAGTGTGCATGTCCTGTTTATACAACATAAGGGTGGGTGGGAGGGCCCAAGGACAATTCCATCTTGCACCTCTTTTTTCTTTCATTTTTCTTTGCATCATGTGCTGTTTGGGGACAATTTTTTAGAAGTGCCATCCTGCCTGACACTGCAGTGCCACTCCTAGATGGGCCAGGTGTTTGTGTCGGCCACTTGTGTCGCTTAGCTTAGTCACACAGCGACCTTGGTGCGCCTCTTTTTTTCTTTGCATCATGTGCTGTTTGGGGACAATTTTTTTGAAGTGCCATCCTGCCTGACACTGCAGTGCCACTCCTAGATGGGCCAGGTGTTTGTGTCGGCCACTTGTGTCGCTTAGCTTAGCCATCCAGCGACCTTGGTGCACCTCTTTTTTTCTTTGCATCATGTGCTGTTTGGGGACAATTTTTTTGAAGTGCCATCCTGCCAGACACTGCAGTGCCACTCCTAGATGGGCCAGGTGTTTGTGTCGGCCACTTGTGTCGCTTAGCTTAGTCACACAGCGACCTTGGTGCGCCTCTTTTTTTCTTTGCATCATGTGCTGTTTGGGGACAATTTTTTTGAAGTGCCATCCTGCCTGACACTGCAGTGCCACTCCTAGATGGGCCAGGTGTTTGTGTCGGCCACTTGTGTCGCTTAGCTTAGTCACACAGCGACCTTGGTGCGCCTCTTTTTTTCTTTGCATCATGTGCTGTTTGGGGACAATTTTTTTGAAGTGCCATCCTGCCTGACACTGCAGTGCCACTCCTAGATGGGCCAGGTGTTTGTGTCGGCCACTTGTGTCGCTTAGCTTAGCCATCCAGCGACCTTGGTGCACCTCTTTTTTTCTTTGCATCATGTGCTGTTTGGGGACTATTTTTTTGAAGTGCCATCCTGTCTGACACTGCAGTGCCACTCCTAGATGGGCCAGGTGTTTGTGTCGGCCACTTGTGTCGCTTAGCTTAGCCATCCAGCAACATTGGTGCACCTCTTTTTTTCTTTGCATCATGTGCTGTTTGGGGACTATTTTTTTGAAGTGCCATCCTGTCTGACACTGCAGTGCCACTCCTAGATGGGCCAGGTGTTTGTGTCGGCCACTTGTGTCGCTTAGCTTAGTCACACAGCGACCTTGGTGCGCCTCTTTTTTTCTTTGCATCATGTGCTGTTTGGGGACTATTTTTTTGAAGTGCCATCCTGTCTGACACTGCAGTGCCACTCCTAGATGGGCCAGGTGTTTGTGTCGGCCACTTGTGTCGCTTAGCTTAGCCATCCAGCGACCTCGGTGCAAATTTTAGGACTAAAAATAATATTGTGAGGTGTGAGGTGTTCAGAATAGACTGAAAATGAGTGGAAATTATGGTTATTGAGGTTAATAATACTATGGGATCAAAATGACCCCCAAATTCTATGATTTAAGCTGTTTTTGAGGGTTTTTTGTAAAAAAAACACCCGAATCCAAAACACACCCGAATCCGACAAAAAAATTTCAGGGAGGTTTTGCCAAAACGCGTCCGAATCCAAAACACGGCCGCGGACCCGAATCCAAAACCAAAACACAAAACCCGAAAAATTTCCGGTGCACATCACTACTCACAATATTGTTTTTAGGCCTAAAAGTTGCACCAAGGTGGCTGTATGACCAAGCTAAGCAACACAAGTGTTCGGCACAAACACCTGGCCCATCTAGGAGTGCCACTGCAGTGTCAGACAGGATGGCAGATTTAAAAACTAGTCACCATACAGCACATGATGCAAAGAAGAAAAAGAGGTGCACCGAGGTTGCTGTATGACTAAGCTAAGCGACACAACCAACTGGCCCATCTAGTAGTGGCATGCAGTGGCTGAATGTCGAAAGTGGCCCGCAATTTTTCAGTCCACTAACAGCTTCTCCTGCATGCCCGTCATTTTTCAAAAATTCTGCAGTTGGTGGACTTATACTGCAGTACCCCTGGACTAATACAGCAGTACCCCTGGACTTATACGGCAGTGTCAGATAGGATGGCACTTTAAAAAACCATGCCCCAAACAGCACATGATGCAAAGATGAAAAGAGGTGCACCAAGGTTGCTGTATGACTAAGCTAAGCGACACAAGTGTGCGGCATATACACCTGGCCCATCTAGGAGTGGCAGATATAAAATTAAAAAAAGGCCCCAAACAGCACATCATGCAAAGATGAAAAAGAGGTGCACCAAGGTTGCTGTATGACTAAGCTAAGTGACACAAACAATTGACCCATCTAGGAGTGGCACTGCAGTGTCAGACAGGAGGGCAGATATAAAAAAAAAAGAGCACATCAAGCAAAGATGTAAAAGAGGTGCAATGAGGTAGTTGTATGACTAAGCTAAGCAGGGGCGGATCCAGAAGAAAATGAAAGGGGGGGCACCATGATAGGGGAACGGTAAGTTATATTTACATGCACCTAAGGCACGCGTGCTCCCAGATAATGGGTGTGGTATCACAGGGGGCGTGGCCTCACAGAATACGCCATCAGGTAATGATTGGCTGTACGAGCGCATCCTGGTTTATTACCAATGTTTCACCCTGATGAAAAGGCTGATTGAGCCTTGAAATGTTGGTCACCTGTTCCATTAGTTATGGGAGCCTGGAAGGCACCCCAGCACGATATAATTATTAAAGTTTTTAGTTGGTGGAGGTAGGTTCAGCATACCTTGTTTTGGGCACTGCACTGAGACTCAGACTGCAGGACACGAACTGCCCATCTGCCCATGGTGGTAAAGGAAGTGGAGGAGGAAGCGCTGGGAAACTGTGGAAGCCCCCCCCCCACCTGGATCCACCTATGAAGCTAAGCGACACGAACAATTGGCCCATCTAGGAGTGGCACTGCAGTGTCAGACAGGAGGGCAGATATAGAAAAAAAGGCCCCAAACTGCACATCATGCAAAGATGAAAAAGAGGTGCAGTGAGGTAGCTGTATGACTAAGCTACGCGACACAAGTGTGCGGCAAAAACACCTGGCCCATCTAGGGTTGGCACTGCAGTCCCACTGCACTAATGGTGGATACCGGATGCACGTCTAACACCAGCATAGTTGTTATGGCCTCAGTAATCCACTTTGCAACAGGGTGTATATATATATATACGGCAGTATCACTGGACTGGACTTATACACCAGTACCACTGTAATTATACGGCAGGATCACTGGACTTATACGGCAGTATCAATAGCTGTATCACTGGACATATACGGCAGTATCACTGGTCTGGACTTATACGTCAGTACCACTGTAATTAAACGTCAGAATCACTGTAATTATATGGCAGTACCGCTGGACATATACGGCAGTATCACTGGACTGTACTTATACGCCAGTACCACTGTAATTATATGGCAGGATCACTGTAATTATACGGTAGAATCACTGTTATTATACGGTAAGATCACTGTAATTATACGGCAGGATCACTGTAATTATACGGCAGGATCACTGGAATTATACGGCAGTACCGCTGGACATATACAGCAGTATCAATGGACATATACAGCAGTATCACTGGACTGGACTTATACGTCAGTACCACTGTAATTATACGGCAGGATCATTGGACATATACGGCAGAATCACTGGATTTATACGGCAGGATCACTGTAATTATACGGCAGGATCACTGGATTTAGACGGCAGGATCACTGGAATTATACGGCAGTACCACTGGACATATCAGTAGCGGATCTTGCCACGGGCAAGCAGGACTTTTGCCCAGGGCGCCGCCTTCCGGAGGGTGCCGGCGCCATCCGGAGGGTGCCGGCGCCATGGCAAGATCCGCTACTGCTGTGCCCCCCGCTGCCCGCTGTGTCCCCCGCTGTGAAGGGAACTAGACGCTACGCGTCTAGTTTCCCTTCATGGAGAAGACCTTTGCTGTGCGGTGCGCGATGACATCATCGCAGTATCACTGCACTGTACTTATACGCCAGTACCACTGTAATTGTACGACAGGATCACTGTAATTATACAGCAGGATCACTGGAATTATACGGCAGGATCACTGGATTTATACGGCAGGATCACTGGAATTATACGGCAGTACCGCTGGACATATACGGCAGTATCAATGGACATATATGGCAGTATCACTTGACATAAACGGTAGTATCACTGGACTGTACTTATACACCAGTACCACTGTAATTATACGGTAGGATCACTGGAATTATACGGCAGGATCACTGGATATAAACGGCAGTATCACTGGACTGTACTTATACGCCAGCACCACTGTAATTATACGTCAGGATCACTGGAATTATACGGCAGGATCACTGGAATTATACGGCAGGATCACTGGAATTATATGGCAGGACCACTGGACTTATACGGCAGGATCACTGTAATTATACGGCAGGATCACAGGAATTATACAGCAGGATCACTGGATTTATACGGCAGTACCGCTGGACATATACGGCAGTATCACTGGACATAAACTGCAGTATCACTGAACTATACTTATACGCCAGTACCACTGTAATTATACGGCAGGATCACTGTAATTAAACGTCAGAATCACTGTAATTATACGGCAGCACCACTGTAATTATACGTCAGGATCACTGTAATTATACGGCAGGATCACTGTAATTATACGGCAGGATCACTGTAATTATACGGCAGAATCACTGTTATTATACGGTAAGATCACTGTAATTATACGGCAGGATCACTGGAATTATACGGCAGGATCACTGGAATTATACGGCAGTACCGCTGGACATATACAGCAGTATCAATGGACATATACGGCAGTATCACTGGACTGGACTTATACGCCAGTACCACTGTAATTATATGGCAGGATCACTGGAATTATACAGCAGGATCACTGGAATTGTACGCCAGTATCACAGGAATTATACGGCAATATCACTGGAATTATACGACAGTATCACAGGAATTATACGCCAGTATCTCAGGAATTATACGCCAATATCACTGGAATTATACGCCAGTATCACGGGAATTATACGGCAATATCACAGGAATTATACGCCAGTATCACGGGAATTATACGCCAGTATCACTGGAATTATACGCCAGTATCACTGTAATTATACGGCAGGATCACTGGAATTATACAGCAGGATCACTGGATTTATACGGCAGGATCACTGGAATTATACGGCAGTATCACTGTAATTACACCGCAGTAACGCTGGACATATACAGCAGTATCAATGGACATATACGGCAGTATCACTGGACATAAATTGCAGTATCACTGGACTATACTTATACGCCAGTACCACTGTAATTATACGGCAGGATCACTGTAATTATACGGCAGGATCACTGTAATTAAACGTCAGAATCACTGTAATTATATGGCAGTACCGCTGGACATATACGGCAGTATCACTGGACTGTACTTATACCACTGTAATTATATGGCAGGATCACTGTAATTTATACGGTAAAATCACTGTAATTATACGGCAGGATCACTGGAATTATACGGAAATATCACTGTAATTATACGCCAGTATCACGGGAATTATATGCCAGTATCACTGGAATTATACGCCAGTATCACGGAAATTATACGCCAGTATCACGGGAATTATACGGCAGTAACACTGGAATTATACGCCAGTATCACTGGAATTATACGCCAGTATCACTGGAATTATAAGCCAGTATCACGGGAATTATACGCCAGTATCACAGGAATTATACGGCAATATCACTGGAATTATACGACAGTATCACAGGAATTATATGCCAGTATCTCAGGAATTATACGGAAATATCACTGTAATTATACGCCAGTATCACGGAAATTATATGCCAGTATCACGGGAATTATACGGAAATATCACTGTAATTATACGCCAGTATCACGGGAATTATATGCCAGTATCACTGGAATTATACGCCAGTATCACGGAAATTATACGCCAGTATCACGGGAATTATACGGCAGTAACACTGGAATTATACGCCAGTATCACTGGAATTATACGCCAGTATCACTGGAATTATACACCAGTATCACTGGAATTATACGCCAGTATCACGGAAATTATACGCCAGTATCACGGGAATTATACGGAAATATCACTGTAATTATACGCCAGTATCACGGGAATTATACGGAAATATCACTGTAATTATACGCCAGTATCACGGGAATTATACGCCAGTATCACTGGAATTATACACCAGTATCACTGGAATTATAAGCCAGTATCACGGGAATTATACGCCAGTATCACGGGAATTATACGCCAGTATCACAGGAATTATACGGCAGTAACACTGGATATATGGCAGCAGAGGACACCACCACTGTGACTGGTCACTGGACTGATGCTGCACAAGACACTACCCCTGGTCTAATGCAAGACAACACAGCAATACTGCAAGGGACTTATACAGCAGCACTGGGGACATATAGCAGCAGAGGACACCACCACTGTGACTGGTCACTGGACTGATGCAGCACAAGACACTGACTACACTGGACTGGACTGAGCAGCACAACACAGCACAAGACTCGCCACCCCACTTTCCCGCCCCCACACAGACACTGAGGACGGAGACACGTCCTCTCACTACACTCTCTGAGACTTCTCCACTTCTACCTATAATTTTAAAGAGTGTACTTGATACGTGCTAGCTAAAAACTGGTTGGTTGCTATGGGTAATTTCTTGTTGGACCCCATTTGTCCTCACTTATCCCCCCTTAAAAAACTTCATTTTTTTTTTAAGGGGGGAAAAGTGAGAACAATCCTAACTTCAAGGTAATGTTAAAGGCGACATTTATTACAGGGGGATGCGGTTAAGATCCCGGCGTTCCCAACTGCCACAATCCCGACATATTCTCCCCCTGTGGGTGTCCACGACACCCATAGAGGGAGAATAAAAGAGTGTGTCGAGCGCAGCATGGTGAGCGCAGCGAGCCCACAAGGGGCTTATTTGCACTCGACCCGCTGCTGGCATTCCGTCGGCCGCCATAGCAACGTCGGGATTATGACTGTCATACTGATTCCCAGGGCCGGTGCTAGGATGTCCGGCGCCCTCCTGCAAACTGTAAATTTGCGCCCTCCCTCAGACACAGATGGGGGAGGTGATACAGTGACTGGTACAGAAAACAGGGGTGATGACACAATGGCTGGGACAGAATCAGCGGTGCAAGTATGCGGGTACGGGTGGGTACGGCGTACCCTTTAGAATTTCGCCGTGGGTACGCCGTACCCACACCGACGGGCCGCCGCTCGCTACCGCTGATGTGAGGGGAGGAGAGCGCAGCCTGCGCCTCTCCTGCCCCTCAATGTCTTCGGCACTGTGGGGGGCAATGTATATCTGGCAATGTATATCTGGCACTGTGGGGGCAATGTATATCTGGTACTGTGAGGGGACTGTGGGGGGCAATGTATATCTGGCACTGTGGAGGGCAATGTATATCTGGCACTGTGGGGCATATGTATATCTGGCACTGTGGGGCATTCGTGTATCTGGCACTGTGGGGCATTCGTGTATCTGGCTCTGTGAGGCATTCGTGTATCTAGCACTGTGGGGCATTCGTGTATCTGGCACTGTGGGGCATTCGTGTATCTGGCACTGTGGGGCAATGTGTATCTCGCACTGTGGGGCAACGTGTATCTGGCTCTGTGAGGCATTCGTGTATCTGGCACTGTGGGGCATTCGTGTATCTGGCACTGTGGGGCAATGTGTATCTCGCACTGTGGGGCATTCGTGTATCTGGCTCTGTGAGGCATTCGTGTATCTAGCACTGTGGGGCATTCGTGTATCTGGCACTGTGGGGCATTCGTGTATCTGGCTTTGTGAGGCAACGTGTATCTGGTACTGTGGGGCAATGTGTATCTGGCACTGTGGGGGTCATATGTGTATCTGCCCCTCCCCCATATGTGTATCATGCCCACATTTTCATTGGCCACGCCCCATATGACATTTGGCCACACCCATTTTTTGGCACGCGTGCCGAAGGCGCGTGCGCACACAGTACCTGTAAGGCATTTTTTCTACTTGCACCACTGGACAGAATACAGGGGGGTGACATAGTGACTGGGACAGAACACAGGAGTCGTGCCAATGGCTGGGACAGAACATGGGGGAGTGACAATGACAGGACACAGGGGTGGTGACAATGGCTGGGGGTGATTGACTGGGGCAGGATGCAGAAGGGGGGTGTGACACTGACAGAACACAAGGGCACAAGGGGGTTGACACAGTAAGAAGTTGCTGTATCCCAGACGACTGATGATCCGCACCTCACACCCCCCCCCCCCCCTCAAAAAAAATTGACGAAAGTTGTCCGGTGGCCTATTAAGCATTTCCTCCGCCCGCTGGATAAATTGAACTGTGCTGGTGGACCAGAACCAGAACTCAATGATGAAGTCTTTCGTCTCCGCCTTGGTGGTGCTGTTGACAGAGGTGGTCATTCCGAGTTGATCGCTCGCTAGCAGTTTTTAGCAGCCGTGCAAATGCTATGCCGCCGCCCACTGGGAGTGTATTTTAGCTTAGCAGAAGTGCGAACGAAAGATTCGCAGAGCGGCTACAAAGTTTTCTTGTGCAGTTTCAGAGTAGCTCAAAACCTACTCAGCGCTTGCGATCACTTCAAACTGTTCAGTTGACGTCACAAACCCGCCCAGCATTCGCCCAGCCATGCCTGCGTTTTTTCTGGCACGCCTGCGTTTTTCCGAACACTCCCTGAAAACGGTCAGTAGCCACCCAGAAACGCCCCCTTTATGTCAATCACTCTGCGGCCAGCAGTGCGATTGAAATGCTTCGCTAGACCCTGTGCAAAACTACATCGTTCGTTGTGCTCGTACGAAGCACGTGCGCATTGCGACGCATGCACAGAACTGCCATTTTTTAGCCTGATCGTTGCGCTGCGAACAAATGCAGCTAGCGATCAACTCGGAATGACCCCCAGAGACGCTGCTGACTCCTCACCACTGCAGTCCAGTTGTGTTGCCTGTGTTGCGGAAGTGTCCACTACCAGCTCCGGGGTAAATACCTGTCAAAAAAGCAAAGAAAACATTAGGAAGTTGATTAAACAACTAGGTGATTCATCGTGCCCTACGGACGCTCTTCACAAAGTTGTAAGGGGCTACGCCCCCTTAACCCTTGCACACCCTTGTATTGTGCAATATTTTTATTATATGAAGTATTACCACCAATCATAATTGTGTGAGTGGTTAAATATTGCACGGACAAAGGGCGTGCAATGGTTAAGGGGTCGAAGCCCCTTGCAACGCCGTGAACAGCGCACGTAGGGCCTGATGAATCACCTAGTAGGTGCTTTGGTGGGGGAAGTGGCGGGTGCGGCGAAGACGCGGCTGGGATCCGGGGGTGCCGCGGGAGGTGCGGTTGCGGTGGTGCCCCAGGTAGTGGAGGGGCTGGAGTGGTTGTGCCGCGGGTGGGGAGGGGTGCGTGGCTGCTGCAGGTGGAGGTCCGGAGCCACCGCGAGTGGGGGAGGAGCAGTTGGGGTGGTGCCCCGGGTGGGGTAGGGGCGGATGCAGTGGTGCGGCGGGAGGGGCGGGTGCGGGGTTGCTGCGGGTGGGGGAGGGGGTCCGGAGCTACCGCGGGTGCTGGAGGGGGTGTGTGGGGGTGCCGCGGATGGGGCCCGGAGGTACTGTGAGTGGGGGAGGGGCGGGTAATGCTTATACTGCTTCTCCTCCTGTCAGCAGCTAAGCTGCTGTCCTCCCTTTGGCAGTGGCTCTCCCGGAGACTCGCACAGCAGCCAGTCACTATTGTTAGCGCCGGTGTCCCAACGCACCGCATTACAGGGAAGAAGATGCACTCAATAAACTACAGCTCCCAGCAGCCCTAAGGGCCGGAATGCTTCGGCGCTAAGGGCTGCTGGGAGACACTGGTGCTAACAATAGTGACTGGCTGGCAGAACTGACTGACTGGCTGAATCAATGTAAAATATGAGAGTGCTGCGTAGTGTCAGTGACACTGCACACAGGCCCGACGCTAGCCGCTCAGCAAAGGGATGCAGTGCAGGGAGGCACCAGGAAGGAGAGGAGTTCTCCCTGCTCTGCATCCCTGTGCTGAGCTGCTGCTGCTATCCCTGCTGTTGCTGCTGCTGCCGGCTGCTGTCACACATGCAGCGGCGCCAGCAGCACAAAACCTTCTCTCCCCCTCGGCGCCGGCAGCACAAAACCTTCTCTCCCCCTCGGCGCCGGCAGCTCAAAACCTTCTCTCCCCTTCCCTGTGTGACATTCAGTGGCCGGTCGGGAGCCAAAGGGGGCCGAGCTAGATGGGAATGTCGAAGTCAAAAATATTACATAGAGAGAACACACAGACTCCACACATTATGAGTCGCTATGCTTGCAAATACGCGCAGCAAGCACAGCAATAGATGGTAACATACGCATTTACACAGACATGTCACAGAGATAGATTCGACACATATTTCATACAGCACATAATTATAACATATCAAGCGCCAGACATCATAATGTTTTAAATCTATTTAATGGAGTAACGTCATGTATGTGTATTATTGGAGCAGAGCAAGATGGACATATCGTGCTTGGTGTCATAGTAACCAGATTAATGTGTATATCATTTGATGCTTGTTATTAAGTTGTAGCACATTGCTATGAGTAGTTATGATTAAATGTTTGAAAGCTAAAGTCACTCTTATTAGAACAATGGATATTCCAAGCATGTGATGGACAGGAAACTCAGGCCAGCCCTTTTGATGTCTTCAAGGCTGAACCATGTTTGCATATGAACCGATCAGTGACTCATCATACTCATCATGAATGAGAAATTTCCCTCCCCTAGACTAGTCTGTGCACTCCCCCAAACTACACAGTGTATTGCTGAAGAGACACACAGAAGCGTGCCTTTTCCCCTGGATCCTGAACGAGATGGGTTTCTGCAGATACTCTGCAGTGAGCATGGAGGGAGAGCTAAAGATGGAGGAGGGGGAGCATAGAAAGCATTGAGCAAAATATGGTAATTGTATCGCTGGCCATGTATGTATTTGATTTAGTTTGTATTAACTGCTTACTGTATAAATTGTAACCATGTAACTATATATATATATATATATATATATACTGTACATTGTGATATATTGAATACATATCCTTTTAATAACAAATATATACATCAATGAGCTTTGGAACTCAGACAATGTGTGCGTGTATTGTTTTCTCTTAAGGGATGTAGTGTTTTGCGACGTACAGCGCACTTTTATCGTATATGGTAATAAGATGCGCCTGGCGTCCACAGTATATATTAGAGCGGGCATTTTAAATATTTGTTAGAAAGCAATTTGGTATTTACAGATGGGGGCTGCATCTGCGATATCACGTTCTTAATGGTGCACTGTACATTACAAACGCGGCTGTGATCGACCAGCTAATGATGGACGCATCGCGACATGCTGACGAATTACATCCACGTGTTTTATTGTGTTATCAGTAAGCCGCTGATATGAAATTCAAGGGACAATGTGTTTCTCATAATATTTAAGATGCTAAAGCGTAATTTTATTGTTGCAAAACAAAGTTCAAATAAGTCATATTATGTTTGATTCAGATCAGATTGTTTATCTGTTAAGTAGATTTAAAAGTACATTTAAAAGTTGCTACATAGCCATGATATAGCTGTGTTAGCATGCTGAGAAATTTTGTATATTTTTTTTAAAACTCAGGCCTAAAGTAACATTGGTGCCTGTATAGAGTGTGATTTCTTTGTGACAAGGGAGCTGCATGGTCTGTCCTCCATTTTGGACTAACCACATGGCCTGTCCACCATCTTGTGTAAACCTCATGGATGTGGAAGGGGGAGAAGCAGTGGCCATTTTAGGAAGGTCACTTTCTAAATAGCTGATTTTCAGTGTGCTCAGAACAATCAGTTTCCTTTGTCACATCCAGCACCATTTATGAGTTACCAATGAATTTATTTAACCCATGCCATAGTCAATTACAAAGTTTCAATTGGGCCTAGTGAGAGTAAATGGTGAGATAAGTGAATGTTGTTGTTTTTTTTTTTCCTTCTTGCCTGTGAAAAAGAAAAAAAAAGAGTTTTGGGGGGTTTTTTTTTCTTTCTTTTCTTCCAAGACTTGCGGAGTATAGCCATTGAAATGCAAATTAACCTGTATAACTACTTTTTTTTAGTAGTGAACAGCAAATATCTTTGATATGCAAATTAGAGGCAGTGAAGAGGTAAGGTGTCTCATAGGAGGCCAGTAAATGATACATATATATAATATTATTATAATTATGTGTATATTTATATCAGTGTATGTTCTGCAAGATAGCTATCCAATCTGAATCATAGCATTTAAATTATAGGTTATTAGTCATTATAGACCTGTGTGAGATCGGATACATTTGTTTGCTATATAGATAAATTTGAAATAAGTATTAAGGGTGTAATCATAAAACACAAAACGCAGTTCCGGCCTGGTCACTTAGGTTTATACGGAAAAATTGTGTGTTGTGTTAAGTGAGTAATAGTAGTTTTATTGCTCATATTTATAGAGATTGTGTGGTTTATTGAGTTGCGAATGCACATTTGTACACGTACAGACAAAGTACAGGAGCTTGCACGTGGTGCAGGGTTGCACACGTGGCGTAAAGGCATGCACGGTCGCATGTTTACGCAAGGTTGCGTAGGATTGCGGGCGCAAAGTACAAATCACACGATAGATGTTCAATTAAAGGCGGGATAGTATACATTTAATACAATAGCACATAACTATCCGATTTCAAAAACAGGTTACCTTAAAAATTTTGTTTAAAAACTGTAAGTACCTCTGGGGTAAAGCGGCTGACCTAAGGGAGTAAAAATTTTCTGCACAGAAAAGAAAAACAAGGTGTATTTGAGTGAGTGAAAGCGGAGTGAGTGGTGCTGAACCCCGGAATTCGGGATCCCGTCGGTGAACACTCTGGTTAGTAGAGGCCCAGTGGCGTAGGGTTCGCAACCTTACGTGAAAGTGAACTAGGTGTTCAAAGTGAACTAAGTGTTCAAAGTAAACTGTGTCCCAAAGTGAACTAAGTGTTCCAGGTGAACTAAGTGTTCCAGGTGACAGCGATCGTAGGGCGGATAGATAACTAGTATCTATACGCTGTGCGATTGAACCGCACGCCCATGTGTTTTACACAGCATAACGTGATACTATTGTGTCATAGGCGCTGTGGAAAGCATACGCAGGCGTGATTGTGTAAACAAGGGGTTTTTCTTTGATAACGTCGGGAAATCTCCCTCGTGGGCTTCCACTGGAAAGGGTGAACAATAGTTATCTAATTTCTCTGTTTTTCACCCCACAAAAAAATTCCAGTGGAAAGATACCGAAAAGGAATTTTTTGCTGCCTCTCTCAGGAAAATATTCCAACAGAACCTCCACCGAAAGAAGTTACGGTGCTGTAAGGTCTTATAGGAGCCCTAAGTTGGGTACATTGCGATCCACTATCGACAGTGTATCGTTGTACTGGCCAGCGTGGGCGAGAGCGTGTGAAAGGCACTCCAGTAACTTTCACCGTCTGCTTGCATTGAGTATTCTGGTGTTTGTGGGAAGGGGCAAGACCCACAAATATGGGAGCCAGTTGCTCAAGTGAGAGACGTTTAGCCAGGGTTCAGGCAGGAGAATTGCGGCCCGAGAGGGTCAGCAAGGTTTATAAGAACTAGGTGTTCAAAGTGAACTAGGTGTTCAAAGTGCAATGAATGGGTACGTATGACTGCTGAAGATAGAGCATCATTCCCTAGGATCGTCAGCTTTGAGCCAGAGGTACTGCAGAACGTAAAGATTAGAATGTGTCTGATAAAATCTAGAAAACAAAGGGTCAGACATACAAATTGTTTAAACCTGTGACAGCAAGAGGGGTTGGTGAGTTTGATCCTAAGGTATTGCAGGTGGTATGTCTAACCAAAGTCATATAAGACAAGAATGGAAATTTAAGAACTGTTTGAACTTGTAGCAACAATAAACAAGTAGGAAGAAAAAGAGAATGCAAGTGCACCGCCATATGTAGATGTGGAAGCAGTTATGGCCAGCATACAAACTATAGAAAATATGAAAAATATGACTGTAACCTATATATGTACTAATGAATGTTGAAGTTTTATTTAGTAGGAGAAGGCGACCTGATTGGTTTCAGCCATTTCTCATGCACTCAGAGGAGTATCCAATCGGTAAAAGAAGAGCAGTAGCCTGTGGGGGAAGAGGCTGAGACCAGTGGAACTGGTAAGTATGGTATCATTCGTGTACATATATAGTAAAACCCAAAAATAAAATAAAAATCAAGAAAGTTTCATCAGAAATGGAGAAAAACCTGTCCGCACATTAGTATTTGCCAGTAGGAAAGCGGACGGAGACAGGGTAACCCCCGGGTATTTCTTTTAGTTACCATATAAGAAGTATTCATTCCTAGTAATGCCCCTAGTCAAGATGAGCTCGGAAATGTTTGTTGGACCATGTACAGACCCTTAATACGGGATGAGAAGGATTGAATGAATACTTCGCATGACCTAGAAGCTTGTTGAAAATTTTTTTTTGTCTTTTGCAGTAATAGAAAACTCTCCGTCTGGATAAGATCACTGGTAAACACTAATTCGGCAAATGGGAGGTGGCTGTCTCTGTGCTAATGGACGGGCTCAATAAGGCAATGAGGGTCAGGGTGCAGACTTCTTTGCCAAATTGGAAAGGGGTTACAGTAGCTAATCTTAGAGAGTGCGCTATTGAACATTACAAGAATATTGCTAGACGCAGAGAACAACAGGTGGAGAGGTTGAGGACAGTAAATATACAGGCACATACAAGAAAGACCCATCGGTCCAAACCCCAGATCCCTAATGGTAAGTCAAGGTCAATAATATGTTATACTTGTTGGAAGGAAGGGCATTTTGCCAGAGATTGTAGGAGTAGTAGGACACATAGTCAATATAGACCCCCTAGACAGAAAACACAAGCCACATTATTAAACACATAGAAGGGACCAAGGGACATATAGTAAGGAATCACAAGCCATATAGAAAACACAGATTCGGCTAATGGGAAAAACAAAACAAAATGCAACATTACCCTTTGACAAAACTTGCTGGGGTTAAGATGGGGCCTCTAAACTTCTGCTTCTTTTTCCTAGCAGATATGGCCCCTGATTAACTTAACAGGAGCTTTGTTAGATATGATATACATATAATGTGCTCCCGCTCAGGAAGTACAAAGTATGTTAGACACCCACGAAGTCTAATGTTACATTTCACTGTTCTAGATTCATGTCCATCACAGGTAGAGGAAATTATCTCACAGATACCGGGTTCCCAATGAACTTAGGATGGACAGGACACTGGATTGATGGCTGGGATAGTCCCAATAGCGATACAACAAACACAGAATTTTTTTTAAGGGTAGTAGACCAAGTAGAGAATCACTTCCCCGCAGTGCCCAATCCAGTTGTCAAATTTTTATAAAATCTTCTTTACCCTACAAACTCATCTGTCACCAACCTCTATTCTGTTTCTCCACAGTTTCCTCTTCATCTTTTGCGTTCACACAGGGTGGTACAATACATGGACCCGATTACAGTTCAAAAACTACATGCCTAATTGGTCCTTCAGAGTTCTGCCCGAACCCAGTATATCTCACCAGCACGATAACACCAGTATTACTGCAGTGTGCCTTGTCATGCACAAAGGGTGGAGGAAGGATGAGAATACTGGTGAAGGGAAATTTTGTATAATCACTGATATGCCTGTTGGTGAATGGCAAACCTGACATTTTTCTTTTTCATTTTCTCCTTCTTTCTCTCCTCTAGAGATTTTTTTTTCTTTTGAGTTATGCTCATGATACTCTACATTGCGAACATACAACAGTGTCGTACAGTTAACACCCTTTAGGAATTATTGTTATGTTTTGGTGTGCACTGATGTTTTCTCAAACTGGGTAGAGGCATTTCCTGCTGATATGTTTACTGCAAAGAAAAATTGCTCAGAAATTTGTGTGTAGATAATGGTACCCCTAGAAGTAGGAGCAAAGCTTAGAATTGGACTATTGTGATCATAGATACTGCCACTAGTATTATATAGCATCAGAACCACTCCCAGATCTTTACTTAACAAATCACCCTCTTCGAAATTTGTTTATATTTTGGTTTTGGTATTTTTGTCTTTTTGTTTTTTTTGGAAGACAACCTCATGTCATGATTGATCCGCACAATGATCAGAAATACACCAATGAGGTGACAGTACAGTAACTTATTGAGATGAGCCAGCATTTGAGAACTTGACAAAAGAACTTGAAACTGTTGATTGCTGGTATGCCAAATACTAACTGTCTTGATTGTGAACCAAGAGACTGTGTGATTGTTCTTACGCTCAGGTTGCCTAATAGACAGGTGGGAAGGACCGTACCAAGTTTTGTTGACAGCACTATCCCAGTGAAAGTAGCCTAGAGAGAGACTTAGGTCCACGATTCCCATTGCAGGAAAGTCGGTAGTCCGGAAGGAACTTGTAAATGGAGTGAGATCGCAAAAGTATCACCAGAGAGTCTGTTCCGTGAAGACTGAGAGGCGACACTGTTGAACACTACCTGAGCGTGCTAAAGGATCACAGAAAGACCAGTCGTTGTAATTGATTTGTTATGGACAAGAGTTGTTTTGTTCTATTTCTCTTTTCTCTCTTTCCCGCTGACAAACATTTTTTTTTTCAGGACATTCTATTTTTGCGAGGTTTTTCATGAGGAGTCAAGTGTGGGACTGGAACTGGTTCTGGAGGAAGGAGTGATTTCCTTATAGGATCCCAGGATTAGCCAGTTTGTTAAAGCCAGAGAAAAATCAAAGGTCTAGTAGTTACGGAATTCGGAGGTAACGTGATAGGCTATTGTCTGAGGAATACTGTATTTTGTAGTTATTGTGACACCATGGGGTACATTTACTAACATTCGTAATTCCCGAAAATAGGTCAAAGTTCAATCACGAATGACATCGACAGTGTAAAACTGCAACTTTTTGAATTTATTACGATGGATTTACTAAGCTGTCGTATTCGTGTTTTTCTTTTCTTCCGATGTCGATGTCATTCGTTTTTTTTTTACCTAATTTTACGGCAGTGATTAGCAAAACACTGCCTTTTTTTTTTTACAATCAATCTCGGCCGGATCTGTGTGATCCGTGCTGGGGTTCTTTTTTTTTTTTTTTTTTAATTAAACAATGTAAAATCCCCAAAAAAAATGCGTGGGGTCCCCCCTCCTAAGCATAACCAGCCTCGGGCTCTTTGAGCCGATCCTGGTTGCAGAAATATGGGGAAAAAAATGACAGGGGTTCCCCCATATTTAAGCAACCAGCATCGGGCTCTGCGCCTGGTCCTGGTCCCAAAAATACGGGGGACAAAAAGAGTAGGGGTCCCCCGTATTTTTAAAACCAGCACCGGGCTCCACTAGCTGGACAGATAATGCCACAGCCGGGGGTCACTTTTATATAGTGCCCTGCGGCCGTGGCATCAAAAATCCAACTAGTCACCCCTGGCCGGGGTACCCTGGGGGAGTGGGGACCCCTTCAATCAAGGGGTCCCCCCCCCCCAGCCACCCAAGGGCCAGGGGTGAAGCCCGAGGCTGTCCCCCCCCATCCAATGGGCTGCGGATGGGAGGGCTGATAGCCTTTGTTGTAAAATAAAAGATATTGTTTTTAGTAGCAGTACTACAAGTCCCAGCAAGCCTCCCCCGCATGCTGGTACTTGGAGAACCACAAGTACCAGCATGCGGCGGAAAAACGGGCCCGCTGGTACCTGTAGTACTACCACTAAAAAAATACCCAAAAAAACACAAGACACACACACCGTGAAAGTATAATTTTATTACATACATACACACATACATACATACTTACCTTATGTTCTCACGCAGGTCGGTCCTCTTCTCCAGTAGAATCCAAGGGCTACCTGTTGAAGAAATTCTACTCACCAGATCCATGGGTCCAGGCTCCTCGGCAAATCCAGGGATAATCCACGTACTTGAATAAAACAAAAAAACGGTTGCCCGACCACGAACTGAAAGGTGACCCATGTTTGCACATGGGTCACCTTCCCACGAATGCCAGAAACCCACTTTGCCTTCTGGCTAAGTGGGTTTCTTCAGCCAATCAGGGAGTGCCACGTTGTAGCACCCTCCTGATCAGCTGTGTGCTGCTGTCCTCACTGACAGGCGGCACACGGCAGTGTTACAATGTAGCGCCTATGCGCTACATTGTAACCAATGATGGGAACTTTCTGCTCAGCGGTGACGTCACTTTAGGTCAACCGCAGGGCAGAAAGTTCCCATCATTGGTTACAATGTAGCGCATAGGCGCTACATTGTAACACTGCCGTGTGCCGCCTGTCAGTGAGGACAGGACCACACAGCTGATCAGGAGAGTGCTACAACGTGGCACTCCCTGATTGGCTGAAGAAACCCACTTAGCCAGAAGGCAAAGTGGGTTTCTGGCATTCGTGGGAAGGTGACCCATGTGCAAACATGGGTCACCTTTCAGTTCGTGGTCGGGCAACCGTTTTTTTGTTTTATTCAAGTACGTGGATTATCCCTGGATTTGCCGAGGAGCCTGGACCCATGGATCTGGTGAGTAGAATTTCTTCAACAGGTAGCCCTTGGATTCTACTGGAGAAGAGGACCGACCTGCGTGGGAACTTAAGGTAAGTATGTATGTATGTGTGTATGTATGTAATAAAATTATACTTTCACGGTGTGTGTGTCTTGTGTTTTTTTGGGTATGTTTTTAGTGGTAGTACTACAGGTACCAGCGGGCCCGTTTTTCCGCCGCATGCTGGTACTTGTGGTTCTCCAAGTACCAGCATGCGGGGGAGGCTTGCTGGGACTTGTAGTACTGCTACTAAAAACAATATCTTTTATTTTACAACAAAGGCTATCAGCCCTCCCATCCGCAGCCCATTGGATGGGGGGGGGACAGCCTCGGGCTTCACCCCTGGCCCTTGGGTGGCTGGGGGGGGGGGACCCCTTGATTGAAGGGGTTCCCACTCCCCCAGGGTACCCCGGCCAGGGGTGACTAGTTGGATTTTTGATGCCACGGCCGCAGGGCACTATATAAAAGTGACCCCCGGCTGTGGCATTATCTGTCCAGCTAGTGGAGCCCGGTGCTGGTTTTAAAAATACGGGGGACCCCTACTCTTTTTGTCCCCCGTATTTTTGGGACCAGGACCAGGCGCAGAGCCCGATGCTGGTTGCTTAAATATGGGGGAACCCCTGTCATTTTTTTCACCATATTTCTGCAACCAGGATCGGCTCAAAGAGCCCGAGGCTGGTTATGCTTAGGAGGGGGGACCCCACGCAATTTTTTTTTAAAAAATAAGCACTTTCCCACCCCTTCCCACTGATATACATGCACGGATCTCATGGATCCGTGCATGCCTATCCAAACACGAATAAAAAAAAAAGTTCTGGTTTTTTTTAGCACTTTTTTACGAGTTGTAATTTTTCACGGCAGTGTTTGTTCTTTTTTTGCTTTGCACTTCTTAGTAAATGACCGAGATTCATACTTAAACAGCCGCGTTTTGACCGATGGTGTATTCATTCGTAATTTTTTACCTGAACTTGCAAAAAATTACGAATGCCCTCATCTCTGCCGTGATTAGTGTTTAGTAAATGACCGAGATTAACCGAGATGACACTTTGAAGAAAAAACGGCATCTCGGTCAAAATCGGGAGCTTAGTAAATATACCCCCATATTTGAAGATGAGCGCATCCAGAGATGTCAGTCTAGCAATAAGGTGACAGACATCCCTTGTGTGATTACCACTCACTAGTGGGTAAGGTCTTAAACCATACGGAATGTTGGATGTGCTCACAGGTACCTCTAAGACAAAAAGATGCAGGATTAGTGCCATATTTTTTTTAGAGTTAGCTGAGGTACTTGAATTACACGGAAGGGGAGGGGACCGGTGGACAAAGAATATAATATAACTAGACCCCTAGCCTTAAGATCCACCAGTACCATAGATAAATCCTTGGTATGTCTAAATCTCACCAATTTCAGGAAATCAGGAAATTGGGAGGTAATCAGGAACAATCAGACAATGGCTATTCACACATAGCAGATAAAGAGCTCATTAATATATGTGGAAGAAAGGTTTATGAGTGGCTCTCCCCGAACTCCGAAGGTTTATGTTATCTAGGAAGGACACCACTTATAACCCTTGTTCAATGATTAAACAGACCTAGCATACGTTCCAGAAATGGAAACAATGTTCAGAAAATGATAGGAATATGTAGATCATGAAAATTTTATATGTCACTTTCACGATTTGTTTGTGTCTTCTTCATCTACCCAGCAGAACCTCAATCAAATCTGAACATCAGTGTACAAAGACGTAGGTACATGTATGTGTGAAATGTTCATCCAAATCAGACATTATAGGCCAAAGCACTGTCCCAGCGTACTCTATAGGTTGAATGTTGTCCCACACCCAACCAGTGGTACCGTGACCGCCGAGTGCATATAGAGGATGTCTCGTCCTCCTCCCTGTCTTCCCCAAATATAGTCAAATGTCTGATTTGCGAAATGAATACATACGTGTGTCTAGGTCACCGATTATTGTCTGAAATATTTTTTTCTTATGTTAATAATTGATGGCAGTTATTGTTTACTGCCAAAGGGTGGACTGTCGAAGTCAAAAATATTACATAGAGAGAACACACAGACTCCACACATAATGAGTCGCTATGCTTGCAAATACGCGCAGCAAGCACAGCAATAGATGGTAACATACGCATTTACACAGACATGTCACAGAGATAGATTCGACACATATTTCATACAGCACATAATTATAACATATCAAGCGCCAGACATCATAATGTTTTAAATCTATTTAATGGAGTAACGTCATGTATGTGTATTATTGGAGCAGAGCAAGATGGACATATCGTGCTTGGTGTCATAGTAACCAGATTAATGTGTATATCATTTGATGCTTGTTATTAAGTTGTAGCACATTGCTATGAGTAGTTATGATTAAATGTATGAAAGCTAAAGTCACTCTTATTAGAACAATGGATATTCCAAGCATGTGATGGACAGGAAACTCAGGCCAGCCCTTTTGATGTCTTCAAGGCTGAACCATGTTTGCATATGAACCGATCAGTGACTCATCATGAATGAGAAAGTTCCCTCCCCTAAACTAGTCTGTGCACTCCCCCAAACTACACAGTGTATTGCTGAAGAGACACACAGAAGTGTGCCTTTTCCCCTGAATCCTGAACGAGATGGGTTTCTGCCGATACTCTGCAGTGAGCATCGAGGGAGAGCTAAAGATGGAGGAGGGGGAGCATAGAAAGCATTGAGCAAAATATGGTAATTGTATCGCTGGCCATGTATGTATTTGATTTAGTTTGTATTAACTGCTTACTGTACAAATTGTAACCATGTAACTATATATATACTGTACATTGTGATATATTGAATACATATCCTTTTAATAACAAATATATACATCAATGAGCTTTGGAACTCAGACAATGTGTGCGTGTATTGTTTTCTCTTAAGGGATGTAGTGTTTTGCGATGTACAGCGCACTTTTATTGTATATGGTAATAAGATGCGCCTGGCGTCCACAGTATATATTAGAGCGGGCATTTTAAATATTTGTTAGAAAGCAATTTGGTATTTACAGGAATAAGCAGGGCCGTTACTAGGTGTGTGCGAGAGGGGCCTCGCACACAACACAGAGCCCTGGGGAGCACACAGTCACAGCCCTGTACGGAGCATCAGAGCTCCGTACAGCTCCATTGCCCAGTAGCAGTCAGAGACAAAGAGCAGGGATGCCGCAGCCACTAACAGCGTGAGTCACTGTGCCCCATCAGCTCTACCGCGGTTACAGTAAGATGGCTATTGGCTCCTGTTACATACAGCACGCCTCCCTCTGCAATCCTCCACGAGCCGTCACCTCCCCCCCCCCCCCCCCAACACGCGATAGCACCCAGCATGTGAGGAAAGTGACCAGCTGTAGTGTCCAGTTAAGCTGCACTCAGCCTCCCGGCCTCACCACGCGATTGCCCCCGCATAGTCTCTCCCTTTCCCTTTCATGAACACCGCCCGAAAATTCCCCCCCCCCCCCCCCGCGCTGAGCGAACTGTCCAGCTGTCAAATTAAACTGTGCAGCCAGCGGCTGTGAGACTAGCTGGGCCCCCAGGATGCAAGGAAAAAGGAGGCGGGATCCCTGTGTCCTCGTTCGGAGGAGAGACAGTGAACATAAGTAAGACATACTGTATTCTTTTTTTTTTCTGTGTTAACAACTAAATTGTAGTTTTAGGCTAGATATGCATTTATATATATACATTGCCATAAGGTGCAGCACTCCTGATGTCTTCGATAAATAAACTACTGTAAATGCACATCTTGAGTTGGCAACTGAAGATGTGCATTTAGTTTATTTATTGCAGACATCAGGAGTACTGCACCTTATGGAAATGTATGAATGAAAATAGTGCGGGCACCTGATGCAGTACATTGCCCTATAGGGAATGCCAGGTTAGATTATATATATATATATATATATATATATATATATATGTGTGTATATATAGCAAAGAAGGTAGACAGGGCGGCACTCACCAGACTCCAAACAAGAAATTTAAATGCGTGTCATATTTACTGACATCTGACCGACATGTTTCGGAGGATGTCCTCCGTCCTCAGGGTCAAGCAAACCACAATGTACAATAAACATACATATATACCCAACAACAAACAAATCATAATGAAGCCTAATCGTACTCACCTGCTCCAAGGCGCGCACGTGAGCCCTCTCTCCCGGTCCGCTGCTGCGTCCCACGATGATGACATCACGGCGCGCCGCGTCGCAAGCGGGAACCATAGCAACCAGGACTCACGATCACCATGTACGTGAGTCAGACTATCACAAACAGAGAAAGAAAGACGAAACAATACCACTGATTAAAATACCATAAATGTGCAAACTGGTTAAAGACAACAAGATTGTGACATAGAATATACCTAATAAAATGAGTGTGATGTCAACAAAGTACGTGGGCACAATTCGCTACTAAGACTCACTATATAATCAATTATGCCTATTAACCACTTAACTGATGATTTTTCCCTTCAAAACCATTCATAACATTGTTTTTTAATTTTTTTAATTTAATATACTTTAAAAAGTATTTTTTAGAATATTTAAATATTATATTATGCACATCTGCAGAACGTATTTCATCTTCAAAAACTGGGGGACACAGTGGGGCGGCGCGGTTGCATGTGATCTGACCGTGTCAGTTAAGTGGTTAAGGATCCTAACGCTGCACTTAAAGCATACTACTTAAGTTTACTATAAACTGTCATGAAATGATATAGTAAAGTGTGGTAATGATGCCTATGACTTCCTGACACTAAAGTTAACCATAATAGAATGAAATTACCTATAAAAAACACTGAAGCCCCAGATTCTCATTTATTCCCCTAGGGAATATCGTTCCCAGAGTATGGATCCACCTGGCTTCCCTTTGTAACAGTATTTTATCCCTATTGCCCCCCCCCCTTAAAGATTTTGGTACATGGTCTATAAGGATAGCCCTGATGCTGGCAATGTTATGTTTAACTTCCAAGCAATGTCGTGCGAATGGTTGTTCGCTTTGACCCTTCTCGTAGGCCTTTTTAATGGCACTGCGATGAAGGACCATCCTCTCCCTAAATTGTCGTATGGTCTTGCCAACATAGACAAGACCACAAAGGCAGGTCAAAAGATACACAACATGTGTAGTGGTACAGGTAAGTCTATGTCGGATCTTGATCTTACGTCCAGTGTTGGGGTGATTAAAAGTCACCCCCACAGTTAACGTGTTACAAGTAGCACACTCTAAACATCTGAAGCAGCCTGGTTTCTGTCGCAAAAAATGGGACTCTCTGGTCCTGATAAGATTAGTTACATCTAACTTCATAACATAATCACCCAGGCTCCTGCCCCTCATGTGGCACGGCATGATACGTGTTTCTGCCAAAGATGTAAGTGCGTGATCGGTCTGTATGATCGGCCACAGGTTTTTTGCCCTTTTTACCACCCTTGTGCTCGATGTGGTATATTTATTCACCCATACTAATGTGACCTATAGATATAGTTATACTGGATAGTAGGGTTAAAGTGAATGATTTAACCTATATATATGTGTAAAAAATATAATAAGAATTTACTTACCGATAATTCTATTTCTCGGAGTCCGTAGTGGATGCTGGGGTTCCTGAAAGGACCATGGGGAATAGCGGCTCCGCAGGAGACAGGGCACAAAAGTAAAGCTTTTACAGGTCAGGTGGTGTGTACTGGCTCCTCCCCCTATGACCCTCCTCCAGACTCCAGTTAGGTACTGTGCCCGGACAAGCGTACACAATAAGGGAGGATTTTGAATCCCGGGTAAGACTCATACCAGCCACACCAATCACACCGTACAACTTGTGATCTAAACCCAGTTAACAGTATGATAACAGAGGAGCCTCTGAAAGATGGCTTCCTAAACAATAACCCGAATTAGTTAACAATAACTATGTACAAGTATTGCAGATAATCCGCACTTGGGATGGGCGCCCAGCATCCACTACGGACTCCGAGAAATAGAATTATCGGTAAGTAAATTCTTATTTTCTCTATCGTCCTAAGTGGATGCTGGGGTTCCTGAAAGGACCATGGGGATTATACCAAAGCTCCCAAACGGGCGGGAGAGTGCGGATGACTCTGCAGCACCGAATGAGAGAACTCCAGGTCCTCCTTTGCCAGGGTATCAAATTTGTAAAAATTTACAAACGTGTTCTCCCCTGACCACGTAGCTGCTCGGCAGAGTTGTAATGCCGAGACCCCTCGGGCAGCCGCCCAAGATGAGCCCACCTTCCTTGCGGAATGGGCCTTAACAGATTTAGGCTGTGGCAGGCCTGCCACAGAATGTACAAGTTGAATTTTGTTACAAAACCAACGAGCAATCGACTGCTTAGAAGCAGGTGCACCCAACTTGTTGGGTGCATACAGTATAAACAGCGAGTCAGATTTTCTGACTCCAGCCGTCCTTTAAATGTATATTTTTAAGGCTCTGACAACGTCCAACAACTTGGAGTCCTTCAAGTCGTCTGTAGCCGCAGGCACTACAATAGGCTGGTTCAGGTGAAACGCTGATACCACCTTAGGGAGAAAATGCGGACGCGTCCGCAGCTCTGCCCTATGTCGAATGGAAAATTAAATAAGGGCTTTTATAAGACAAAGCCGCCAGTTCAGATACTCTCCCGGCCGAAGCCAGGGCCAGTAACATAGTCACTTTCCATGTGAGATATTTCAAATCCACATTCTTTAGTGGTTCAAACCAATTGGATTTGAGGAAATCTAAAACTACATTTAGATCCCACGGTGCCACCTTAGGCACCACAGGAGGCTGTATATGCAGTACTCCTTTGATAAAAATCTGGACCTCAGGGACTGAGGCCAATTCTTTGTGGAAGAATATTGATAGGGCCGAAATTTGAACCTTAATAGATCCCAATTTGAGACCCATAGACAATCCTGATTGCAGGAAATGTAGGAAAACGACCCAGTTGAAATTCCTCCATCGGAGCACTCCGCTGCTCGCACCACGCAACATATCTTCGCCAAATACGGCGATAATGCTTCGCGGTGACTTCCTTCCTTGCTTTTATCAAGGTAGGAATGACTTCTTCTGGAATGCCTTTTCCTTTTAGGATCTGGCATTCAACGCCATGCCGTCAAACGCAGCCGCGGTAAGTCTTGAAAAAGACAAGGACCCTGCTGAAGCAGGTCCCTTCTCAGAAGTAGAGGCCACGGATCGTCCGTGACCATCTCTTGAAGTTCCGGGTACCAAGTCCTTCTTGGCCAATCCGGAGCCACTAGTCTTACTCCTCTTTGCCGTATAATCCTCAATACCTTTGGTATGAGAGGCAGAGGAGGAAACACATATACCGACTGGTACACCCAAGGTGTTACCAGCGCGTCCACAGCTATTGCCTGCGGATCTCTTGACCTGGCGCAATACCTGTCCAGTGTTTTGTTGAGGCGAGACGCCATCATGTCCACCATTGGTTTTACCCAACGGTTTAATAGCATGTGGAAAACTTCTGGATGAAGTCCCCACTCTCCCGGGTGAAGGTCGTGTCTGCTGAGGAAGTCTGCTTCCCAGTTGTCCACGCCCGGGATGAATACTGCTGACAGTGCTATCACGTGATTCTCCGCCCAGCGAAGGATCCTGGCAGCTTCTGCCATTGCCCTCCTGCTTCTTGTGCCGCCCTGTCTGTTTACATGGGCGACTGCCGTGATGTTGTCCGACTGGATCAACACCGGTCTTCCTTGAAGCAGAGGTTCCGCCTGGCTTAGAGCATTGTAGATTGCTCTTAGTTCCAGAATGCTTATGTGAAGAGACTTTTTCAGGCTCGACCACACTCCCTGGAAATTTCTTCCCTGTGTGACTGCTCCCCAGCCTCTCAGGCTGGCATCCGTGGTCACCAGGATCCAATCCTGTATGCCGAATCTGCGGCCCTCCAATAGATGAGCCTCCTGCAACCACCACAGAAGGGATACCCTTGTCCTCGGCGACAGGGTTATCCGCAGGTGCATCTGAAGATGCGACCCTGACCATTTGTCCAACAGATCCCTTTGCATGGAATCTGCCGAAAGGGATTGCTTCGTAAGAAGCTACCATTTTTTCCCAGGACTCTTGTGCATTGATGTACAGACACCTTTCCTGGTTTTAGGAGGTTCCTGACCAGGTCAGATAACTCCTTGGCTTTTTCTTCGGGAAGAAAAACCTTTTTCTGAACTGTGTCCAGAATCATCCCCAGGAACAGCAGACGAGTTGTCGGCATTAATTGGGATTTTGGAATATTCAGAATCCATCCGTGCTGCTTTAGCACCTCTTGAGATAGTGCTAAACCCATCTCTAGCTGTTCTCTGGACCTTGCCCTTATTAGGAGATCGTCCAAGTATGGGATAATTAATACGCCTTTTCTTCGAAGAAGAAATATTATCTCGGCCATTACCTTTGTAAAGACCCGAGGTGCCGTGGACAAACCAAACGGCAGCGTCTGAAACTGATAGTGACAGTTTTGTACAACGAACCTGAGGTACCCCTGGTGTGAGGGGTAATTGGAACGTGGAGATACGCATCCTTGATGTCCAAGGATACCATAAAGTCCCCTTCTTCCAGGTTCGCTATCACTGCTCTGAGTGACTCCATCTTGAACTTGAACTTCTTTATGTATAGGTTCAAGGACTTCAGATTTAGAATAGGCCTTACCGAGCCATCCGGCTTCGGTACCACAAATAGAGTGGAATAATACCCCTTCCCTTGTTGTAGAAGAGGTACCTTGACTATCACCTGCTGAGAATACAGCTTGTGAATGGCTTCCAAAACCGTCTCCCTTTCTGAGGGGGACGTTGGTAAAGCAGACTTCAGGAAACGGCGAGGTGGCTCTGTCTCTAATTTCAACCTGTACCCCTGAGATATTATCTGCAGGATCCAGGGATTTACCTGCGAGTGAGCCCACTGCGCGCTGTAATTTTTGAGACGACCGCCTACCGCCCCCGAGTCCGCTTGCGAAGCCCCAGCGTCATGCTGAGGCTTTTGTAGAAGCCGGGGAGGGCTTCTGTTCCTGGGAAGGAGCTGCCTGTTGCTGTCTCTTCCCTCGTCCTCTGCCTCGTGGCAGATATGAATAGCCCTTTGCTCTCTTATTTTTAAAGGAACGAAAGGGCTGCGGTTGAAAGGTCGGTGCCTTTTTCTGTTGGGGAGTGACTTGAGGTAGAAAGGTGGATTTCCCGGCCGTAGCCGTGGCCACCAAATCCGATAGACCGACCTCAAATAACTCCTCTACGCATCGCCTGTCCACTGTCGTGTCCATAAAGCTCTTCTGGCCGAAATGGACATAGCACTTACCCGTGATGCCAGTGTGCAGATATCTCTCTGTGCATCACGCATATAAAGAAATGCATTCTTTATTTGTTCTAACGACAGTAAAATATTGTCCCTGTCCAGGGTATCAATATTTTTGATCAGGGACTCTGACCAAACTACCCCAGCACTGCACATCCAGGCAGTCGCAATAGCTGGTCGTAGTATAACACCTGCATGTGTGTATATACCTTTTTGGATATTTTCCATCCTCCTATCTGATGGATCTTTAAGTGCGTCCGTCTCAGGAGAGGGTAACGCCACTTGTTTTGATAAGCGTGTTAGCGCTTTGTCCACCCTAGGAGGTGTTTCCCAGCGCTCCCTAACCTCTGGCGGGAAAAGGTATAAAGCCAATAACTTCTTTGAAATTAGCAGTTTTTTATCGGGGCACCCCACGCTTCATCACACACGTCATTTAATTCTTCTGATTCGGTAAAAACTACTGGTAGTTTTTTTCACACCCCACATAATACCCTGTTTAATGGTACCTGTAGTATCAGCTAAATGTAACATCTCCTTTATTGCCAAAATCATATAACGTGTGGCCCTACTGGAAAATACGGTTGATTCGTCACCTTCACCACCGGAATCAGTGCCTGTGTCTGGGTCTGTGTCGACCGACTGAGGCAAGGGACGTTTTACAGCCCCTGACGGTGTTTGAGGCGCCTGGACAGACACTAATTGAGTGTCCGGCCGCCTCATGTCGGCAAACGACTGCTTAAGCGAGTTGACGCTATCCCGTAATTCCACAAATAAAGGCATCCATTCTGGTGTCGACCCCCTAGGAGGTGACATCCTCATATTTGGCAATTGCTCCGCCTCCACACCAATAACGTCCTCATACATGTCGACACACACGTACCGACACACAGCAGACACACAGGGAATGCTCTATACGAAGACAGGACCCACTAGCCCTTTGGGGAGACAGAGGGAGAGTCTGCCAGCACACACCAAAAAGCGCTATATATGACAGGGATAGCCTTATGATTAAGTGCTCCCTTATAGCTGCTTTTATATTAATATATTGCCATTTATTCTGCCCCCCCTCTCTGTTATACCCTGTTTCTGTAGTGCAGTGCAGGGGAGAGACCTGGGAGCCTTCCTGACCAGCGGAGCTGTGACAGAAAATGGCGCCGTGTGCTGAGGAGATAGGCCCCGCCCCTTTTTCGGCGGGCTCGTCTCCCGCTATTTAGTACATTTAGGCAGGGGTAAATATCTCCATATAGCCTCTGGGGCTATATGTGAGGTATTTTTAGCCTTTTTAAAGGTTTTCATTTGCCTCCCAGGGCGCCCCCCCCCAGCGCCCTGCACCCTCAGTGACTGCCTTGTGAAGTGTGCTGAGAGGAAAATGGCGCACAGCTGCAGTGCTGTGCGCTACCTTAAGACTGCAGGAGTCTTCAGCCGCCGATTCTGGACCTCTTCTTGCTTCAGCATCTGTGAGGGGGCCGGCGGCGTGGCTCCGGTGACCATCCAGGCTGTACCTGTGATCGTCCCTCTGGAGCTTCATGTCCAGTAGCCAAGAAGCCAATCCATCCTGCACGCAGGTGAGTTCACTTCTTCTCCCCTCTGTCCCTCGTTGCAGTGATCCTGTTGCCAGCAGGAATCACTGTAAAATAAAAAACCTAAGCTAAACTCTCTAAGCAGCTCTTTATGAGAGCCACCTAGAATTGCACCCTTCTCGGCCGGGCACAAAATCTAACTGGAGTCTGGAGGAGGGTCATAGGGGGAGGAGCCAGTACACACCACCTGACCTGTAAAAGCTTTACTTTTGTGCCCTGTCTCCTGCGGAGCCGCTATTCCCCATGGTCCTTTCAGGAACCCCAGCATCCACTTAGGACGATAGAGAAATATAAGTTTATAATAGAATATATATGTGATATAATTCAGATGTAGGTAAGGATCAAAATATACATATATAAAACAGAGGAGGGCATGCTTATTATACAGTATAGAAGTAGTGGATTGAGCCATATTAAACTCAGCACGAGACTGTGGGTGCCATTTGCACACGGCCCTAACTGCACGAGACTGTCCTTAGTGAGGGGAGCCGCGAGGAGAGAGCGGGAAAAGCTGGGGGGCTCGAGGACTGATCCCCTGTGTATAAAAGGGTGAGTTTTGAGGCGACCGGGACACTGATGAGGGAGCCGCTAAGGGGTCTACTTCCCTCTCTCATCGGCGCTGCACAGAAAGAGCTGTGCTGTAAACATAGTGGCGCCCGAGGGAGAGGAAGAGACTTACCCTGGTGACGGAGCTCGGAAGAGCGGGACAGCCGCCGCCGCCAGAAGACCCCGGGAGCTGAAGAGAGCGACGGCCAGAGAGAGCGACGGAAGTGCGGCTGGGCGTGAATGAATCGGAGGCGCAGCTAAGGGAGAAGAAGGCGCCGGGTCCCGCTTGCCAGTCATTGGGCGCATCAAGAACCAGGAGGGCCAAAGGAGCGGCTTTCCTTCGGAGGCGGAGCTGCCGTTGCTGCTGAGAGTCAGGGGTCTATTCATGTAGAAAACGAAAACAGAATTGCTACTTATCACTATACGTCGCATCGCTTCGATGCGATGTATAGCTGTGAAAAGTAGCAATTCATGTATACTTACCCTTCCGACGATGCGCTGCGGTGTCTGGGGCTCCTGCGGTGATGTCATCTCCAGCGGTCCTTCCCAGCGATGCGCGGGGTCCAGCGGCGGGTCCCTTTGCGCATGCGCATGGTGTTGTCCTCCCGGCAGGCCGCAGTGGTTGCTGGGAGGTCGGGGGGCGGAGCCAGCGCGAGGTGCAGAGCAGCGATCAGGGAAGCATTGAGCTTCCCTGATGTCTCCGCACTACAGTTCAGGTTACGCCGTCCTGAGATGGCGAACCTGAACTCCATGGAGAAGCGGAAAGCAGAGCTTTCCGCACCTTCATGAATCGCACTCACCATACAAACGTATGGTGATGCGATTCAGCCACAGAGCGGGGGTGCCGCTGGGGAAGTCAGGGACTTCTCCACGGTAACCCGCTCTGTGAATTGCGGTAAGTAGAGAAAAGCCCTGTTTAACGCAAAACAGGGCTTTTCTCTGCTGCATGGAGTTCAGGTTCGCCATCTCAGGACGGCGTAACCTGAACTGTAGTGCGGAGACATCAGGGAAGCTCAATGCTTCCCTGATCGCTGCTCTGCACCTCGCGCTGGCTCCGCCACCCGACCTCCCAGCAACCACTGCGGCCTGCCGGGAGGTCAACATCCTGCGCATGCACAAAGGGACCCGCCGCTGGACCCCGCGCATCGCTGGGAAGGACCGCTGGAGATGACATCACCGCAGGAGCCCCAGACACCGCAGCGCATCGTCGGAAGGGTAAGTATACATGAATTGCTACTTATCACAGCTATACATCGCATCGAAGCGATGCGATGTATAGTGATAAGTAGCAATTCTGTTTTCGTTTTCTACATGAATAGACCCCTGAGAGAGCAGAGAGTCAGAGATCGTCATCCTACGCCTCCTAGCTAATTAATAGAGCGGGGGAGAGCGATAGGACAGTAGAGACAACCAGCCTGTACCTGATCAACAAGAACTGATATTCAGCGGAGAGAGAAAGGGGCGGAGCCACCCTGGATCGAAATGGACCACTAGCAGGAGCGGTGGTTGAAGACAGCTAAGGTCTGTGACTATACCCCACACTGCACCCACCACAGCAGCTTAGTTACATAACTATTTATAGTATTAGACTTTAAAAGACTGAGCCACTGTCCCTGAACTTTGCTTTATAATTAGAAAGAATTCTAAGATATTGACATTAACGGAAGATAGAAGGGAATCCTTTTTATACTGATAACTTTAGCAGTATTAAATTAACATATACTTACCAGAGGAGGATCCAGTGGCTAGAGAATGGTAGACAGGAGATTGCCCTGTAACAATGATAAATAATAACGGAAGGGATTACACTTTGTGGAATAACCAATATAGTTATACTGGAACTAAGGATTATATGATGGTTTACAATATTCTCTTATAATACAGTTCCTTCTACCAAGGAGAAGTACTGTGGGGAAGCAGTGACACCTAGTGGGGATTAGTCTATAATCAGTAAGGAACAGTGCAGATAGAGAGAGGATACAATTTCAATTAAAAGGTACAAAGTTATGCTTATGGACAAGAACTTGTGGATACAACTAAACCTTTAAGCAAAGTTCAGTGATGTAAATGAAAAAAATCTGCATAAGATATTTTCTCATATGAGGTCTGTTTGCTAACAAACAAGGAGAATAATCTCGGTGAATTTTACAGAAATAGAAAATAGTACTGTATATTCAAGGAAATATTAGCTATATATATGCATATTAACGGCATATTATTTACCTTCAACAACCGGATAAAGACCACAGGACTAAGGGGACTTTTGGGGGAGAAAGGGGAGGGAATGTCTATATAGTATACTAGGTGCTTCATCGCACCCTACGGGCGCTCTTCACACCGTCGGAAGGGGCTGCGCCCCTTTAACCCCTGCAGAGACGCGGGACGTCGGGGAGGGGACACAAAGACGCGGGGCGGCGGGGAGGAGACAGACGGGGAGGGGACACAGAGATGCGGGGCGGGGACACAGAGACGCAGGGTGGCAGGGAGGGGATACAGAGAGGCGGGGCGGCAGGGAGGGGACGAAGAGAGGTGGGGCGGCAGGGAGGGGAGGCAGATACGCGGGGATGCAGAGACGCGGGGTGGGAGGGGACGCAGAGACGCAGGGTACCAGGGAGGGGACGCAGAGATGTGGGGCGGCAGGGAGAGGACGCAGAGAGTCGGGGCGGCAGGGAGGGGAGGCAGATACGCGGGGCGGCAGGAAAGGGATGCAGAGACGCGGGGCGGCAGGGAGGGGACGCACACAGGCGGGGCGGCAGGGAGGGGACGCAGAGACGCAGGGAGGGGACACAGACGCGGGGCAGCAGGGAGGGGACGCAGAGATGCGGGCGGCAGGGAGGGAACGCAGAGACGCGGGCGGCAGGGAGGGAACGCAGAGAGGCAGGCGGCAGGGAGGGGACGCAGAGAGGCGGGCGGCAGGGAGGGGGCGCAGAGAGGCGGGCGGCAGGGAGGGGACGCAGAGACGCGGGCGGCAGGGAGGGGACGCAGAGACGTGGGCGGCAGTGAGGGGACGCAGAGACGCGGGCGGCAGAGAGGGGAGGCAGAGACGCGGGGCGGCAGGGAGGGGACGCAGAGACGCGGGGTACCGGGGAGGGGACGCAGAGACGCGGGCGGCAGGGAGGGGATTGAGAGACGTGGGGCGGCAGGGAGGGGACGCAGAGACGCAGGGAGTGGACGCAGAGACGCAGGCGGCAGGGAGAGGACGCAGAGACGCGGGCGGCAGGGAGGGGACGCAGAGACGCGGGGCGGCAGGGAGGGGATAGAGAGACGTGGGACGGCAGGGAGGGGACGCAGAGATGCGGGCGGCAGGGAGGGGACGTAGAGACGCGGGTGGCAGGGAGTGGACGCAGAGACGCAGGCGGCAGGGAGTGGACGCAGAGACGCAGGCGGCAGGGAGAGGACGCAGAGACGCGGGCGGCAGGGAGGGGACGCAGAGACGCGGGGCGGCAGGGAGGGGATAGAGAGACGTGGGACGGCAGGGAGGGGACGCAGAGATGCGGGCGGCAGGGAGGGGACGTAGAGACGCGGGTGGCAGGGAGGGGATGCAGAGACGCGGTCGGCAGGGAGGGGACGCAGAGACGCGGGCGGCAGGGAGAGGACGCAGAGACGCGGGGTGGCAGGGAGGGGACACAGAGACGCGGGGTAGCAGGGAGGAGACACAGAGACGTGGGGTGGCAGGGAGGGGACACAGACGCGGGGCGGCAGGGAGGGGATGCGGGGCGGCACGGAAGGGACGCAGAGACGCGGGGCGGCAGGGAGGGAATGCAGAGACGTGGGGCGGCAGGGAGGGAACGCAGAGACGCGGGGCGGCAGGGAGGGAGCGCAGAGACGCGGGCCGGCAGGGAGGGAACGCAGAGACGCGGAGCGGCAGGGAAAGAACGCAGAGATGCGGGCGGCAGGGAGGGGATGCAGAGACGCGGGGCGACAGGGAGGGGACGCAGAGACGCAGGGAGGGGACGCAGAGACGCGGGGCGGCAGGGAGGGGACGCAGAAACGCGGGGCGACAGGGAGGGAATGCAGAGAAGTGGGGCGGCAGGGAGGGGACGCAGAGGCGCAGGGCGCCAGGGAGGGGACGCAGAGATGCAGGGAGGGGACGCAGAGACGCCGGCGGCTGGGAGGGGACGCAGAGAGGCGGAGCTGCCTGTGCACTCTCACCTGTGAAGTTGGTGTAGCGGCCACATTAGCAGGCGCGCTGTCCCCCGTCTCTGGCCTGTGGAGCCGGCAGCCCAGGCCCTGTGGTGTACAGTCCGGGAATCTGGGGATGGTGGGAGGCAGCGTTGTGTTCGGTGTGCGGAGGAGGCAGCGGGTGTCTGTACCGGCGCAGGGGGGGCTATGAAGCCTTCTCCTGCGCCACCCGTCCCTCCTGATGTGTATGGCGGCGGCGGCAGCAGTTACAGGCGCGGGTGATGCTGCGCCGTAACTGCAATCTCTTCGTCAGTTGTGCGGACGGCGTCTGGCGGGACAGTGGGTCCCAGGCGCGGCTGCAGTGCGGGAGCTGGCGTTGGGGGTGTGTGGAGGGCGGGAGGGGTGGTGCGGGCTGCGGCTGTCTGGTCGGCCGTGGTGCGGGCGGCAGGGCCCGGCCACAGTGTCCGTGGCGCGGATGGCTGTGGGAGGTGCTGACTTGTGCGGCTGGTGGGTTCGGTGCGGTGGGTTAGGCTGGGCAGTGTGTGCCGGTGAGTTATGCAGGCGTCGGGTCGGGGGTGTCTGGGCTGTCAGTGGCTGCTGGATTGGGGTTTGGGGTGTGTGGTGCGGGTGGCATTGGGGTGTAGGTGGCACGGGAGGGGTCTGTGGTTACCTGGCAGTGTGGGGTGTCCATGCCCTAGTGGCTTCTGGCTCAGTGGCAAACGCAGGATTTTCATGGGGGGGTTTCCGTGTGCACGCGTGTATGTGTGTGTGTGCTCGTAATTGAGTAGCCAGCACACTGCACAAGCTGTGTGTGTGTGTATGTATGTATATATATATATACACATATACATACATACGTACATACACACACACACATACATACATATATACACACACACACACACACACACACACACACCATCTGTACATAGACATACACACATACTGTACACAGCATACATGTGTACACACAGTTTACATGCACACATCATACACACACACACACACAGTATACATACTAACAGTATACATGCAAACATACAAACATAGTATACATGCACACAGCCACACACGCACAGTATACATACACACAGTACACATGCATACAGCATATATACATACACACACAGCATACATAGTTACACACTATACATGCACACAGCATACTGTACATACACACAGTATACATGCACACACAGTACACATGCATACAGCATATATACATACACACACTATATATGCACACAGCAAACATACATAGTTACACACACACACTATACATGTACTTAGCATACATACATTAATACACACACACTATACATTTTACATAGCAATACACACATCCATTAACATTGAACAGAACCCCCTCCTCACCTTACACTACAGTGGGAGCCGAAAACAGCAGACACTGCCTCACGTAGCTCTGTCTCATGGCCCCTTGAACTGCCTGAGAGGAGCTGCGCGCTTCCGCTGTAGCTCCCCCTACAGGCAGCCAGCAGCGGCAGCAGCCAGGTTCACACTGTCACTCGGACAGTGTAAAGAGGAGGGAGCTGCTGCATAAGCTTCTCCTCATTTAAAAAACAAAAAAAATCGGACGGGAGCGCCGATGGATCGGAGACCAGGGGGGGTTTCTACTTTCTAGGTACTCGGAAACCCCCCCTGCGTGCGCGTATGTGGCTGGTGGGCGGATTATGTGTCTGCAGCTCCGTCCTGCTAGTGGTGTGCTGGGACAGGGGAGGAGCTGCTAACTCCGCCCACCACTGTGACTCCACCCATCGTTAGAGGGCCAGGCACAGTCACAGGGCAAATATATAGGAGATTGTATATTGTATTATTAATACAGTACAGTAATGTTATGTAATTCTTAAATGTACACTGTAAGCTTATATGAGTAATATACTTAAGTTGGTAAACATGCTAATATCAGTCTAATGCAGTTGTTCCCAAACTGTGTGCCGTGGCTCCTGGGGTGCCTCGGGACACTTGCAGGGGTGCCCTGGGTTGGTGGTCCAGGACCAATTCAAATTATTTATGGTCAATATAATAGGGAAAACTAGTGCTGGAAGCTGTCAGTCATAAAATATGGGGACAAACAGAAGCAAATCTTGTCCCTCACCACACAACTGGCCCTAAGGATGACCTATAAACACAATCTGCTTAATTTAATATTTCCTTCTAAATTTATCAATAAGAAAATTTTGACCTAGGGGTGCCATGAAAAAAATCTGGTACTCTAGGGCGCCGTGATTCAAAAAGTTTGGGAACCACTGGTCTAATGTGAACTTTATTGATACTTACCTTCTATATAAATGTGTAGGAGTAATTTAAAAAAGGTAATGTAAATGTTCTGGTAATCTGTAAAGAAAAGTATATAAGTGTTCAGGGTTTTCCTAAACTTATCCCTCATTTGTCTAGACTGCATACCTGTCTAGAATAAAAGTTTGGGTGGAGGCACTTTTAATCATTTATAGTATTATTTATAACCGTTTAAGGGGTTACACTAACTTATTACTACCTAAATCTTTATGTTTTTTAGCCGATTTAAGGGTTTGATCACGCGGTAGATTTAAGACCCTAGCTTTGGCCACCTGGAGTTCTCTAATGGGGTAGCCCCGTTGTGCGAATTTATTCAGCATGCTATCAAGGGCCACTATCGTTTCTGCCGGGTCTAAAGTGATCCGCCTAGCTCGCAGAAACTGCGAGTATGGTAGACCCTTCTTGAGGGCTAACGTGTGGAAACTCTGATGACTTAATAATGTGTTCCGGTCAGTCGGTTTAACATAGATAGATGTAGAAACCTGTTTGCCCCTACGGTTAATAGAAACATCCAAGTAATTGATGGTAGTATCATCGATAGTGGTAGTGAATTTAACTACATGAGAGGTCTGGTTATGACTATTCCATAGTTGAACCAGCCGCAGCCCGCCCCAGCACAGCACAGCAGCACCAGCCAGTGTCACAGAGGACAGCGGGGAGAGATGGTAAGTGTCTGTCTGTCTGTCTCTCTCTCTCTCGACGCTGTCTGCCGTAATGTGTAAAAAGGGGGACGCTGTCTGCCGTAATGTGTAAAAAGGGGGACGCTGTCTGCCGTAATGTGTAAAAAGGGGGACGCTGTCTGCCGTAATGTGTAAAAAGGGGGACGGTGTCTGCCGTAATGTGTAAAAAGGGGGATGCTGTCTGCCGTAATGTGTAAAAAGGGGGACGCTGTCTTCTGTAATGTGTAAAAAGGGGACGCTGTCTGCCATAATGTGTAAAAAGGGAGACGCTGTCTGCCGTAATGTGTAAAAAGGGGATGCTGTCTGCCGTAATTTGTAAAAAGGGGGACGCTGTCTGCCGTAATGTGTAAAAAGGGGGACGCTGTGTGCCGTAATGTGTAAAAAGGGGACACTGACTGCCGTAATGTGTAAAAGGGTCTCTACCTGGTGTAGTGGTGCTACTGTGCAGTGTAATTTGAATAATGGAGACTACTGTGCACCGTAGTATGAATTGGTATTATTTTTGGCCACACCCTTTCCCCATGAAGCCATGCCCCTAATTTTTTACACACGCCGACGGCGCGCACTGCCCATATTTTCCATACGGTGAGGGAAGGGGCGCTAATGCCGTTTCTTGTACACAGCTCTAAAATGCCTAGTTACGGCACTGGTGAATAAGGGGCGGCGCTAGACGGGACCATGCTGCAGCAGGAGGATGAGCTGCTACAGCTTCGGCCAGCCAGACTTCATTAGGTAAGTGTGTGGAGAGTGAGTGTGTGTGTGTATATACAGTGTCTGTGTATACTGTATATATGTGTGACTGTGTATGTGTGTAATGTATGTACAGTATGTGTTTGTATATATATATATGTGTCTGTTGTGTGTGTATGTGTTTGTATGTGTGACTGCGGCATAATGTGTGTAAGCGTCACTGGTACAGGGGGAGTTACGTGTGTAAGCGGCACTGGTACAGGGGGCATTACGTGTGTAAGCGGCACTGGTAACAGGGGGCGTTACATGTGTAAGTGGCACTGGTAAAGGGGGCGTTACGTGTGTAAGCGGCACTGCTACAGGGGGTGTTATGTGTGTAAGCTGCACTGGTACAGGGGGCGTTACGTGTGTAAGCATCACTGGTACAGGGGGGCGTTACGTGTGTAAGCGACACTGGTACAGGGGGCGTTACGTGTGTAAGCGGCACTGGTACAGGGGGCGTTACGTGTGTAAGCATCACTGGTACAGGGGGCGTTACGTGTGTAAGCGACACTGGTACAGGGGGCGTTACGTGTGTAAGCAGCACTGGTACAGGGGGCGTTACGTGTGTAAGCATCACTGGTACAGGGGGGCGTTACGTGTGTAAGCGACACTGGTACAGGGGGCGTTACGTGTGTAAGTGGCACTGGTACAGGGGGCGTTACGTGTGTAAGCATCACTGGTACAGGGGGCGTTACGTGTGTAAGCGACACTGGTACAGGGGGCCTTACGTGTGTAAGCAGCACTGGTACAGGGGGCGTTATGTGTGTAAGCGGCACTGGTACAGAGGGTGTTACGTGTGTAATCGTCACTGCTACAGGAGGCATTATGTGTGTAAGCGGCACTGGTACAGGGGGGCGTTACGTGTGTAAGCGGCACTGGTACAGGGGGCGTTGCGTGTGTAAGCGGCACTGGTACAGGGGGCATTGCGTGTGTAAGCGACACTGGTACAGGAGGCATTACGTGTGTAAGCGGCACTGGTACAGTAGGTGTTACGTGTGTAAGCGGCACTGGTACAGGAGGCGTTAGGTGTGTAAGCGGCACTGGTACAGGGGGGCATTACATGTGTAAGCATCACTGGTACAGGGGGCATTACGTGTGTAAGTGTCACTGGTATAGGGGGCGTTACGTGTGTAAGCGGCACTGGTACAGGGGGGCATTACATGTGTAAGCATCACTGGTACAGGGGGCATTACGTGTGTAAGTGTCACTGGTACAGGGGGCGTTACGTGTGTAAGCATCACTGGTACAGGGGGCGTTACGTGTGTAAGCGTCACTGGTACAGGGTGGCGTTGCGTGTGCAAGCGGCACTGGTACAGAGGGCGTTACGTGTGTAAGCAGCACTGGTACAGGGGGCATTACGTGTGTAAGCATCACTGGTACAGGGGGCTATACGTGTGTAAGCGTCACTGGTACAGAGGGTGTTACGTGTGTAAGCGGCACTGGTACAGGGGGCGTTATGTGTGTAAGCGTCACTGGTACAGGGGGCGTTACGTGTGTAAGCATCACTGGTACGGGGGGGTTACGTGTGTAAGCGACACTGGTACAGGGGGCGTTACGTGTGTAAGCGGCACTGGTACAGGGGGAGTTACGTGTGTAAGCGTCACTGGTACAGGGGGCTATACGTGTGTAAGCATCATTGGTACAGGGGGCTATACGTGTGTAAGCGTCACTGGTACAGGGGGGCGTTACGTGTCTAAGCGTCACTGGTACAGAGGGTGTTATGTGTGTAATCGTCACTGCTACAGGAGGCATTACGTGTGTAAGCGTCACTGCTACAGGGGGGGCGTTACGTGTGTAAGCGTCACTGGTACAGGAGGGCGTTACGTGTGTAAGCGTCACTAGTACAGGGGGCGTTACGTGTGTAAGCGGCACTGGTACAGGGGGCGTTATGTGTGTAAGTGTCACTGGTACAGGAGGCGTTACGTGTGTAAGCGTCTCTGGTACAGGGGGCGTTACATGTGTAAGTGTCTCTACTACAGGGGTCATTATGTGCGCTGTGCCTTTGTAAAGTATGCGAGGGTGCAAATTTATAGTTTGCAGGGGGGCGCCGAACACCCTACTGCACACCCACCGCACTGCACAGCACTGTCACCTTTTACATTGATTCAGCGTCCAGACATTACCCTCCGCGATATCACCCACTCTATCCGTTACATTAGCCATTTCGGGGCTTCCAGGCTGGCAGCCCAGGTGCTGTGTTGCGGAGTCAGGGCCTCTGGGGATCTGGGCGCGGCTGTGGCTGGGAGGCACTTTTGTGACATCACACAGAGGAGGCTCCGGGGCTCAGAGAGTATGCGGCGCATGGAGGGCTATGAAAACCTTCCGCTGCGCCACTTTCATACACATCTATGCCGGTGGCCGCAGCAGCTTTTGTTCCACCTGCGCTGCGGCTAGGGAGTGTGGATTGTTGATGCCGGAGGGGGCAGGTGGACTGGCAGCAGAACATAGGATGCTGCAGTAAAAGGATTTTTTTCCCCTATATACAGCGCAGAGACTTGCTGCAGATGCAGTGGCATACCCTCCAGCTGGACCTTTTTGGCAGGTACAGTCCCTTTTTTTATGGTCTGTACTGATTTTTGACTCTCCAAGCTTCCATTGAAAGTATAGGAAAAGGGGCGTGACCACGCCCCATTTTTTAAATTTGAATCAATTTGTATGTGTAAATTGTTGGAGGGTATGTTGCCGCAGATGCAGTGGGCATATTTTGGGGTGTGGGGCTGGAACTGCAGCTCCATCAGTCCCATTGCTAATCCTGCTCTGTGAAAACACAGCAGCCAATGGGCAGAGCCTGAGCCTCCCATTGGATGTAACCTGTGTGGGAGGGTGTTTCTCGACCAATCAGCTGTGGACTGGGTGTGATAGACCTGCCACTAACCCAATGAGAGCTCCTAGCCACGCCCAGCGTTAGAGACCCAGGCACAGAGTCACAGATCTGGGCTATTATATAGGATATGATATAGTGGAACATTTTAAAGTGTTTTATCTTACCGGATTAAGGGTCCCCTCCTCCTCTTGCATCTTAGGAGACTCTTTACCCAGGCTACCCATCCATGTACCCTCGAGCCAGCTGGTAAACATCATCAGTTCCGGCTCCTGAACTGGGACTCGATCACTCACTTGTGTTCCTTCTTGAACACCCTCCGCAAGTTCGCTATCTTCTTCTTCACCCAAATTAGATTGGCATCACTGTTATGGGCTTTGCTGTACTCCACCAATTGTCTATAGGCCTGATCCTTATTCTGTCTGTTTTAAAAATCCTTGCTGTGGACCTTCCACAGACAATCGCTGCCCTGATACACATCAATGAATCTAGTTGTGAACTCTCGGTTCATGTAAGAAGCCACTGCTGTGAGAAAAAGAAAACAACACTATTTAAATAGCAAGCAAAAACTTTAAATAAAAACATGTTGACCCTCAGATTGTAAAAAAAACAAAACCCATGCTGCTTATACACATGTTGTGCCAGGTAAAGCCTCTTATACACACTTTGTGCCAGGTAAAGCCTCTTATACACACTTTATGCTAGGTAAAGCCTATTATACACACATTGCATCAGGTAAAGCCACTTATACACACGTTGCACCAGGTAAAGCCTCTTATACACACTTTGTGCCAGGTAAAGCCTCTTATACACACGTTGCACCAGGTAAACCCTCTTATACACATGTTGTGCCAGGTAAAACCTTTTATACACATGTTGCGCCAGGTAAAGCCACTTATACACACATTGCGCCTGGTAAAGCCTCTTATACCCACTTTGTGCCAAGTAAAGCCGCTTATACACACGTTGTGCCAGGTAAAGCCTCTTATACACACATTGTGCCAGGTAAAGCCTCTTATACACAAGTTGCAACAGGTAAAGCTTCTTATACACACGTTGTGCCAGGTAAAGCCGTTTATACACACGTTGTGCCAGGTAAAGCCTCTTATACACATGTTGTGCCAGGTAAAGCCACTTATACACATGTTGCACTAGGTAAAGCCTCTTATACACACGTTGCGCCAGGTAAAGCCGCTTATACACACATTGCACTAGGTAAAGCCTCTTATACACACATTGTGCCAGGTAAAGCCTCTTATACACACGTTGCGCCAGGTAAAGCCTCTTATACACACGTGCCAGGTAAAGCCTCTTATACACACGTTGCACCAGGTAAAGCCGCTTATACACACGTTGCACCAGGTAAAGCCTCTTATACACACGTTTCACCAGGTAAAGCCTCTTATACACATGTTGTACCAGGTAAATCCACTTATACACACGTTGTGCCAGGTAAAACCTCTTATACACACGTGCCAGGTAAAGCCTCTTATACACACGTTGCACCAGGTAAAGCCGCTCATACACACGTTGCACCAGGTAAAGCCTCTTATACACATGTTGTGCCAGGTAAATCCACTTATACACAGGTTGTGCCAGGTAAAGCCTCTTATACAAACGTTGTGCCAGGTAAATCCACTTATACACACGTTGTGCCAGGTAAAGCCTCTTATACACACGTTGTGCCAGGTAAAGCCTCTTATACACACGTTGTGCCAGGTAAATCCACTTATACACACGTTGTGCCAGGTAAAGCCTCTTATACACACGTTGTGCCAGGTAAAGCCTCCTATACACACGTTGCGCCAGTTAAAGTTTCTTATACACACGTTGTGCCAGGTAAAGCCGCTTATACACACGTTGTGCCAGGTAAAGCCGCTTATACACGTTGTGCCAGGTAAAGCCGCTTATACACACGTTGCGCCAGGTAAAGCCTCTTATACACACGTTGCGCCAGGTAAAGCCGCTTATACACACGTCGCACCAGGTAAAGCCTCTTATACACACGTTGTGCCAGGTAAAGCCTCTTATACACATGTTAAGCCAGGTAAAGCCTCTTATACACACATTGTGCCTGGTAAAACCTTTTATACACACTTTGCACCAGGTAAAACCTCTTATATACACGTGCCAGGTAAAGCCGCTTATACACACATTGCGCCAGGTAAAGCCTCTTATACACACATTGCGCAAGGTAAAGCCTCTTATACACACGATGTGCTAGGTAAAGCCGCTTATACACACATTGCACCAGGTAAAGCCTCTTATACACACGTTGTGCCAGGTAAAGCCTCTTATACACACGTTGTGCCAGGTAAAGCCTCTTATACACACGTTGCGGCAGGTAAAGCTTCTTATACACACGTTGCACCAGGTAAAGCCGCTTATACGCATGTGGTGCCAGGTAAAGCCTCTTATACACACGTTGTGCCAAGTAAAGCCGCTTATACACACTTTGTGCTAGGTAAAGCCTCTTATACACACGTTGTGCCAGGTAAAGCCTCTTATACACACGTTGTGCCAGGTAAAGCATCTTATACACACGTTGCACCAGGTAAAGCCACTTATACACACGTTGCGGCAGGAGAAATATGAGGAAAAATGACTTCACAAAAAGAGTAGTGGACAAGTGGAATTGCCTTCCATCAGTGGTGGTAGAGGCTAAGACAGAAGAGCAATTTAAACATGCATGGAATAGACATAAGAATATCCTTACAAAGAAATAAGGATCAAATAAGGTTTGAGGTAAAAATATGATAAAAAAGGGCAGACTAGATGGGCCAAGTGGTTCTTATCTGCCGTCACATTCTATGTTTCTAAGTAACAGTCCAGGATTTAAGGATAGCTATACTTGAACACAAGTAACTAAATTAGTATCTCAGTTATTTTGGGTTATCCAGCTGTGCTCAAGCATGGATATCCTCAAAACTTTTACTTGAGGACAGAGGTGGGGAAACAATGCTTTAGAAGGTTTAAAAAAAAGACTGCCAATACTGCAATTTTTGGCTGAGTTGCCAAATATTTTAGGCCCTGGTTTTGGGTTGTCTATGGATAGTGCATTTCACTGTTGATTTTGTTTTAGTTGTGTTTTTGATGAGCATGGTCTTTCTAAGGGGGACATGTACTAAGCAGTGATAAGAGAGTAGAAGTGAGCCAGTGGAGAAGTTGCCCATGGCAACCAATCGGCTCTTCTATAGTATGCAAATTATAAATGTTACGTCAATGCTGTTTGGTTGCCATGGGCAACTTCTCCACTGGCTCATTTATCAACTTTTATCACTACTTAGTACATCTCCCCCTAAACCCATAAACTGTTGCATCTGCAGTAACGGAACTACCATGGGTGCAAGCGTTGCTCCTCGCTGAGGTCCTTACTCCTAGCCTGATGCCCAGCACCCTACCTGACGCTTTTACTCTGCTCACAAGAAGGCACTGAGGAAGGACTCTTCTGACGGGCGCGTGCTCAGTAGAGTGGGGTGGCTGGGTAGCTACATCACCAGGCCCCCAACCAAATTTTACACTGATCCACGCCTGCCTCTGGGGTTTGGTTCTTATTTTTATCTGAGGTATCATAGTTACTGTTTGTATCGTTAGATATTTGTGGCGATGTGTTGTTTCTTTTCAGTTAATGTGATGGTATTTGGGTTGGGAGAGTGGGGGCTGTTTGAGTGATCATGGTGGTAATTGCAGGGTGTGTGATCATTTCTGTGTTCTGAGGTATACGGTTTGAATCATACGTATGCCCCATTTGGGAATATGGGGGGTCATTCCGATCCGATCGCTTGCTGTAGTTTGTCGCAGCGATCGGGTCGGAACTGCTCATGCGCCGGCGCTGCAGTCGTCGTTGCCTAGCGATCGCCTCTGAGACAGAGGCAGTCGCTGGGCGGGAGGGGGCTGAACGGCGATGTTAAGCCGCCATTTAGGAGGCGCGGTCCGGCCAACGCAGGCGTGGCCGGACCGTTGGGGGGGGGCAGGCCGCGGCGGCTGCGTGACGTCTCACGCAGCCGCTGCGGCCAGCGGCAGCGAAGAACAACTCCCGGCCAGCCGCAGGAGCTGCGCTGGCTGGGAGTTACTCCACAAATACAAAAGCATCACCGCTGTGCGATGCTTTTGTATTTGTGCGGGGGGGGGGAGGGCGGCGGCACTGACATGCGGGGCGGACTAGCCCTGTGCTGGGCGTCCCCCCGCATGTCAGGGAAGATGATCCTAGCTGTGCTAAATTTAGCACAGCTACGATCAACTCGGAATGACTCCCAATGTTAGGAAGTTGTGGTCTTTGTTTGCAAACAAGGAGCTGCGATTGTTGGTAACTGATGAGAAAAATCAGTGATTTCGGGTTTTCTTCTGTTTTACTAATTTGATTTGATGAGCCTGTGATTACTTTCTTGTATGTGCTTCTTTATTCTCAGCACTAAGGGGGACATGTACTAACAAGTGATAAAAGTGGAGAAGTGAGCCAGTGGAGAAGTTGCCCCATGGCAACCAATCAGCTGCTCTGTATATGTTTATAGTATGCAAATTATAAATTATAAATGTTACGTCAGTGCTGATTGGTTGCCATGGGCAATTTCTCCACTGGCTCACTTCTCCACTTTTATCACTGCTTAGTACACGTCCCCCTATGTCTTGGTTTCTGGGAAGCTTTTTTCAAAGTGTGTTTAATCTTTTCGTTATGCCGTCAATCTCATTGTTTTTGGTTCCTGATAATTGTAGTGTGTTGTTTACCAGTCCTTTTTATTTCAGTTTCTAGATCTTCTTTTGTGGTTTTATATTGTTGAAGAAGAAATCTCATTAGACCTATGGAGCAGTTTTATAGCTTAGTTTACCAGGTCACCACAAATTACTGTATCGTTTGTACATTTCTGCCTCATTTCTCGAATTATAGACTCCTTGGGCCTGACCCATGTCCCAACGCAACTTGGAAGCATGTTGCAAGGTACCGATGGCCGGTACTTTGCGCATGCACTAGACCTGTACTGCGTATGTGCTGTACAGGTCCTGCATTTATAGGCGCACAACCTAGCCGTTTTGGGAAGGGGGTGGCGGTGGGCTCCATTTCCCAAAACGGAGGGGTGTCCCATCCATTTTGGGCCAGGATCTAGAGATTTCCTGGCCTCTTGGTGGCCAGGATGTACTAAACGTAAAATTTGGTAAACCCCCGTTTACCGCATTTTCCGAATGCACTAACCCCTGGCCGCCGGGACAACGCTAAGGAGGGGATGGAAGTCTATGGGCTTTTCTCTGCAGCGCTGACATAAGGGATCCGATCGGATCCCTCCCAGCATGCCTCGCGGCCGCCCCGTCTCTGTGCGCAGAATGACTCCCAGGGCCGAAACCCGGAAGTCAGGGAGCCGCCGGAGATCGCGAAGGACAGCTCTTATCGGAAGAACTGTGCTTCGCAATGTTAATCCCATATGTAAGTACGCATGAGATTAGCATTGCGACGATCGGTAGTGATGGGCGGCGATGTCACTTAGTACATCCCGTCCGGTGAGTGCTGCTGCGGCCGGCTTGTGAGACCCCAAGTAAGCAGCAGCGATGCATAATCCAATCACATCTGTATCAGGGCCTCTAGTTACTATTACGTTGATTTCTATGGTTTTGCTGGGTATCCACGTCCCATATCCCTGTTTGATTCAGTCGTTTTTCCAAATACTTTTTTTATTTTAAGGGCTGAAAGTTTGTGTATAGTGCATCTACTTCCACCAGTCTGTTATATGAGAGTGCTGCTGCGGAGGTATATACAGCACCAAGGGAGAGCGTTTGTTTTCTATTTCCTCAGTTGCTGTCTCCGATTGGCTTGCATGGGCCGTTGGGATGAGAGAAGTGTAGAAAATAGTTCAAATAGTTTTATGTAATATTGTAAATAGCTTTAAGGTCTTGTATATATCAGCCGCACTCACTAGCAATGTGGCCGCACCACTACCGTGCACATACGAGTACAGGACGGGCGCCATTTTTTTTCACTACAGATTGTCCTCACATTGATCTAGCGGTGCCTGGCCGGTATGGCTAAGGCTTCAATCTGAGTATATGTTTATCTATCCAGTGGATCACCAGATGCTGTATATAGGGAATTTATGTACTATGGGGGTAATTCCAAGTTGATCGCAGCAGGAAATTTTTTAGCAGTTGGGCAAAACCATGCGCACTGCAGAGGGGGGGGGGGAGGGGGCAGATGTAACATGTGCAGAGAGAGTTAGATTTGGGTGTGGTGAGTTCAATCTGCAATCTAAATTGCAGTGTAAAAATAAAGCAGCCAGTATTTACCCTGCACAGAAACAAAATAACCCACCCAAATCTAACTCTCTCTGCAAATGTTATATCTGCCCCCCCTGCAGTGCACATGGTTTTGCCCAACTGCTAAAAAAATTCCTGCTGCGATCAACTTGGAATTACCCCCTATGCTTTATACACAGCATTAGTGAGACGTTAGGTGGAGAAAATCCTGGTCCTGGTGTAGACGGGGACACAGCTGAGAAACAAATATTGGGAGCGATTATTTGCAAACTGCACAAAGAAGAACCAACGTGTGCAATGGGTGCGCAGTTACGTCCGACAGCGCTATTACCTGAGTCGGCTTCTGCAATCCTTGGGCGTTAAGGGTGGAGACTGGGTGGATTTAAGTCTTTGAAAAAGAGGAGGTGGGTGTGTTATGGGAGGGTCACAGGCGTGTTGTGGGAAGGTCATGGAAGTGGGGTAGGACGTGCGGTGAGCTAAATGGTTCAGGAGGCACTAGCTAGCACCGGAGACAGATTTAAACACAATATATTTCCCAAAGGGTACATCTGGTCATTATACACAGGTGCAGCAGTATAAACCCCTGGAAATTTTGTGAGTTTTGATCTGAGAGGTACGGAAAAGATTGCAAGGTGAGGCACTGCCTCACCTGCCATAGACTTTTTACTGCAGAGATTTGGCTATACAAAATGATTAGAATAATACAAAAAAGATATTTCAAACATATTCTTTGTATTTTACATATACTTTATACAGTAAAAACTCTGGTGCACACGTTAGTATGACAGGAAAGGCTCTGCCTCACCCCACCGCACGTCACACTCTGAACCGGACAGGGGCTACTCGAGAAGTCTATGTGGCAACCGATGGTAGAGAGATTTGATCCTTTTGCCCAGACGTGCAATTGGGTGTCACAAGGCTTGTGAGGTGCGTTGCACGGTAGTGCACAAGGGGAATGCTTAAAATCCCATTTGCAGATTTCTGCACGTGAGAATCTGTGATAAATCGCAGCCACACATAAAACGCTCTCGCCTCTGACCCAGGGCCCTGTGACCGGGGATTTTTCACCAAGCAAAACCCTCTTTATGGATATGATGGAGTACAGTGTACTAACAGCACACATGCGTGAGCCGGTAAAGCCACAAGCATCCACTAACCACTAAATACAGCGCGTTATTGGCTCTTCACAAGGCCGCGCAGTAAACCGCTATAAGAATGCAAAGACAAGGGGGGTCATTCCGGGCCATTCCGAGTTGATCGCTCGCTAGCTACTTTTTGCAGTCGTGCAAACGCTAAGCCGCCGCCCTCTGGGAGTGTATCTTAGCTTAGCAGAAGTGCAAACGAAAGGATCGCAGAGCGGCTGCAAAAATATTTTGTGCAGTTTCAGAGTAGCTCCAGACCTACTCAGTGCTTGCGATCACTTCAGACTGTTCAGTTCCGGATTTGACGTCACAAACACGCCCTGCATTCGGCCAGCCACGCCTGCGTTTTTCCTGGCACGCCTGCGTTTTTTCGAACACTCCTTGAAAACGGTCAATTGACACCCAGAAACTCCCCTTTCCTGTCAATCACTCTGCGGCCAGCAGTGCGACTGAAAAGCTTTGCTAGACCTTGTGTAAAACTACATCGGCTGTTGTGAAAGTACGTCGCGCGTGCACACTGTGCCGCATACGCATGCGCAGAACTGCCATTTTTTTGCATCATCGCTATGCAGCGAACATTTTTATCTAGCGATCAACTCGGAATGACCCCCAAGATCAACAGTTGCAGAGTTTTCGGGTAAGCATAGCGCCATCCTGAGATGGCGGTTTTTGTTTTTAACAAAATGCTCCGCTTATTTACTAACATTGCTGTAAGGTGCAAAACGTGTTCTTGTATTTATTTGCAATAAAATAAATTAGTTTAAGTGCAGTTAGAAAACAGTTACAAAACAAGTGTATATTCTCCATATGAATATATAGCATATCTATAGCTCCTAGCCACCCCAATTTCAGCGGGGCACTGCCAGTCTGCGGTTACTGTCCTGCTGTCGCAATGTAGCCCTGATTGGCTGGGCAGTTGGGTAGGTATGTCCTCTTTCCCAAAGCAGTGGCGGGCGCAGCAAAGGATACTCTGGGGAAAGCCAGGACTCCGCAACCACAGAGCAACATCCGGTCCGGTAGTTAGCTCCCATGTAATCCTGTCAGGTTTTAGGCGGTTGACTAGGTTGGACAGTGAGCGAGTGAGACTCTGTTCTCTGTGATGGAACCAAACTTTTACCATTGTTCTCACAATAATAGAGACAAAATGATAACAAATGCCTTTATTTAAGAAATTGGGGGTAGAGGCACCGGCTTGAGGCCCGTGTGGGGTTTATACATTGTTCACACTGAAGTATGTACCAAGGAATATTCACAGCAAATAAACACACTTTCAAATGAATCCCCTCCCCCACCCACCTACATGGAATAAGAATATCACCGCCCTTCTGTACAGGCAGCAGGGGTGTAACAATAACCAAATAAGCAAAGCAAAAATACACAACGCATGCCGCAAGTACACTACTAATTAAGTAAAAATATAAAACACAACATATTTTGCCATGCCATTAGTATTTAGTGTCCTGTGCAATTAAAAAAATAACCTGAAATAAATATAAATTAAAAACATTTAAAAAAAAAAGAAGAAGAAAAAGTCGATAAGGCACTTTTTTAATATATAAGTATATATACTGTATATAAATATAAAGGCTAGGCTACATGTAACATTGTAAACGTGGAATAATCTAAATCACGTAACATGATGCGAAAGAGACAGAAAAACACACATCTGGAAATGTCCATCCATTAATCCTGCTGTAGACGGTTATTCAGGATACATCCTAGAACCTTATTTATCAATGTTTTGTGGATAATAAGTCAAAGCCAAGACCTTAACGGGAAGATTCTATTGTTGAGACTCTCTACGGTAGTAACCTATAATAATATCCTGCGTTGTACATTGGTCGCCAAGGCCGGTTAATTCCGACTTCACTAATACGTGATACGTCTGTGGAATTTGTAACTGTATATTAAACAGGAAAGTGGTATAAAAAAAAAAACATTTTTTTTTCCCACTTGTTAAAGGAAGTATCGTGGAAAGTTGCCAAGTTTTCTTCTGCTTCCTAAAATGATTCCACTTCTGCTTCTGAAGGATAAATTACGGTTAATTTACTAACATGGGGGGTCATTCTGAGTTGATCGTAGCTGTGCTAAATTTAGCACAGCTACGACCATGAACTCAGACATGCGGGGGGACGCCCAGCACAGAGCTAGTCCGCTCCGCATGTCAGTGCCGCCCCCCCTTCCCCCACAGAAGTGCAAAGGCATCACACAGCGGCGATGCCTTTGCACTTCAATAGTAGCTCCCGACCAGCGCAGCTTTAGCGTGCTGGCCGGGAGTTACTCATCGCTCCACGGCCCGCAGCGGCTGCGTGTGATGTCATGCAGTTCTGACCCGATTGCTACGCTGCGAAAAACTGCAGCGTGCGATCGGGTCAGAATGACCCCCATGGACACTAATATAGATGTGGGTGGAGGTCCTATCGGAGATGCTTACATGGAAGTGACAGCGTCATACCTCCTGCTGCATTTCTGATCCAAGCTGTGCCCTAGGACACAGTATCGGATTATCTGCAACGCCATCTGCCGGCTGCATGACTCATGGGGTCGCATTTGCTACACAGAGGCCAGGAAATCTCCATCCTCTGAAGGAGAGCCTGGCCTCTTCCTACCCTGCAACGCCGTCAACAGGCCTCCGCTTTAAGAAACGGAGGCCATCGCTGCGCCCTCCCCACCACCAAACTGCACCAGACTGTCAATCACTGGACATCGGTGCTTTGCGGCATGTGCCGCAGACTCTTCGGAATCTGAATGAGAGCAAACACCTCTTAATGGGGCCCAATGCATGCAAGTGTCTGCATGCAGTGGTTCCGTGTGGACTAATGGAATGGTGCTGTTCTTTCTCTTAGCCTGCAGGTGGCACTGTTGCTATGAAAATTGGGTATTTCAACACACTGGGGTAAATGTTACGGAGAGCGAATTGCCCAAATCTACGCTTTTCAACTATTTTTCTGGACGAGCTGCAAGGAGAAATTATCGGGAAATTGTTAGCAGTAACCGTCCTTTCCAGACACTATTTTTTCAACATTCTAAATACAACATCGGATGTACTAAGCTGCGAATGTAGAAATGACCAGCAAACGGAACCGAAAAGAGAAAATAAAAAAGTGAAACTAAATTTCTGGGGGAAAAACAAGTAAAACATTTTTGAGGCACAATCATTTAATGAATACATATATATATATATATATATATATATATATATATTATTTTTTTATTTTTATAAAAAAAATTCTGCGATTTTTGTCTTTTCACGCCTGCCGCTAGTCAATTGCAATTTGCAGCCTGACCTTCTAGTCTCCTGGGCGCTAACTCCTGGGTTTGGAGGCCCAAACTGACGTTGATTGAACCGCACTCCATTACATTTGCCCCCTTAGCTGTGGTCCGATAGTACACTTAATAAAGTGTAAAATAAGATATAAATGTTGAGGTAGGAGAGTAACAGAAATCGTCTGTTGCGAGTGGAGAGCCAGGTACACCTGGAGTTTAGGCTTGGTGCAGCTAACGCTAATCGCAGCATTTTCTCAGCATCTACAACAGTGAGTAACAGGCCATAAGGTTCGGGGGACATTTACTAAGCAGTGATAAGAGCTGAGAAGTGAGCCAGTGGAGAAGTTGCCCATGGCAACCAATCAGCACTGAAGTAACATCTATAATTTGCATACTATAAAATGATACAGAGCTGCTGATTGGTTGATGGGGCCACTTCTCCACTGGCTCACTTCTCCGCTCTTATCACTGCTTAGTAAATGTCTCCCTATAAGTTCTTAGAAAGAAGGATTTATTACGGAGCTACCAGAGGATATCACGCAATGCGATCTGATTAATTCCTCTGCATTGGATTTTGGAAAGAAGTATAAACAGCGACCGCTCTCTCCAGCTGCCTTGGTGCGGAGGGCTTGGAATGGTAACCTGGAAATCCAGTAATGGTTAGAGATGGAACTGTGTATGGGTGCACAGTTCCACTGCATGGGTGAGGATATCCTGCAATCCTGCAAGACCAGGAATCCCTAAGGACAGGAGCCATGGATCCTGAAAGTAGCCAACATTTGCCACCGATGAATACAGATACTTGCTTTGCCACTAGGTGGCAGTCAGACACATCACTACTGGTTTACAAATGTAGGAAGAAACCTAGATTACGCCAGTAACGGGAGGGAGCGTATCATTACGCCTGTCTGTTGGATTCTAATGGAGCAGCTGCCACTTAAGCGTCATATTAATATCACAATTTACAGTTTCCAGATATCTGTATTAATTTGCTGTATACAATTACAATTTTCCTTTTAGAGCAATGCCCATTACTTAGGGTAATGTACCATGTTATGTAATATGCTGATAATACTACACTGCCATCCAGTATATTTATTCCACTGCACAACTGATTAACTTATGCCACAGGGGCATGCAACAACATTCTTTCACACCATCATTGTGGTGCATGGAACTGTGATCACTATAGAGCAACTACAGTATATACTGTATATATATATATATATATATATATATATATATAGTTGCTGGATTTAACATTCTTGTCTAAATATCAGGCAGGTTCATGTAAACCACTGATGTGGACTCAGCACTGTACACTTACATTGTGTTCTCTCATTTCACTTCCTTTAATATTAGCCGGGAAGATTTACCAAAGTGTCAATGGCAAAAACTCTACCGCCCATCCAGGTGTCTTGTTGAGCTATTATGACTGGCGAAGTGCCAGCAGGCACAGACTGGGTGACATTTGGGCAGGCTGGGTGGCACCCACTTTTGGCAAAGCAAACCTGAGAGGTGACGCGTTTCTCACACATTGCATCATACTAAATGTACAGTATCCCTGGCTGCAAATCTGTAGATTGTAAGACTGAATGCAGCAATTCCCACTGACGTACTGTACAGAGCTTACAGTCTAATTATGGCATTGTAAAGGCAAAGTGAGAGTTATCCCACGATTATCTGTCACAGGAATCTATTTTCTTTCTACAGCCTGGAGGATACATGAAGCCGAGGAAGGCAAGGTGTTCTGGGACGTGTACCTGGAGAGCCACAGGCTCCTGTATACACCATCTATAGCATTTCCCCTCATTACACTTGCACAATACACCCAAAGGGACATCCAGCCTGCAGTGACTCCGCCCACAGGGTATGCAGCAGGTATTCATGAGGAAGCCTCTATCCATACATTAAGAACCAGCGCCTCCTACTGGCTGCGTAGAGCCGTATCACTGGCTCCTAGTGATTTAATGGGCCTCATTCACATGTACATTGTACTGCCTGCCTATGCATAGCCGACAGATGCGCTTAGAACAAAGAAATGAATAGATAAAATTATATATTGTTGGAGCAAAGACAACGGGAGGGTAAAGCGATAAGCTGCTTCCTATATATACAATTAGCCACCTGCAATTCTATATATTGTCTTTTTTTTTTTTTTAAAGTCTCTTTGTTCTGGCAAGTCACTATTTACAGAATGTAAGCTCACGGCATCAATATAAAAATAGGTTTTCTGTAGCCGTACTACGGCGGTAACGCAGACTGGCCAGAGCGCAGGGGTAGGCGACCTCTGAAAGGATCTGTAGTGCATTTATAGAGGGTCGGCGGGCGGGGCAGGGTGAAACCGTTAACGGGTGTCGTCCTCATCTGCCATCTCGCTGAGGATGTGTATCAAGTTATCAAGTCCATACAAGTATCCATCCTCTCGGTTCCCTTCCACCCAAGCCGCATTGTGGTTCAGGACTTCGCCTTCAGGCAGCGGGGTGGTTTTTCCAAAGTCAATCATCCACACTTTGGCTTGTTCCCTCTTGTCGTGGATAAACAGCAGGGAGCTGCCAATTACCTGCAGGAGGAAACACAATACAAACAGGTTGTAGAATACGAAGAACTTTGCTTTAGTACATACAAGTTTTAGTGGGAAAGTTCTGAACTTTTCTGCACCTTGAAAGTGGCTGATTATTGTTCCGAAATCCAGACAGGCCATTGCACTGTTGCCTCAGGTTGTGATACTTGACATAAACATTGTTAATCATGAAGGGGGGGATTAAATTCTGCTGGTTGTGCCGCCGGACATTACCGCCATGCTCAGACGCGCGCATTGCCATCTATTACGGTAGACACTCTCTCCTGCAGATTTATGGGGCGCCAGGGAAAAAATAAGAATTTACTTACCGATAATTCTATTTCTCGTAGTCCGTAGTGGATGCTGGGAACTCCGTAAGGACCATGGGGAATAGCGGCTCCGCAGGAGACAGGGCACATCTAAAGAAAGCTTTAGGATCACCTGGTGTGCACTGGCTCCTCCCCCTATGACCCTCCTCCAAGCCTCAGGATACTGTGCCCGGACGAGCGTACACAATAAGGAAGGATTTTGAATCCCGGGTAAGACTCATACCAGCCACACCAATCACACTGTACAACTTGTGATCTGAACCCAGTTAACAGCATGATAATAGAGAAGCCTCTATAAAAGATGGCTCACTACAACAATAACCCGAATTTTTTGGTAACAATAATTATGTACCAGTATTGCAGACAATCCGCACTTGGGATGGGCGCCCAGCATCCACTACGGACTACGAGAAATAGAATTATCGGTAAGTAAATTCTTATTTTCTCTGACGTCCTAGTGGATGCTGGGAACTCCGTAAGGACCATGGGGATTATACCAAAGCTCCCAAACGGGCGGGAGAGTGCGGATGACTCTGCAGCACTGAATGAGAGAACTCCAGGTCCTCCTCAGCCAGGGTATCAAATTTGTAGAATTTTACAAACGTATTTGCTCCTGACCAAGTAACTGCTCGGCAAAGTTGTAAAGCCGAGACCCCTCGGGCAGCTGCCCAAGATGAGCCCACCTTCCTTGTGGAGTGGGCATTTTAAGATTTTTGGCTGTGGCAGGCCTGCCACAGAATGTGCAAGCTGAATTGTACTACAAATCCAACGAGCAATCGTCTGCTTAGAAGCAGGAGCACCCAGTTTGTTGGGTGCATACAGGATAAACAGCGAGTCAGATTTTCTGACTCCAGCCGTCCTGGAAACATATATTTTCAGGGCCCTGACCACGTCAAGCAACTTGGAATCCTCCAAGTCCTTAGTAGCCGCAGGTACCACAATAGGTTGCTTCATGTGAAATGCAGAAACCACCTTAGGTAGAAATTGAGGACAAGTCCTCAATTCTGCCCTGTCAGAATGAAATATTAAATAAGGGCTTTTATATGATAAAGCCGCCAATTCTGACACACGCCTGGCTGAAGCCAGGGCTAACAGCATCGTCACCTTCCATGTGAGATATTTTAAGTCCACAGTGGTGAGTGGTTCAAACCAATGTGACTTTAGGAAACTCAACACAACATTGAGATCCCAAGGTGCCACTGGAGGCACAAAAGGAGGCTGTATATGCAGTACCCCTTTTACAAATGTCTGAACTTCAGGCACTGAAGCCAGTTCCTTTTGGAAGAAAATCGACAGGGCCGAAATTTGAACCTTAATGGACCCTAATTTTAGGCCCATAGACAGTCCTGTTTGCAGGAAATGGAGGAAACGACCCAGTTGAAATTCCTCTGTAGGGGCCTTCTTGGCCTCCCACCACGCAACATATTTTCGCCAAATGCGGTGATAATGTTTTGCGGTTACTTCCTTCCTGGCCTTGACCAGGGTAGGGATGACTTCATCTGGAATGCCTTTTTCCTTCAGGATCCGGCGTTCAACCGCCAAGCCGTCAAACGCAGCCGCGGTAAGTCTTGGAACAGACAAGGCCCCTGCTGGAGCAGGCCCTTTCTTAGAGGTAGAGGCCACGGTTCGTCCGTGAGCATCTCTTGAAGTTCCGGATACCAAGTCCTTCTTGGCCAATCCGGAACCACGAGTATAGTTCTTACTCCTCTCCTTCTTATGATTCTCAGTACTTTTGGTATGAGAGGCAGAGGAGGGAACACATACACTGACTGGTACACCCACGGTGTTACCAGAGCGTCCACCGCTATTGCCTGAGGGTCCCCTGACCTGGCGCAATATCTGTCTAGTTTTTTGTTTAGACGGGACGCCATTATGTCCACCTTTGGTTTTTCCCAACGGTTTACAATCAGGTGGAAGACTTCTGGGTGAAGTCCCCACTCTCCCGGGTGAAGGTCGTGTCTGCTGAGGAAGTCTGCTTCCCAGTTGTCCACTCCCGGAATGAACACTGCTGACAGTGCTATCACATGATTTTCCGCCCAGCGAAGAATCCTTGCAGCTTCTGCCATTGCCCCCCTGCTTCCCGTGCCGCCCTGTCTGTTTACGTGGGCGACTGACGTGATGTTGTCCGATTGGATCAATACCGCCTGACCCTGAAGCAGGGGTTTCGCTTGACTTAGGGCATTGTAAATGGCCCTTAGTTCCAGAATGTTTATATGAAGAGATGTCTCCAGGCTTGACCATAAGCCCTGGAAATTCCTTCCCTGTGTGACTGCTCCCCAGCCTCGCAGGCTGGCATCCCTGGCCACCAGGACCCAGTCCCGAATGCCGAATCTGCGGCCCTCTAGAAGATGAGAACTCTGCAACCACCACAGGAGGGATACCCTTGTCCCCGGTGACAGGGTTATCCGCTGAAGCATCTGAAGATGCGACCCGGACCATTTGTCCAGTAGGTTCCACTGGAAAGTCTTGCGTGGAATCTGCCGAATGGGATTGCTTCGTAGGAAGCCACCATTTTTACCCAGAACCCTTGTGCATTGATGCACTGAGACTTGGTTCGGTTTTAGGAGGTTCCTGTCGGATAACTCCCTGGCTTTCTCCTCCGGGAGAAACACCTTCTTTCTGGACTGTGTCCAGGATCATCCCTAGGAACAGAAGACAAGTCGTCGGAACCAGCTGCGATTTTGGAATATTGAGAATCCAATCGTGCTGCCGCAACACTACCTGATACAGTGCTACACCGATCTCCAACTGTTCCCTGGATCTTACCCTTATCAGGGAATCGTCCAAGTAACGGATAACTAAAATTCCCTTCCTTAGAAGGAATATCATCATTACGGTCATTACTTCAGTAAAGACCCGGGGTGCCGTGGACCATCCCTACGGCAGCGTCCGAACTGATAGTGACAGTTCTGTACCATAACCTGAAATACCCTTGGTGAGAAGGGTAAATTTTGACATGAAGGTAAGCATCCTTGATGTCCCGAGACATCATGTAGTCCCCTTCTTCCAGGTTTGCAATCACTGCTCTGAGTGACTCAATTTTGAATTTGAACCTCTGTATGCAAGTGTTCAAAGATTTTAGATTTTAAAATCGGTCTCACCGAGCCGTCTGGCTTCGGTACCACAATAGTGTGGAATAATACCCCGTTCCCTGTTGCAGGAGGGGTACCTTGATTATCACCTGCTGGGAATACAGCTTGTGAATGGTTTCCAAAACTGCCTCCCTGTCAGCGGGAGACGTCGGTAAAACAGACCTTTGGAAACGGCGAGGGGGATACGTCTCGAATTCCAATTTGTACCCCTGAAATATTACCTGAAGGATCCAGGGGTCTACTTGCGAGTGAGCCCACTGCGCACTGAAATTCATTGAGAACGGGACCCCACCGTGCCTGAACTTGTAAAGCCCTAGCGTCATACTGAGGGCTTGGCAGAGGCGGAAAAGAGTTTCTGTTCCTTGGAACTGGCTGATCTCTGCAGCCATTTTCCTCTCCCTCTGTCACGAGCAGAAAAGAGGAACCCTTTTGTCCGCTTGCCAACCAGGCCTGCGCCTGATAATACGGCGTCTTATTTTGAGAGGCGACCTGGGGTACATCCCCTCTTTTAAGGCAATACTTCCAAATGCCGTTTGGAATCCGCATCACCTGTTATAATTGGACAACGCACTTATACTTGATGCCAGTCGGCAAATATTCCGCTGTGCATCATGCATATATAGAAATGCATCTTTTAATTGCTCTATAGGCAATAATATACTGTCCTTATCTAGGAAAGTCTTCTGCCGCCGATTTTTCCGGACCTCTTCGCTCTTCTGGCTCTGTAAGGGGGCCGGCGGCGCGGCTCCGGTGACCCATCCAGGCTGAACCTGTGATCGTCCCTCTGGAGCTAATGTCCAGTAGCCTAAGAAGCCCAATCCACTCTGCACGCAGGTGAGTTCGCTTCTTCTCCCCTTAGTCCCTCGATGCAGTGAGCCTGTTGCCAGCAGGTCTCACTGAAAATAATAAACCTAAACTAAAACTTTCACAAAGAGCTCAGGAGAGCCCCTAGTGTGCACCCTTCTCGTCGGGCACAGAAAATCTAACTGAGGCTTGGAGGAGGGTCATAGGGGGAGGAGCCAGTGCACACCAGGTGATCCTAAAGCTTTCTTTAGATGTGCCCTGTCTCCTGCGGAGCCGCTATTCCCCATGGTCCTTACGGAGTTCCCAGCATCCACTAGGACGTCAGAGAAATTAGCAAAGTTACTGGTCGCAAAAGTGCTTTCGCCGACCACTGCGCAGACGACAAGCGGCCATCGCATAGAACTGAATTCCCTCCCGTGACTCATCGGAGATAGCTTTATACTCTGTTCCCGGGTGCAACCTTTCATTTCTAAGCTTGTAGGCACAGGAGAACGCAGCAAGCAATGACCCATCTAGAAGATGAATCATTCCGGCTCCCACGGCTGCCCATAGTCACACCTACAGCGCCAACAGCCCCACAACGTGGCACACAGGTTGTATCCTCATGAATCATGACTTTAAATACATTGTAAACCCCCTCCATTCAAAGACTAATTAATTAGTACATTGTCAATTATCTTACAAAACCTCATATGCCCTAAGATTATGCACTTGTCTTGTTTGCAGCAGCCATAAAACTATTAACGTTCATAAACAGATAATTAGATCTTTTGTTGTACAATAAACGAGTCCTAAAGGAGGATTAAAATATTTTGTTCTAGCAAAGAGCAACATTTAACCACTTGCTGCAGTCAGTGTGGGAGCCAGACCTCCGGCCCAGGAGCTTACACACCCTAACCGCACGTGGAAAGGAGTATAGCAGCCAAACCAGAGAACATTTGGCTTATGCTCTTGTGAGTATAACCTGCTAGGAGCATAGTAATTATGGGAGCATAGTAATTATGGGCTCAGGGTTTTTTTTTGTTGTTCAGGACCAGAACAAACAAATTGATAAACCCTCTTTTTCCACGTGTAAGATCCGTACCGCACAAAGGTTGGATCCCTTCACACTGTCCGGGGCAAATTGATAATTGGAGCTTTGCCCCACGGGCTTCCGTAAATCCCCCAAAATCCCAAAATTGTTTTCATAGATGTAAAACCAATGTTTTATAGTTGTTATTACATATTGTATTGTGATACTCATACCCTGCGGCCCTGGCGTGTTTCTCCTAGTGAACTTTTTGCACATGTTCAATCAGCCCCTGCTCCCCCCCTGCAGTACAGCATGGTTTAACCAAGGTGCAAACTGCTTGTTTTGTTTTCAATGTGCTTCCCACTCTGAACCATGCCTTGTGACCCTAGGAACGGCTGATGGATGAGCACGTCTGTGCATGTGACAGTCACAACCACACTATCTTGTGTAACAGTGCTCCTCGCAGTGACTGTGGGAAGAGTGTCTGTATTGGCCTTATGTAATGGCCTGACAGAAGGTTGGTTTCGCCCCGTGCTTGCATTTTGCAGGCTGTTACGTAAGGCCCCATGTCTGCGTTCATGAGCGTAACCAAAATCTACAGTTTTCTAACAAACACCAAAAGTAGCAATTAAATACCTAGATGTAAAAGAAACACTAAATTTTTGCAGCCAGACCCTGAAATGAATAGGCCTTCTGCCCCCCCCCCCCCCCCTCCTTCTCCTCGCCGGTGCTGTGCGACCAATAACGGGTGTGGATTCTAAAATCTACACTAAAAAGGTCTACAGTCAATAGGTCTAGACAAGCATTGGGTCAACAGAGTCAAAAGGTCGACATAGAACAGGTAGACAGTAGCAATGGTCGACGGTGTCAAAAAGGTCCACAGTGGCAAAAGGCCGACATGGAAATGGTCAACACAAAAAAAGGTAGAACCAATTTTTTTTATTTTTTTTGGGGTGCTATGGCACTTTTCTGCCACAAACAAGCCCTATTTGTGTACCACGTCCCCTCGCATGGCTCGCTTCTCTCGCCGTGCTTCCGGCAAGGTTACTATTAACAATAAAGTGTGAAAAAGTTGGGGGGGGAAATGAAATAGAAATAGAAAAAACTTGTGTCTACCATATGTGTGTCGACCATTATTATGTTGACCTTTTGACCCTGTTGACTTTTGACACAGTCAACCTAATGCATGTCGACTATTAGTGGTTGACCTATTGACTGTAGACCTTTTTAGTGTAGATCTATAGTCCGGATACCAATCAGCAAAGCCCTATGCTCGGGTGGTCTTCTGTATGCCGAATGTCGGGATCCCGGGGCACAGTATACCGGCGCCGGAATCCCGACACTCGGCATACCGACAACTATTCTCCCTCGTGGGGGTCCACGACCCCCCTGAAGGGAGAATAAAATAGTGTGGCGTGCGTAGCGCGCCACCGTGCCCACAGCGTGGCGAGCGCAGCGAGCCCGGCAAGGGGCTCCTTTGCGCTCGCCACGCTGTCGGTATGCCGGCGGTCGGGCTCCCAGCGCCGGTATGCTGGTCGCCGGGAGCCCGAGCGCCGGCATACCGTACTACACCCCTATACTCTTCCCCTCGCACTACATAACCCGGAGCAATGTGCCCACCTGCAATAGTATGAGCACAACGGTGGAAATTTTTTGAAAAATACCAGAGAAGATCTGATGAGAAGTTCAGAAGAACCTCAGAGCTTTCTATAAATGAGGAGCACACATTGTGTCGGTACCAGGGAACTAGCTAGACCCCGCGCTTTCATACTTTCATTATGATTTTACAGATCTGTACCCAGTGCCAGTCAGCTTTCAGCTATCATTCTATAGAATGTATTAGATACATGCGAGCTACAATCTGATTGGTTCCTATGGGCAACACCTTCGCTCGTCCTTATCAGAAGGTTTGATAAATCACCCTCTAAGCTGGGCCTATCCGCTGCACGGACATCACCGTCACTCAATTCCTGCAGTCTAAAATCCAAAATGGCTGCAGATTGTGGAATAAGACAACGGATTGTACCGTACACAGCTGACATTACATAAGGTAAACAGGCAAATAGCTTTGTATGCCAGGTAAGCCAGTGCGGCTGCCATCGCCTCCGTGTTACAGACAGGTGACTTCAGTGCCGGACTGGGGCATGTGGGGCCCAACGGGGGGATGCAGTGGAAGTGGCCCACGCTTCAGGGGTGTGGCCAGTCTCCAGAAGGGTTGTGGCCAGCCACTGCAGAGGCTTGGCTAACCATTAGAGACGGCAGGCTGGGACTGCTAAGATTGATTGGCAGGAGGGTGAAACTCTTGGTGTAGTTTCCATAGAAATGACCCAAGCCCCCACGTTCCTCCATGGTTCTGCTTCACAAGGTAACCGACACTATAATCCAGTAACAACGTATAATTCAAAGCGCACAGTATTGCCCACTGGAGATTTCCCCCTGCACCCCTGTGGGCCGGTCCATCCCTGGGTGATTCAGCTCTACAAAGAGTATGGATGCCAAGTCCCTCCCCACAGCTTTCAGTTTTCCCATTATTTCCAAGTAAATGGAATAATCCAGGATTTCCGTATCGCATCACGTGCAGGCCTTGCACTTAGCAGGCCGTCCTTCCGTCTAAACCTAGAACACAAGTCTCTTTGTGGTGCGTTTCATTCCACTTTACGCCATTAATGCCATATATTTACAGAGGGTGAGGCGATGGGGCTGAGTAATAACCGCAGCTGCCCTGGATCTACGGGAGCTCCATATGGGAGCCTGGAGTTCCAGACTGGTGGACAGGAAATGGTTTATACGGTTCCCATATAAACCGCGTCTGTATTCCCTTTGGAATGTTAGGACTTGCAGAAGTCCTGGCTATGCGAGGTTCCGGCTCTCGTTGACCCCTCTGTAGATCTTGAGAGGGACAAGAACCAAAATGGATCCTGGGAAAACTTCCCACATATTTAGAACACTGGGGAACATTCATCTTGTGCATGAATGTAAATAAACATTCAGCCATGGAGAGAATTTTCATTTTCATCAGCTTAAACAATATTTGTTACCCTCGTTGCTATGCGAGCAGCTTTAGGTTCTCCAGAATCACAGTTACTGTATTTTAGGAGGCTGATGTCACCGCATTCCCAAAAGGAGACATCAGTGTTGTTTGTCAGGAACCCACTATTATCGGTAACGTGTCCAGAATAATGACCCACCAGCCACTGTCACAGGTCATAGCTCAGAGTAAGTGTCTTCTATAATCCCTTTATCCAATGACTGCAGCAAATGAGTTTTAATTAGATATAGGCATTAGACAAACCTCCCCTCCCCGTGTTACCCCTACGGCTTGCTCAGGGCAGCTGCAGCCATCCTTACAGTATAGCGACCCCTGCTGGAGGACTTTAGTAATAGTGTTACTCTCCTCTAGTGCTACGGGGGAGATATCAAAGCAGTGGTTCCACCACCATCAGTTTATCAGTGTTGGGTTGGAGGTTGCATACGCTCCACCACTCCTGCCTGCAATAAAGCGTAAGCGCCGTGCCGTTCATTACAGGTACACAACTCACCTCGTGCGTCTTAAAGAAAGAGGACATCTCTAGCGTTCTGCGAATCTCCTCTAGACAATTCAGGTACAACTTCTGCAAATACAGATTGCAAGGATAAGTCTTGTTCTTTATATGGAGGCAAAACATTACACAAAAAAAACATTTCTTGAATATACAATGACATCATTTTCCTATAGACTTTATACTTTACTGTTAATTGAAATGGCGCACTAATAAGCTGCAATACTTACCGCGGGCTTGTAGCTTCGAACTTTAATGCTCAGAGCTATCCAATGGGCGTTATGATCCAGAATCTATGGGTTAATGCATCTAAAGTGCGTTACCCAATAAATTCCGGGCTAAGGGGGTAATTCAGACCTGATCACTGGGCAGCGATTTTGTAGCCCTGCGATCAGATAGTCGCCGCCTACAGGGGAGTGTATTTTAGCTGTGCAAGTGTGCGATCGCATGTGTAGCAGAGCTGTACAAACTGATTCTGTGCAGTCTCTGCGCAGCCCAGGACATACTCAGCCGCTGCGATCACATCAGCCTATCCGGGACCGGAACTGACGTCAGACACCCTCCTTGAACAGGCTTGCTCCTGCCTGCGTTTTCCCGGACGCCCTCTTCCTGTCAATCTCCTTGCGAACGCCCGTGCGAATGGATCCTTCGCACAATCCCGTTGCTGACCGGTGAACCCCGTTGCAGCTGTCCATCGCGCCTGCGCATTGCGGTGCATGTGCAGTTCTGATCTGATCGCGCGCTGTGCGAAAACGCACAGCAGCGATCAGGTTTGAATGACCCCCTAAGTGCCCATTACTATGGGCAACAAGTTTGCAGCGACAGAAAGGTATATTTACCGCAGATTTCTGTTCGGATGCTCAGTCTGAGAATTTTAGTGGACGCCGCGGGGAGGTAACAGGGGCAAAGGCGCACAGCCAATCACACAGCAGCCCTACTCCGACGGAAAAACTGTTCCTGACATAGTGCCGCTGCAGGTTTCCATGGTGCGCTGATGGTGGCAGGAATCCATTGTCCTGAGATGCACAAGAGGGCGCCTCAGTTGTTTAAAACTCAGACGCATAAAGATGCAGACGCGACAAAAGACGCAAGCTCAAAATCAGGCCCTTAGCTTCAAAATAGCGAGCCGTTAAGTATAATGGTGGTCATTCTGACCCTTTTGCTCGCTGCTTTTTATCACAGCCGAGTGAACGGGTCCCTACTGCGCATACGTCGGCACCATAGTGCGCCGGCGCATGCCAGACGGCCGAAGGCCGTAGCAGGGCTGCGATCACTGGGCGGGAGGGGGAGGAATGCTGGCGTTTGGCCGCCGTTTCATGGGCGCGGTCCGGCCAACGCACGCGTGGCCGGACCGAACGGGGGGCGGGCCGCAGTCGCTGTGGGTCGGGGAGCGATGAGTAGCTCCCGGCCAGCACGCTAAAGCTGCGCTGGTCGGGAGCTACTCTTGAAGTGAAAAGGCATCGCCGCTGTGCGATGCCTTTGCACTTCTGTGGGGGGGGGGGAGCGGGGGGTGTAGGCAGCACTGACATGCGGGGCGGACTAACCCTCTGCTGGGCGTCCCCCCCCCGCATGTCGTGTGAATGATCGTAGCACAGCTACGATGAACTCGGAATGACCCCCAATGTCACCTACAGACGCTGTTCCGATATAAATGGAACGTGAAATATACACAGCAGCTCCCACACACTGATTAGAAGATAAGACTTTTTGAAGCGATGTTCTGAGTACAGACGGAACTAGTATATTCTGAGGAAAGGAGATCTATAAAGGTGACTCCCCCCCCCCCCCCCCTCCACTCATCGTGTAAGCGCACCGCGGGCCTGATTTAGATGTGGTTGGAGATACTATGACTTCCTTGGAAGCAGTAGTGACAGCGCTGTACGATGATGCAGCAGGAGACGTATATTACAAGCAGGCGCCCGCCGCTGCAGTACTGATCCGACCCATGTCCTAGGACGCAGCATCGGAATACTCACTCACCATCCAGCGGCTTGCGTCACCCATGGAGATGCGCAAGCCACCTGTCGCAGAGGCCAGGATATCCCTGGCCTCTTCCCTCCCCCTAAATTGCGGCAACACACCCCCTCCCCACCCACAAACGGCAGCAGACTGTCAATCGCTAACAGTCTGATTGCAGGACCTGGTACTGTAGACTGCATTCAACCGTCATCATGATTCTCTGATGTTCTAGTTTGTTCTGTGATATACGTATGAACAGCAGACGCGTGGTGGAGCAAGCTATAGTAATCCGGGGTCTGGGACTGAGGGTCGACAGCACAAAGGTCGACACACCTTATGTCGCCGTCAATTGGTCGACACACCTTAGGTCGGCATGAACAAAAGGTCGACATGGACAAAAGGTCGACAGGAACAAGGTCGACAGGAACACGGTCGACGTGGAAAAAGGTCGACATGAGTTTTTTATGTTTTTTTGGTGTCGTTTTCTTTGTAGAGTGACCGGGAACCCCAATTAGTGCACCGCGTCCCCTTGCATGGCTCGCTTCGCTCGCCATGCTTCGGGCATGGTGCCTTCGCTCCGCTACCGCTTCGCTCGGCACACTTTACCGTTCCAATCGTAGTCCACGTGGATCGTTAAGTATGAAAAGGTTCAAAAAAAGAAAAAAATCGTGAAAAACTCATGTCGACCTTTTCCCATGTCGACCTTTTGTCCATGTTGACCTTTTGGCCATGTCGACCTAAGGTGTGTCGACCAATTGGCATCGACCTAAGGTGTGTCGACCTTTGTGCTGTCGACCTGGAGTCCGGATACCAGTCATCCGCGTGCCAGCAGTATTTTCTGTGCTCTTTCTCCTATTGCGTCCCAAACAGCACATGCAGGGCGGGATGCACCAATGACAAATATGTGGCCAATGCACCAAGCCCCGGAAAGCTTGCTGGAGCTTTGAGATGATAAGGAGCAGCATCTATAGATGGCGTTGTCTAATAGAAGTCTATGAGCTTCTCACCGCAACAATCCCTGAGAGGGATCCAATAGGGTACCTCGCAGTGGGGCTAATTCAGGTCTGAGCTGCGCATGCGTATGCACCGCAATGCGCAGTCGCGACCGTCCACTGCGCTGAGAAGGTGCGAAAAATCCGATCGCACCGGCGAGCGCAAGAAGATTGACAGGAAGAAGGCGTTTGTGGGTGGCAACTGACCCGTTTTCAAGGAGTGTCCGGAAAAACGCAGGAGGGACCCGGCGTTTTGTGGGAGGATTCGTGACGTCAGCTCCGGCCACGATCATCGCAGCGGCTCAGTAAGTCCTGGGCTCTCCTGCACATGAGATCGCACCCTGCACAGCAAACTCCCCCTCCCCCTGTAGGTGGCGACTACCTGATTGCAGGGATGCAAAAAACGCACCCTAGCGATCAGGTCTGAATTACCCTCAGTGTCCCCTACGGCTTGTACATTCATAGTGTCCCCACACAGCAAAGGGCAGCTCTTATCTTAAATCTAAATGCATGCGGCATTAATAAACACTACGCACGCGATCAGCGGCGGGATATGTGATGCTGCCCGCTGTGACATCACTTATAGAGCCTAATTCAGATCTGATCGTAGATGTGCTAAACCCCCGTACAGGTACAAAAGCGTCACACGGCAGCGATGCTTTTGTACCTGCTGAGTAGCTTCCTGTCAGCGCAGCTATTGCGCGCTGGCAGGCCGCTACTCGCCGCGTCCGGAGTCGCAGCGGCAGCATGTGATATACCACTCCCCCAAAGGTCCGGACACGCCTCCGTTGACCGGACCACACCCCACCAACGGCGTTCTAACGTCCCCTCCCACCCCGCGACCGCCTCTGCCTGTCCATCACTCAGATGCGATCGCACTGGGCTCCCGGGGTGCGCACGCGCAGTGTAGCCGCTACGCACTCCACAAAGTAATTCAGATTGCGATCGCTGCCGCTGCAGCGGTGCAGTCTGAATTACCCCCATAGTCCAGACTGAGTACAAGTCATACTGGCAACATTGTGCCCTCCCCTTGTGTATTATTTAAGGCTGCTCTATCATGGTAAAAAGTGGTAGTACCGGTCCACTCCCCAGCCCTAGCTCCCAGGCCAAGGGTGTAGCTACCAGAGGCGCACTACTATGGGGCGTAACATTAACTAAGGCACTACTATGGTTCAGAAAATAAACTAGAGCACTACTATGGGGCATAACACATAACAGCTGTAGGGGTGTCTCTCTAGAAGCATTGGGGCAGAGGACCCTTTCAAAATGTTGCTACGGGGACCACAAAGTTCTGGCTATGCCCCTGCCCCAGGTCTGCTCCATGCAGCCATTTTTTTGGGGACTCCTCTGTTACACTGCCCCTCACCCATTTTGCACTACGTAACCTTTGCAGGCCATTCACTGTTAATCTGACATAATGGCAGCATCTGTAGCTCTGGATATACACAGTGGAGCAAGTCAAGTCGCTGAGGCCACATTCATTTGAGCTGCTGAGAAATTACTAGCCTTATCCCTGGTGTGAAACCACAATGAGAACCTCTGCAAAGCAAGTCCGCCAGTCAATCAGGACCTTCTGCTGAAAGCTAGCCGACTTCCAGCAGTTAAAGAGTCTCAGGTGCACACTGAGCGTGCTCCTGCCAGTACATGGGCGGTTCCCTCTCTCATTAATACTCATGAATATTCATAGCTGCCCAGATGATGGCTAACCTGGTTCTGGACAGAGAACAAACACATACAGCTGTAACATGCCGTGAATGTGACTTAATTACTTGCATGTTGTCTGTTCACATATCCGTTTACGGTGCAGCTGTGTACAGGTGACAGGTGTAAACCAGATTGCACATTGGGGGTCATTCCGACCTGATCGCACGCTGCAGTTTTTCACAGTGCAGCAATCAGGTCACTACTGCGCATGCGTATGCACCGCAATGCGTAGCCGCGTCGTACGGGTACAAAGCAGATCGTTGCTGGGCGATGGATTTAACGAAGAATCCATTCGCACAGCCGATCGCAAGGAGATTGAAAGAAAGAGGGCGTTTGTGGGTGTCAACTGACCGTTTTCTGGGAGTGGTGGGAAAAACGCAGGCGTGTCAAAGGGTTTGCAGGGCGGCTGTCTGACGTCAATTCCGGTACCGGACAGGCTGAAGTGATCGCAGCGGCTGAGTAAGTTCTGAGCTACTCAGAAACTGCACAAAATATTTTTGTACCGCTCGGCTGCACATGCGATCGCACACTTGCACAGCAAATATACACTCCCCAGTGGGCGGCGACTATGCGTTTGCACGGCTGCAAAAAGTAGCTAGCGAGCGATCAACTCGGAATGACCCCCTCTGTTCACCAGAGTTTCCTGTATCCCCCGCTCACACTTACCAGGATATTAGTATTTCCTTTTGTAAAATCTCTGAAGGCCTCCATCACCTGTTCCCGGGATTTGGTCTTTTTAAAGTCTTTATTCACTGTTCCATCTTCTTTCTACAAGAAAGAATAAAAGCAAAATAAATATATATTTAAAAAAAAGAGTCTATAATCCCATGGAAACACGTACCACTTGCTTATTTATCTACTCGTGTTCCATCATCAAATGTTTTATGTCGTAAACCTCTGCTCCCGCCAGGTGTAACTCTCCATAGGGATCACTGATCCCCAAAGGAGCATATGTCCAATAAACACAGAACTTAGACAGGTTAAAAACACCTGTGTACATACCTGTACCTAAAAATTGTATTTGTACAGTCTGAAGGCTGCATAGAAATTGGCCGGCGCGGTCATTATTGGCCGGCGCTGCGGGAGATGCAGGAATCCAGGCGCTTATAGGTGGTAGCGGAGTAGGAAGGTTTGTACAAATACTTTGGTGGAGTTAAATACATTTTTCTTGCATTCCTATATTTGCAAATATATGCAACAAATATCTCTGTATTTCTATTACCATATAGTTTTCAAGTAATGTTGCAAGGACCATTTAGTGTGCAGGGGATACCAGAAGGGAAAAAAGCACCCCCATTTCTGTTTTCTGTGACCCCTGCCTTTCATGCACTTGATAAGTACTGCCAAAACAATTGAGACGCTACCACTATGTGTTTGCGATTCCTATATTTGTATAATCTGTAAATTCTAAATCACTTTGCAAAGTAAATATGTAAATAAGTAACACTTAGGCAATCTATGAGTTGCAAAACGCCCACCCCAATTTTCTGACCATGTAAAATTCCAACACTGTGCTTCATTTTTACACCCACATTCACACCCACGCTCCTCCCTCAATTAAACAAATTCCCCACAAAAGCCACAAACAGCCTCACCTCCAGCCAGAACATTACGCCACGGACTACATTAGTTACCACAGAAAACTGACAAAATGTAAATTATTGTTCTTGGCAGGTACATGTAAACCAGGAATAATCTGCCAATTGGGAAACAGGCGGCTGGCAGTCAGCTAAACCTGTTGTGTTTCTGGTCGTTAGGCTTCACTGGGGACAAAGTAGATTCCATGGGGGGACATACTTTACTCATTTGGTTTTGAGGTGAACTTTGATGTTATAGTGCCCCTTTGTGTCACTGGCACACAGTGCTGGGAGGTTATATTGTGAGGGAGGCCAATAATCAGCCAATCGATTTCCTGGTGAATTAATCATCTAAGACCACAAAATGGTGGCCATCAATGTGACAAGGTAAAGTGTAATGTTCAACACGGCAGCCATTTTGTTTGCAGGCTTTGATCAAGGTAGTTAGTTATAAAATGAAATCAGGAGAAAGATGAGATGGGGGTAGTGCACCCTTGGATGGTCACTACTGAATGTTTTAAGATGGTTCCCGGTAGTCCAGTGGTAGAGTTTGGGAGTAGTAAACTAGATATTATTATTTTTTAATTACTATAGACTAATATGATGAAACATCAAAAGCGTTGGGGCCGCTGGAGCAGAAACGACCTGATTTGCCTAGGGTGTTATTGACAGTTCAGTAATTCACAGTGATTGGACAGGAGATATATGAAAGGAGTACATTAATTAGGCTCATGACCAATCGCAAGCCATCATCTCACTTCCTTTTTAAACGCATGTGACATTCTGCTACCAACTAGACATAGAAACTGAAACCATTCTGCTTGTGTATTTACATCCTAATACTATAACCATTTTGATATGTTAATTGGCAAATGAGGGAAGGAGGCCAATCCAGCCTATTATCTAGGTCCCATGGGGTCTTACGCAAGCGCCTATGGATGGCTAATGACCATCGATGATTAGCAACCTATAGTCAATGGTTTTGCCACTGGTGGCAGAGATGCAATGTTTCCCCACCATTGATGACAGAGAGTCGGAAATGTTTTCTTTCGAGCACACAGTCCTACCCCTGGTATAGTATGTGCCGCCTTAACCTGCTGCCTTCCCTGATTGGCCAGCTTCATCCACACGTCCCATAGTCATAATGGCCATTGATAGGTTTCCATCAATGGTTTACTGCCATCAATGTAAAGTACCAATGGATCTGGTGCAGCAAATAGTGCCTGCGAAAAGGGGGCGTGACCTTGCAGGAAGGGGTATGGCCTTATCGGAAGGTCGTGCTTACTTCAATATGCAGCCTCGTGGGGAGGGATTGTATCCTTGCAGGTAGACCCCCTTGTAACAACACTTCGGGGGCATGCCCAGTATTCCCGGAGACTCTGGCTGCATTGCCGGCTCAGTGACAGGAGTCGGGCGCTGCATGATAATGCCACAGTGCAGTTCCCGGCTCTCTGTCACTGCAGAGGAGACAACATTTTGGCGTCACCCCTTGGAAGGATGACAGATGGGTGCTCCCCCTTGTGACGTCTCTGGCATCATTGATGCAGTCTACCAACGGTGAACCACTCGATGGCCATCCCTATCTGGACCCTTCATGCCTCCATAATTATACTTGTTGTATTCGTGAGATACGAGGATTTATAGAAGTTAGGAAACTCATGCAACAGAAATAATGATATTACGTGCACATACAGACCCCTCCACGGCATCAATTAACCCTGGGTTCAGGCTATCATCAAGGCTATGAGAAGACCCACAGATTCAGAACCATGGGAAGAGTCAGTGCAGAGGGGTGCAGGTGGCAATGCAACTTCCAAGTGCACAGGGCTGGTGAGAGCGGCCACCGGACCCGGCACCTAGAGGGCGTGGCCAATCCGGTAAGGAGTGGCCACATCTTCTAAAAAATAAAAAGCAAAAATTAGTTTCCTGCTCCACCAGCGGATCACAGGAGCTGTGGTGGGCGTCTTTTAACTCAAGATGACTCCTGCCGTTTTTGCATAATTCCACACCGCCGTTCCGTAAAAAGGGCCTCACTCATGTTTGTGCGCACGTGCAATTGCAGTTGCGATTTGCTAGGCAACGGAATTGCTAATGCTAGCAAGTGAAGCTGCCATCCTGGAGCCATCGCAAACTCATTCGCAACTGCGTACACATTGCAGCCTACTTGCAAGAACAAGGAACATCGACTGTAAGAGTAGACCTATGGCTAAGCAGACTGGCCGCGGCAGTAGCGACGCCGACGCCATGTTTCTTTACGTAGTTAATTGCAGTTGAAGGCATATACAGGCCACAAAATAGTCATGACACGTCTGCATTTTTGCCGCCACTCCTACGTTAACTCCCCCAAACGGTCCCTTCCTGTCAATTCCTCTGCAAGTAAAGCCTCACAACGATCGCAAAGGTAACCTGGCATGTGCGCAGTGTGATCGCAGCACATGCGCAGTCTGCTGATAATCGCGGCGATGCAAAAAACAAAATCGGCATTGCGTACAAACATGAATCTGCCCCAAATATCAAAAAATAAAATGATGCAATAGTAAAATGCAAAAATAGCTCAAGACAAAACAACTATCATTACGCCACAAACAAACAAGTGCACTGTAGAGAATAAAGCGGAATAAACATCTGAAATGTTACCTGGGACGTGTCACATGATTGCAGATGTTTCTCAACAAGAAACATACAGTTCTGCTGATATGTAAAAAAAAAACTAAAATCTATCACTATAATCTTTCAGTACTTCTTATCGTTGGCAAAGCCGATTTTAAAGGTCACCGGTGGTTTTGTGGTTGGCGGTTACTTCCTGTCCAAGCAAAAAAAAAAAAAAACACATAGTTTTAAATGTTGTTCCTGCCGATAATTATTAATAGGAACTAACGTTACTGTCCATTCCATTTCTATGAATCAGTAGCTTTTTATATAGGGGGTCATTCCGACCCGATCGCTCCGGCGCAGCGATCGGGTCGGAACTGCGCCGGCGCCGCATATCCGGACACGAATAGGCTGAAGTGATCGCAAGCGCTGAGTAGGTTCAGAGCTACTCTGAAACTGCACAAACTGTTTTTGCAGAGCTCGGCTGCACATGCGTTCGCACTTCTGCTAAGCTAAAATACACTCCCCTGCGGGCGGCGGCATAGCGTTTGCACGGCTGCTAAAACTAGCTAGCGAGCGATCAACTCGGAATGACCCCCTCTGACCATCAACTGAGACGAATACTGGCAAAAACATGGACCATGTCTGCACTTATCTGAGTCACACTTCCCATGTTATGTGATGGAGAGGACATGACTAGCAATACTGATGGAACACCAGTGCGGATACAGTATGTACTTTGTATCTTAAAAAGCAGGGGTGGGGAACCTCTGGCCCGTGGGCCTTATACGGCCCACAAAACCATTTGGTCCGGCCCGGGGCCCTACCAAGGCAGCCACAAAGTGTACAAATCATGGGAGATATAGTTTTCTCACATTGTGTACTGAATACAGTGTACAGTGTGAGAAAACTACATGTTCCATGATGCAGTGCACGGCAGGCGGCTCCAGGCAGTGATGTGAGGCAACACTGGAGAGGAAGAGCTGTGCTACGGTGCGGAGCGGACCCAGGACCTGGACCGGTGGTGTGCAGAAGTCTGGATGGGACCTGACCTGCAGTGGTGGTGAGTGACTTGCTGGCACTATACTGGGGCATTATGTGTATCTGACACTACTGGGGACATTATGTGTAACTGGCACTACTGGGGGCTATATGTGTATCTAACACTACTTGGGGCATTGTGTATCTGACACTACCGGGGGCATTATGTGTATCTGACACTACCGGGGACATTATGTGTAACTGACACTACTGTGGGCGTTATGTGTATCTGACACTACTGAGGACATTATGTGTAACTGGCACTACTGGGGGCTATATGTGTATCTGACACTACTTGGGGCATTATGTGTATCTGACACTACCGGGGACATTATGTGTAACTGACACTACTGTGGGCGTTATGTGTATCTGACACTACTGAGGACATTATGTGTAACTGGCACTACTGTGGGCATTTATGTGTATCTGACACTACTTGGGGACATTATGTGTAACTGGCACTACTGTAGGCATTACTGGGGGAAGTATGTGTAAGGCCACGCCTACTTTCCCAGGAGAGTGAGTGCATTGGAGCGCTGCTTCAAGAAATGGCCGGCGAATGATGTTAAAAGAAATCCAAATGGCCCTTGGCAGAAAAAATGTTCCCCACCCCTGTTATAAAGGGACACAGGGCACCAGACTCTTCCCGCTTCGGTCTAACCGGAGCCTCCTACAACCACTCTGTGCAGGTGGTAATGTTCTGATTGGCTACATGTTGTTATAGCCCCTCCCGCTACAAATGTTCTATACCTGGAAACACTCTGTGCTGCTGTGAACATTCTAATGCTCTGATTGGATTCAGCTTGTTGTAAGTCCACCTACTCTTATCTCCTGCACATCTATGTATACCCAGGTTTGAAGAACAAATGGAGAAAGTACTCTAACCCCAGCTAAAGACACCTAACAATGAATTGCATATAATATATTTTCTATAAATAATTCATGTGTCAGGATTTAATTAAACTAAATTGTATTCAAACCAAGATATTACAATATTACAACTATCTAGTGGTTCGGGCGTTCCTGGCAAAGGACTTTCTCCTATGCGTCGCTATGTCATGACATCATGGTTTCATGACCTCATACATGCTATATAGTCCTTGGCCAGAAGCTCAGACTAAAAGGCAAGGTTGGCGTGATCTCAGAGAGCATTTCCTACTGTTGGACGGCTTTGGAACGCCCCGGGGTAAAAGTTTGTGGGTGGCAAAGCAGGATGGGACTCACCCATGACAGACGCCCCCTGGCCAACCGTGAGTCACGTCCCTGCAAGGGCGCACGAAGTGCAAAAATATAAACATTAGAGACTTGGAACTTGAACTCTGGGGCAATGCCTGTAATGATGCGGATTACATTTCTTGCTTGGCATGCAGCATTAAACGCAGGTATTTCTTTATTAAATCTCCATGTGTTTCGCTGCTGGCAGCATGTACACTACGCTCCATGTATGGGCTGTTTGCAGGCATATCAGTAAATTGAATATATTCCCTATGTGCCAAAACCCTCTCTGTTATATCTATGAAAATGCAGGAGACGTTATTTATAGCCCATTCTTCACTTGTTAACTGGTAGTTCAGAAATACATTCATTTTAATGTGAACCTGTAGTAACATTTGTCCAACGCTCTCCGTACAGCGCCGTGTTGGGGGTGGGGCCTTACTCAGATACCTGGGGGCAGCAGCGGAGATGGTAATCCAATGCTGTGCCCCCTGGAAGAAGGCGCCTTTTCCTACAGACTCCTCCTGCAGCATCAGTATATTAGTTGTACGCTATTGAACAGCCGATTCCCTGCAGCTGCGCAATTCCATTCAGCTATGACTGAGGTCCCATATCCGCATAAAGGGGGAATTCAATTAGCCGAGATAGGACCTAATTCAAGGTTGATTGCAAAAGCAAAATCTTCCTCAAATGGGCAAAACCATGTGCGCTGCAGGGAGGGGGGGGGGGGGGGGGGGGGGATGTAACATGTGCTGAGAGAGTTATATTTGGGTGGGGTGTGTTCAAACTGAAATCTAAATTGCAGTGTAAAACTAAAGGAGTCAGTATTTACCCTGCACAGAAACAATATAACCCACCCAAATCTAACTCTCTCTGCGCATGTTACACCTGTAACTCCCACCTGCAAGCCTAAAAACACCTGTCCCACTCATAAAGCATCCCCATATACCTGTCCCAAACCTTGTACCCAAATTTCCTGCATTTTGCATTTTTTCACCCAAAGAATGATGTTATTATTGGCCAAATAAAAATTATTAAAAACTTCTAAGTGCCTAATAGTCATTAAGGGGGGTGTCCCAGTCCTTCTGAACCAAGGGGGTGATTCCGAGTTGTTCGCTCGCTAGCTGCTTTTAGCAGCATTGCACACGCTAGGCCGCCGCCCTCTGAGAGTGTATCTTAGCATAGCAGAATTGCAAACGAAAGATTCGCTAATTTTCTCGCAACGATTACCCCGCAGTTTCTGAGCAGCTCCAGACTTACTCTGCCATTGCGACCAGCTCAGTCCTTTTGGTTCCTGGTTTGACATCACAAACACACCCAGTGTTCACCCAGCCACTCCCCCGTTTCTCCAGCCACTCCCGCGTTTTTCCCTGAAACGCCTGCGTTTTTCTGCACACTCCCAGAAAACAGCCAGTTTCCGCCCAGAAACACCCACTTCCTGTCAGTCACACTCCGATCACCAAAACGATGAAAAATCTTCGTTACGCCGTGAGTAAAATACCAAACTTTCGTGCTAATTTACTTGGCGCAGGCGCGCTGCGTACATTGCGCATGCGCAGTTTCGACTAATCGCTCCGTAGCGGGGGGAAAATAACGAGCGAACAACTCAGAATGACCCCCCAAGTTCCGACATTTTTACCTTAAAATAGGGATTTTCCATAACTTTAGACCTGCTCAGGAGTTGGTGAAAATAAATCCCCGTTAAAACCTACGGAGAATTATCGCGGTAAAGTTTCATGAATAATTGGATAGGTTCGAGTCGCGATGAAAGACCATTACTCGGGCGAAAACGGGTTAGCGCATCTAATTGGATTCCCACTTAGGAGTCTATTTACTAAGCCTTGGAGAGAGCTAAAGTGGACGGAGATAAAGTACCAGCCAATCAGCTCCTGACTATCATATTTCAAACACAGCCTGTGACATGGCAGTTAGGAGCTGGCTGGCTGGCCTTTATATCCATCCACTTTAGCTCCATCCAAGGCTTAGTAAACAGACTCCTCTGGGGGACATGTACGAACCAGTGATAAAAGTGGGGAAGTGAGCCAGTGGAGAAGTTGCCCACGGCAACCGATCAGCATTGACGTAACATTTACAATTTGCATACTATAAACACATACAGAGCAGCTAATTGGTTGCCATGGGCAACTTCTCCACTGGCTCACTTCTCCACTTTAATCACTGCTTAGTACATCCCCCTTAGATCCTTAAATGCAATCCGGAAAAAATTGCAGCCGACTTGCATGCAACCTCGCACCAGCGCTGTGGTATATAAACTGCACCCTACATATTCCCATTTGGATCTCTACGTTCCCATGGTGCAGAATGAGGCTCCATCCTCCACGTCCCCGTCACCCCCCTGTCTTGTTCTGCTCCAGATCAGGGATCCTCTGCTCTCACAATACGTTACTAAGATATTTCCTCCTCACACACTTTGCTAAGGGAAGAGCATCATGATAAAAAGACAAAGCCCGTCCCTTGAGATCTATTGCTGCATACATCCTTCCTGAGACACGTATGGGACAGTCCGGTGGATGTAGCGCAGCGCAATTACATAATATCCCAGACGGCTTTTGTGATATAATAATAGCCACAGGAAAAACAAACAAACCAATAGCACTCACCGTACATTCCACAGGAGACTCAGAACAATACAGAGCGTCAGGCACGTCCCCTATAAAGTGCCTTCTAGAAACCACAGAAGGTCCCACGCAATGATGATGATGATTATGTCATTGAGTGTATTTTTGTTACTGCGCGTCCACGAAATTCTCTAACAACTACGGTGCCTGTGTTACAGCGGGAACACAAAGGCGCTGCTGCAATTTACACACACTGGATCAGAACGGTCTTGGAAAAGTACCCGGGCGGCGGCTAGACAGACGCACAGAGGTGGTCATTCCGAGTTGTTCGCTCGCTAGCGGTTTTTAGCAGCCGTGCAAACGCTATGCCGCCGCCCACTGGGAGTGTATTTTAGCTTAGCAGAAGTGCGAACGAAAGGATCGCAGAGCGGCTACAAAATAATTTTGTGCAGTTTCAGAGTAGCTTCAGACCCACGCAGCGCTTGCGATCACTTCAGACTGTTCAGTTCCTGATTTGACGTCACAAACACGCCCTGCGTTTTTACTGGCACGCCTGCGTTTTTCCGATCACTCCCTGAAAATGGTCAGTTGACACCCAGAAATGCCCGCTTCCTGTCAATCACTCTGCTGCTGCCTGTGCGACAGAAAAGCTTTGCTAGACCTTGTGTAAAACGACATCATTCGTTGTAATAGTACGCCGCGCATGCGCATTGCGCCGCATACGCATGCGTAGAAGTGCCGGTTTTTTGCCTCATCGCTGCACAGCGAACGAATGCAGCTAGCGAACAACTCGGAATGACCACCAGAGAGCGGCTCAGGGGTGACACTGAAGTGTCTGTGTACTCAGACACTCATCGCACACATGGGAGGCCGCACTCAGACGGTAAATCTGCACCCGCCATAGAGTTGGTACAAGTTTTGATTGTGCAACAGATGGTGGCGTCAAAAGACGCAGCAGCCGCTATTACAGCATCTGCAGGCGTTCAGACCCAGTGAGAGTCTCTGCCACACGCACGGCTGTACACCGGGGGAGAGGGGCTCCGTAGCGGCATCTGCATAAAGTACAGTAGCGGACGGGCGACCGCCAAAAAACACGCAGCCGTATATCCATCCACCTCTTAATCAGGCCCATTGTTGTTTGTTTCCGTGCCCTTTGCTTTTGCTGATTGTGTGTGTTTTTTTGTGATAGTGTGCGTCACTGCGGAGACACAAAGTTTTTTTATACACATTTTAAAGGTCACTGTGGTTCCTCTTTTTAGTTATTTTGGGAACATAAGCCCAAAAAAGTAATATAGCACATTATGCAAATGGAAAAACTAAGAAATATAGGTGGTGATTCAGAGGAGGACGCAAGTGTCCGATGTCCTACTTCTGAGCGTGCACCCAGGACGCACTGCGCGCGGTTACTTAAGGGGGAATGCATGTCGGAATTGCATGGAGGTATTGAACAGATAAGGATCCATGGGCCTAATTCAGACCTGATCGGTGCTGGGCATTTTCGCACAGCCCTGTGATTGCCTCTGCCTGATTGACAGGCAGAGGCGGTCACTGGGCGGGAGGGGGCGGGCCAGCGGCGTTTGGCCACCGTGTAGGGGGTGCGGGCCTCGGCGGCTGAGTGACGTCACACGCAGCCGCTGCGACCAGCACAGCAAGGAGCTGCGCCGGTAGGGAGCTACTCCTAAAGTACAAATGCTTTTGCGATGCTTTTGTACTTGTGCGGGGGGGGTGGGGGGTCAGGCCTGACATGCGGGGTGGACTAACCCTGTGCTGGGCGTCTCCCCCGCATGTCTGTGTGACTGATCGTGAATGTGCTAAATTTAGCACATCTACGATCAGGTCTGAATTAGGCCCCATGTACTAAGCCGTGGCTGGAGATAAAACAAAAAACAAAAAAAACACCTCCTAACTCATTTTTCAAACCCAGCCTGTGACCTAGCAGATAGGAGCTGACTGACTGGTACTTTATCTCTCTCCACTTTATCTCCATCCGTGGCTTAGTACTGTAAATAGACACGTAAGCCGTGGTGAGAGATTATTATGGGGGACATTTACTAAGCAGTGATAAGAGTGGAGAAGTGAGCCAGTGGAGAAGTTGCCCATGGCAGCCAATCAGCACTGAAGTAACATCTATAATTTGCATACTATAAAATGATACAGAGCTGCTGATTGGTTGATGGGGCAACTTCTCCACTGGCTCACTTCTCCGCTCTCATCACTGCTTAGTAAATGTCCCCCAAAGTGGAGAGAGACAAAGTATCTGCCAATCAGATCCTAACTGCCATGTTACAGCCTGTGTTTGAAAAATGTCAGTTTAGGAGCCGATTGGCTGGTACTTTATCTCTCGCCAAGGATTAGTACATGGACCCCATAATGAGATTAAAGTGCTGCAGCACAGGTGTGATTCCCTAAACCTCTCATTGTTTTTTATTTTTTATTTTATTACATTACATTCATTAAAGCTTATTACATGTTAATAATAACTATAAAGTTACGCTGCAGACACATTATTACCTTCTGCTATGAAAACAATATGGTCGTTTATTTATTAATTTGCCATCTGGCTGTATGCCATCTTTATACAAAACAATTAAGTTCCACAACCAAATGGAGCCTTAGAATAAAAGGACCCCCCAACGCCCATACCAGCACCCTCAGCAAAGTACACAGACATACAGAATACATTGGGAGCTATCAGACTAGCGCTACGGATCCCCTGACTCCCGGAACCAAAGTCACTGGACAGCACTGGGTCCCGGTGTAGTGCGGAACTTAGCGGCCGGGAACAGGCAGAAGGACCCACTAGCGCAATAAGAAGCAACAGAGGACCAAAGGCAAGCGTAAGGGTTAGGATAGGGCTCACTAAGCCGGCATTACAGCTTCCCGTATATACCCGGTTGCCGTTCACCCTGGGCTCAGTGCTATATAATAAAAGGCTAACATGGCTCCTCACCTCTATGGGGAAAATTCAAGTGTTTTGCCTGCTGGTGACCAGTAGATGGCCCCCGACATAGCAATTCAAGTGTTGCTCAGTTTAGGCACGCACGTTGGAATTACTGTTATGTTGTTCGGTCATTTTGACGGGCTGGTAACTAGTCATTTCATAAGAGAGCTTAAGGGCCTTACACACCTAGCGACCTGCTGCCGAGCTGCCCCGACGGCCGATACAGCCGAACGGCCGATACGGATGAACGAGCACGGGGCCGCACATCCTTCATTGTTGGTGCATACACACTGAACAATATGAACGATATCTCGTTCATTAATGGTTTCATATGGTTTTCTTTCCACATCGTATATTATACCCCTTTTCCATCTGTAGCACGGGTCGCAGCTGGGAGCCTGACACGGCTGCGACCCGTGCTACAGAACCCTTTCCCACAGCGCTCACCAACCCGGCATATTGTCGGGTTGGTGACGCTGCTGCTGACGCGGTAGGGGCGGCGCTGGGAGATCACATGATCTCCCAGCGCCGCCCTTCCATTCACTGTGAACGGGAGCCGTGTTGCATCGACACGGCTTCCGTTTACACTACACAGCTTACCGGGTTGAGCCGGGTTACCTGGGTAGGATTCCCGGATCACTTGATCTGGGAATTTTCCGGGGGGGGGGGGGGGCTGTTTCCACTAGGAAAAAACACAGGTAAATGCGCGCCCCCGTGCAATGGCATCTGACTGGTGCAATCGCCTCTGCCCGCGGTCGCGGGGCGGGAGGGGGCGTGTCAACGACGTAAGAACGGCATTGGGGGGCGCGGCCCGACAACGCAGTCGCGTCCAGACCGTTGCTGGGGCGCAGCCGCTGTGACCCGGAACGTGGCAGGTAGCCGCCTTCCAGCACAGGGAACTACTTGGCAGGTGCAAAACCATCGCCGCCGTGCGATGCTTTTGCACCTGTGCAGGGGGAGGGGCGGAGGAGGGCCTGACATGCGGGGTGGACTAGCCCTGTACTGGGCGTCCCCCTGCATGTCAGAGAAACTGATTGTGGATGTGCTAAATTTAGCACATCTACGATCAGCTCTGAATGACCCCCTTTGTTCATTTATACTCATTATCGCCAGATGACTGCATGTGTGTTTTGTGCAATCAAGTCTATATGATAAAGTGTTCATATGTCATGTGTACGGTATGAGATCCCGGCGTACGTGATGCCGACTGTCACTATTTTGACAACGGCATCTCGGCCGCCAGAACTCTTGCCATGCTGCTGGCACGATGGCTGGCTTCGCTTGCCACAGGTTCTATTCTCCCTCTATGAACACCCACAGAGGAAGAATCACCCACCGCGATGGTATTCTGGCGGCGGGATAGTACCCCAGTCGGGATTTCGGCGTCGGTATTGTGAATTAGGCCCTAAGCCCATTATACAGTGATCGGTGTGCCTGATTCAAGATTGTAAGTAAAGCACAAAAAAAAGCAAGCAACTGGGCAAAACCATGTGCACTGCAGGTGGGGCTGATGTAACATGTGCAGAGAGAGTTAAATTTGGGTGGGGTGGGTTCAAACTGAAATCTAAATTGCAGTGTAAGCAGGGCCGGCAACAGAAATCTTGGGGCCCGGTACAGTGATGTATCTGGAGCCCCCTCAGATTATGTATGTATATATATATATATATATATATATATATACATACTAGATCCACATCCTGTGCTGGAAGATCATTTTATCGCTGGTTTTATATCCAATTGGGAGGAGTGTAACTAACACATCTTAATTACCACGTTTAGTGACACATCACTTTTCCGGTTGTGACCTATTTTGGCTGATTACTAAGCCTGGCTGATCACTTGAAAGAATGGTAATTTGATTTGAGTCATGCACTTCTTCAGCCTTCACCTTAATTGACTTTATCTTCCTACATTAACGATACATACCGGTATCCAATTTTATTAATCATCCACTGGATCCCATCTATACATTTATTCCTGTCCTAGTGCCCCTGAGGAAGTCCGTTGAGGCGAAACGCATAGGGTGTAACACACATTGGAGGTCATTCCGACCCGATCTCTTGCTGTAGTTTGTCACAGCGCAGCAGTCGGGTCGGAACTGCGCGTGCGCCGGCGCATGGCAGCCGTCGTTGCATAGCGATAGTCTCTGAGGCAGAGGCGGTCGCTGGGCGGGAGGGCGCTGGACGGCGGCGGGAGAGGTCCGGCCAACGCAGGCGTAGCCGGACCGTTGGGGGGCGGGCCACAGTGGCTACGTGATGTCACACGCAGCCGCTGCGGGCCGGGGAGCGACGAGTAGCTCCCGGCCAGCACGCTAAAGCTGCGCTGGTTGGGAGCTACCCTTGAAGTGCAAAGGCATCGGCGCTGTGCGATGCCTTTGCACTTCTGTGGGGGGGACGGCACTGACATGTGGGGCGGACTAGCCCTGTGCTGGGCGTCCCCCCGCATGTCACTGTGAATGATCGTAGCTGTGCTAAATTTAGCACAGCTACGATCAACTCGGAATGACCCCCAGTATCCACGGAAACAGCTGAATGTCATCCGACTAGTGAGCTCATGCCCATAAGGGTAATAGGTGTGATCGGTACATCCAATTCTCTGTATTGTCGAATTATGTTGTGTATTACATTGCACAAATATATGTATTGTCAAATGTTTTATAAATAATAAAACAATGTATTGTATTTTAATTGAGTCATTTGCTGTTGGGTGAACATGTTGTGTATATAATCATATGTGGTGATCTCCATACGATCGAAAGGGGGGTACTCATAGAGCGATATTCTAAGCTATCTGACTAGATTGCTTAGAATTTGAGCATTATCGCTCCGTGTGTACCCCCCACAGCGATAGCGATGCGCAGCCCCGCGCATCGCTATCGCTGCTGCTAGATTGGGTGAAATGAGCGCCCCCCCCCCCCGTCTCCCCCTGCACGCTCAGCACAGATCGCGCTGTGCTGAGCGGCCCGTCTATGTGGGCCTTAAGTCTGCTGAAGGCTCTACCATGGTATTTTAGAGAACTCTGGGGGTAATTCCAAGTTGATCGCAGCAGGAATTTTTTTTAGCAGTTGGGCAAAACCATGTGCACTGCAGGGGGGGCAGATATAACATGTGCAGAGAGAGTTAGATTTGGGTGTGGTGAGTTCAATCTGCAATCTAATTTGCAGTGTAAAAATAAAGCAGCCAGTATTTACCCTGCACAGAAATAAAATAACCCACCCAAATCTAACTCTCTCTGCACATGTTATATCTGCCCCCCCTGCAGTGCACATGGTTTTGCCCAACTGCTAAAAAATTTCCTGCTGCGATCAACTTGGAATTACCCCCTCTGTCCAGATTTAGTACTATGGGGGTAATTCAGACCTGATCGTAGCAGCAAATTTGTTAGCAGTTGGGAAAAACCATGGGGGGTCATTCCAAGTTGTTCGCTCGTTGCCGATTTTCGCTATGCTGCGATTTGTTGCTAACTGCGCATGCGCATGATAAGCAGCGCGCATGCGCAAAGTTATTTAACTCAAAACTTAGTAGATTTGCTGGTGTTCGTGCGGCGCTTTTCAGTCGCACTGCTGTTCGGTAAATGATTGACAGGAAAGGGGCGTTTCTGGGCGGCAACTCAGCATTTTCACGGCGTTGGCTAAAAAACGCAGGCGTGTCAGGGAAAAACGCGGGAGTGTCTGGAGAAACGGGGGAGTGGCTGGCCGAACGCAGGGCGTGTTTGTGACGTCAAACCAGGAACTAAACGGACTGAGCTGATCGCAGTGTAGAAGTAGGTCTGGAGCTACTCAGAAACTGCAAGGAATTATTTAGTAGCAGATCTGCTAATCTTTCGTTTGCTATTCTGCTAAGGTAAGATTCACTCCCAGAGGGCGGCGGCCTAGCGTGTGCAATGCTGCTAAAAGCAGCTAACGAGCGAACAACTCGGAATGACCCCCCATGTGCACTGCAGGTGGGGCAGATATAACATGTGCAGAGTGCAGAGCACGGGAGTCCTGGTTAGTGATGCTGCTGCCATCTACCAAAACTACCTGGAGCAGAGCTGGACCCGCAAAAGCGGGCGCACACTTGCGCTGCACAGTCACTGTGCGTGAGAGGCTCCAGTCACTCTGAGGCCGGGCCCACACTGCCTATAGCTCAGTGCTCTATCTGGACGAGACAGCTCACATGCCTGCCGGGCACTAAGCGTCATATCCTTGGGGCCCCTCTGATCCTTGGGGCCCGGTACAGGAGTCCCCTTTGACCCCCCTGTTGCTGGCCCTGAGTGTAAGAATAAATCTGTCTAAAATTTGTGGGCTACATGCAAAAGCAGCCACTATTTACCCTGCACAGAAACAATATATATATATATATATATATATATACCTGCTCCCCTTGCACGGCAGCACGGTTTGACCCAGACACAAAGGAACTTGCTTTTTTTGCTTTACTTCCAAACATGAATCAGGTCCAGTATCATCACTACAATGTCACCGTGCAATGATAAACACCACAGAAGGGAGTCGAGGGTTACAGGAAATATCCCGACTCAGGTACTGGGGGAAGGGGCCTAAGACACATCATTGTCCAGATTTTGGCTGCACCCGTAGACTGCATCTTATTCATGAATGTCACCATAATAAATCTGTACCTTTATGCCCTCGATTCTGAAGCCGAGCGTGGCTGTGGAGCTGATGGTCTCCCGCCATGTCATGTAACGCGGTTTGGTGACTGCTCGCTGGCGGTTCTCCTCTTCTGTTGGGGCTTCTGGGTCCACCTCGATCATCTTGACGTACATGTCCTTCCTGAGACTGGGCTTTTTCCTGGCTTTTGTAAGCTCTTCTTCCAAGTAGGTCCTTTATGGAGCAACACAGAGAGACGTCACACTAAACTGTAATACACAGATGGGAAATGAAACTGTACTTGTAATAAATATATATATATATTGGTTGATTGGTTTGCCTGACCTGGCCTTAAACATGGCCGGAAAATTGCATCTGTGGATTTAACGTCATAGCCTACATACAGTGGAGCCATCATTTTGTTCATGAGAATAGTCCATACCTACAAACAGTCTCTATTTAGGCTGGACAGTCCCAATTTGAGGGGACTGTCCCATTTGTCCTGACGGGTGGTATTTAGGTTGCCAGCTGTTGGATTCCCGGGGCACAATATACCGGCGTCGGAATCTCGACACCCGGCATACCGACTCCTTTTCTCCCTCTGGAGGGTCCACGAACCCCTGGAGGGGGGCTCATTTGCGCTGCCCAGCTGTCGGTATGCCGGCGGTTGGGAGCCCGGCCGCCGGCATACCATACTACACCCGTCCTGCCGATGGGAAAAGTTGTGGTACAGTATATTCATGGTGATCAGTGCACGTACTGTGAGAGGAGTCGTAAAGACTTAGGGGTGGCTGAGCACTGTGGGAGTACATAGCAGTCCCCGGGTGCCATGGATTGCCCTGTACGTTTCAGGTCATGCCCCCTTTTTTGTATGGCAGCCGCTGCTGCTAAGCTATTTGGACTAGAACCAATGGTAGGAGGTAAAGAATGCAACAGATACATTCTCAAACTAGTCACATCACTGGAGACTAATAGTAATGACATCACTGGGGTCTCATACTAGTGACATCACTGGGACATCATACTATTTATTTATTATTTATTAACAGTATCTTATGTAGCGCTAGCATATTCCGCTGCGCTTTACAATTGGAAACAACAATGATAAAAAAAACTGGGTAATATATTAATAACAGACCAGTCATAGAGGTAGGAGGGCCCTGCTCGCAAGCTTACAATCTATAGGGAAATAGGCATTGATACACAAGGATAGGTGCTATATATTGCATAATGGTCCACCAGATTGCAAAGGTTCTTGGAGGGCTGCATGATATGGTCACACAGCTATGTTGACCTGGGGTCAGGAGGATGGGAAAGTGATGAACGAGAAAATATGTGGAGGATATGTGTGGACTGTACAGTGAAGATATAACTGGATACAAAGTTTATGACGGTTATGTGGGTGGTTCTGGAACTTGATAAGTTAGCCTGAATAGGAGAGTTTTAAGGGAATGCCTGCAGGTTTGGAGACTAGAGGAGAGTCTGCAGGTTTGGAGACTAGAGGAGAGTCTTATGGTGTGTGTGGTAGGGCATTCCACAGGGTGGGTGTGCGGGCCGAAGAAAGTCCTGCAATCGTGCATGGGAGCGAGTAAGGAGTGTGGATGAGAGACGCAGATATTGTGAAGAGCGAAGAGGTCGGGTTGGGAGATATTTTGAGATAAGTGAAGTGATGTACGTTGGTGTAGTTTGGTTAAAGCCCTTGTGTGCAAGTAAAAGTATTTTATATTGAATATGGTAGAATACCGGTAACTAATGGAGGGACTGTCAGAGTGGATCTGCAGACGATGAACTGGAGCCTCATACTAGTGACATCCCTGGGGCCTCATACTAGTGACATCGCTGGGGACTCAGACTAGTGACATCACTGGGGCCTCATACTAGTGACATCGCTGGGGCCTCATACTAGTGACATCGCTGGGGCCTCATACTAGTGACATCGCTGGGGCCTCATACTAGTGACATCACTGGGGCCTCATACTAGTGACATCGCTGGGGCCTCATACTAGTGACATCGCTGGGGCCTCATACTAGTGACATCACTGGGGCCTCATACTAGTGACATCATACTAGTGACATCGCTGGGGCCTCATACTAGTGACATCACTGGGGCCTCATACTAGTGACATCACTGGGGCCTCATACTAGTGACATCGCTGGGGCCTCATACTAGTGACATCGCTGGGGCCTCATACTAGTGACATCACTGGGGCCTCATACTAGTGACATCACTAGGGCCTCATACTAGTGACATCACTGGGGCCTCATACTAGTGACATCGCTGGGGCCTCATACTAGTGACATCGCTGGGGCCTCATACTAGTGACATCGCTGGGGACTCATACTAGTGAGATCACTGGGGCCTCATACTAGTGACATCACTGGGGCCTCATACTAGTGACATCGCTGGGGCCTCATACTAGTGACATCTCTGGGGCCTCATACTAGTGACATCACTAGGGCCTCATACTAGTGACATCTCTGGGACCTCATACTAGTGACATCGCTGGGGCCTAATACTAGTGACATCACTGGGGCCTCATACTAGTGACATCACTGGGGCCTCATACTAGTGACATCACTAGGGCCTCATACTAGTGACATCACTGGGGCCTCATACTAGTGACATCACTAGGGCCTCATACTAGTGACATCACTGGGGCCTCATACTAGTGACATCACTGGGGCCTCATACTAGTGACATCACTGGGGCCTCATACTAGTGACATCACTGGGGCCTCATACTAGTGACATCACTAGGGCCTCATACTAGTGACATCACTGGGCCTTTTGTAAACCACCATTAAAAAAACACCAAAAAGTGTTGGTTTTACATAATGGCCCTTTAGTAGATCTATTCCCTGATGTCTGCGTCATATATATTTATGGTAGAATACACAATTTGTTCATGAAATTAAGTGCACCCATGAATAACTGATCATAGTGATGCAGGGTTTCTGTTTATCACTGCTCAAAAAATAAATTGAGGATGAAATGCAGCAAAGTGGTTAGTAGTGTCCATGAGGATGAGTGGGTTTACAAATGTCCCTGTATCTCTCTATGGGGCCGATGTACTGTACTAAGCCTTGGAGAGTGATAAACATGGAGAGAGATAAACTACTAACAAATCAGCTCCTGTGGTTTTTCAAACACAACCTGTAATGTGACAGTTAGGAGCTGATTGTCAGGTACTTTATTTCTCTCCAAGGCTTAGTACATCTCCCCCTGTGACTTTAGTGATAAATTAATCTTCTTATGTTTCTCTTTAACATACTGTGGTGATATTGTCTGTAGACCGTTACAGCGAATGAAATGTGATTCAATGACTGCGCAGTGGGGCGACTTGGTGTCCTGCGTCAGCGAACGCAACCTTCTGACCTTTGCACCTGGTTAGGATATCTGCAGGACATGGAAACAATGCTGGAAATCACAGCCATTCTGTCCAACAGAACAGAAACTACCTCAGTCCACCATTTCCACGTGTGCTAAGGTCTCGCTAGCTGAGGACTGCTTCTCGTGGCGGTCTGTACGGAAGGACGGGGTGTGTGCCTTATTGTCCGTGTCCTTTGGATAGGGTATTGTCGACAATGGAAAATGTAGGGAGATGTATTTAGCACACAACAATAGCCTGTGTAATTACACTAACGAGGAAGGAGTTTCCGTAGAACAAACAGGAAGAGGGCCTGGGGGGCCGAGCAGATAAGTAACAGCCCAGAGGAAAGGCTGTCACGTTATAACTGCACAGCATAGGTCAAGGTCCTGTCAGATTTATATTACACCTGTCTGACCGGGCGTATGTATATATTTATAATATACATCTATAATGTACAAGGCCCGGTCCAACTCTGCTTTTACACAACGCCTCCGCATCCCCCGGTTAGCGAGGAATGAGACGTAGGCTAAAATATAGATATGGGCAAACTCTTGTATGTAATATCTGTTCAAACACAAAGCTATGATCTCATGCCAATAATCGGTGAGGTCTGATAACATCACTTCCGTAATGGTGCATTATAATTATAATAATGTTATTTATATAGCAGTTTTGGATATTACAGTCTCCTTTGATTTCTTTGACTAATATAGAAGGAAATATTATTATTTGTGTACTTCTCTAGAATGCCTTTGGGGGAGCAAGGGGTGGGGAGAGATACAGCTCTGGGAGAGATTTACTAAGCCTCGGAGAGTGATAAAAAGTACCAACTAATCAGCTCCTAACTGCCATATTACAGGCTGTGTTTGTAAAATGACAGTTAGGAGCTTGTTGGTTGGTACTTTATCTCTCTCCTCTTCATCTCTCTCCAAGGGGTCTATTCATGAAGCAGTGAAAAGTGTGGAGAAGTAAACCAGTAGAGAAGTTGCCCATGGCAACCAATCAGTGTTGAGGTAACATTTTTAAAATGCATTCTGTAAAATTATATGCAGCAGCTGATTGGTTGCCATGGGCAACTTCTCCACTGGCTCACTTCTCCACACTTTTCACTTATTCTATTCATGGGTGCGGGTGGGGGCTCAGTGTGTATTAGAGACTGTGGTTGGACAGCGCAGGGATGCAGATATCACACATGTACAGAGCTTCCTCCCGTCTATATATACGGCGCACACCCACGCCCTGACAGGCCTCTGACAGCTCCATTAACCCTCCCCATGCTGTACTGCGCTATCCCAGCTAGCATGGGCCGACACCTGAACATACTCTACACTGCTGTGAGGGAACGATAAATCTGTCTGGAGCAAAATAATAAATACCTGAATAAAAACCAGAGGAGAAATTAAGGGGGACATTTACTAAGCAGTGATAAAAGCGGAGAAGTGAGCCAGTGGAGAAGTTGCCCATGGCAACCAATCAGCACTGACATAACATCTATCATTTGCATACTGTAAAATGATACAGAGCTGCTGATTGGTTGATGGCGAAATTTCTCCACTGACTCACTTCTCTGCTCTTATCACTGCTTAGTAAATGTCCCCCTAAGTCCTTACTAAACGAGAGCAAGAACGTACAGAGATCTGTCCACACGGAGTGAAACTACAGTACTGAGCGGCCCCTTATTTACAGAGACCGTTATAGTTGTGTCCTTGGGAGTTTGTGTATGCTGGCTAAGTGCACAGTGCCACCTCCTTAGCTTTGTACACTGGACGGCATTGCATCCGTTTTCAGTCATTATGTATGTATGTGCATAGTACAACTTCTAATGTTATGTATGTTAGATGTATGTGTAGGTATATGTTGGGAAGACGTATGCTTGGTTCAGGCTCATTATATGGGCCCTCCCTCACGTACAGTCACTGCCGCTCCCATCTCCCGCACAGACGCTACCGCTCCCACCTCCCGCACAGTCGCTGCCGCTCCCATCTCCCGCACAGTCACTGCCGCTCCCACCTTCTGCACTGCCGCTCCCACCTCCACTCCCACCTCCCGCAAAGTCACTGCTGCTCCCACCTCCCGCACAGACGCTGCTGCTCCCACCTCTAGCACAGTCGCTGCCACGCTCAACTCCCATACAGTTACTGCCGCTCCCACCTCCTGCACTGCCACTCCCACCTCCCGCAGTTACTGCCGCTCCCACCCCCTGCACTGCCGCTCCCACCTCCCGCACAGTCACTGCCGCTCCCACCTCCTGCACTGCCGCTCCCACCTCCCGCACAGACGCTGCTGCTCCAACCTCCCGCACAGTCGCTGCCACTCCCACCTTCTGCACTGCCGCTCCCACCTCTACTCCCACCTCCCACACAGTCACTGTCGCTCTGACCTCCCGCACAGTCACTGCCGCTTCCACCTCCTGCACTGCCGCTCCCACCTCTACTCCCACCTCCCGCACAGTCACTGTCGCTCTGACCTCCCGCACAGTCACTGCCGCTCCCATCTCCTGCACTGCCGCTCCCACCTCCCGCACAGACGCTGCTGCTCCAACCTCCCGCACAGTCCCTGCCACTCCCACCTCCCGCACAGTCACTGCCGCTCCCACCTCCTGCACTGCCGCTCCCACCTCCCACACAGTCACTGCCGCTCCCACCTTCTGCACTGCCGCTCCCACCTCTACTCCCACCTCCCGCACAGTCACTGTCGCTCTGACCTCCCGCACAGTCACTGACGCTCCCACCTCCTGCACTGCCGCTCCCACCTCCCGCACAGATGCTGCTGCTCCAACCTCCCGCACAGTCCCTGCCACTCCCACCTCCCGCACAGTCACTGCCGCTCCCACCTTCTGCACTGTCGCTCCCACCTCTACTCCCACCTCCCGCACAGTCACTGTCGCTCCCACCTCCCGCACAGTCACTGCCGCTCCCACCTCCTGCACTGCCGCTCCCACCTCCCGCACAGACGCTGCTGCTCCAACCTCCCGCACAGTCGCTGCCACTCCCATCTCCCGCACAGTCACTGCCGCTCCCACCTTCTGCACTGCCGCTCCCACCTCTACTCCCACCTCTCGCACAGTCACTGTCACTCCCACCTCCCGCACAGTCACTGCCGCTCCCACCTACCGCACAGTCGCTGCCGCTCCAACCTCCTGCACAGTCACTGCCGCTCCCACCTCCCGCACAGTCACTGCCGCTCCCACCTCCTGCACTGCCGCTCCCACCTCCCGCACAGACGCTGCTGCTCCAACCTCCCGCACAGTCGCTGCCACTCCCATCTCCCGCACAGTCACTGCCGCTCCCACCTTCTGCACTGCCGCTCCCACCTCTACTCCCACCTCTCGCACAGTCACTGTCACTCCCACCTCCCGCACAGTCACTGCCGCACCCACCTACCGCACAGTCGCTGCCGCTCCAACCTCCTGCACAGTCACTGCCGCTCCCACCTCCCGCACAGTCACTGTCGCTCCCACCTTCCGCACAGTCACTGCCGCTCCCACCTCCCGCACAGTCACTGTCGCTCCCACCTTCCGCACAGTCACTGCCGCTCCCACCTCCCGCACAGTCACTGTCGCTCCCACCTTCCGCACAGTCACTGCCGCTCCCACCTCCCGCACAGTCACTGTCGCTCCCACCTTCCGCACAGTCACTGCCGCTCCCACCTCCTGCACAGTCGCTGCCGCTCCAACCTCCCGCACATTTCCATGTCGCTCCCACCTCCCGCACAGTCGCTGCCGCTCCAACCTCCCGCACAGTCGCTGCTGGCTGTTAGCATTACCATAGGAGCATATTTGCGGTCCGGGTACTTTGCAAACATGTCTCCTCTCCAGTGACGGTGGGGACTGTCCAGAATTTGGCTCCATTTGGCTCAGCAGTGGCATGTGGGAAAAGGCACCGGCTAAAGCCAGCTGACGGAAGCGGACGGCACATTCGGCTCAGCAGCGCCTGCTCTATTATGCTGTGTAAAAAGGTGCGCAACCCAGGGGTCTTCATGTTCTGAACTTGAACCCGTATGTGCTGTCAACATTTATGCTGTCAACAGTTAGTATGTCGACTGCATAATGCCGACACAGTAGTAACATTATATAAGGTCTTTTAACTGTGTCTGTATTATCATTTAAACAGGATAGCAAAGCATCGTGTTTAAAGTTACGATGGCGCAACAGTTAACACAGTTGAAATAACATTATGACGGTGCCTGCATTATACTGCCGACATCTTAGCTGTCGACAGCAGAAAGGTTGACAATATAACTACAGACGTGTGCTCATACGTTATTGGTGCAGCTAGTTCTGTTGTACTTTACATACAGTCACGCATGGCTTTATTTTCACACTGCAAATGCACAGTACCAATTTAAACATGCTTGGGATAGACACAAGGGCAGGGGTGTGGTGTCACTTGGGGTAAAGGGGGGTTCAGTGACACCTGAGGCGCTGAAAGTTCCCCCTGCACCGCCCTAGTGACGCCACTGCATAAGGATAGCCTTAAAAAGGATTAAGGTCATTACAAGGTTAAAATGCGGCAGGTAGATGGTCAGTGTGGCCATCAAATTCTATACTGCTGTGTTACCACCTATCTTGAACCATGTGCTCGATGCATTTTTGCAGCTATGATAAAATAATCGAGAATTGCTTCCTACTAAGGATTTGTTATTTTTAGAACCCAGATGAAAGCATAAATTATTCCTATGGACCAAATTTCATACCAAATTGCATACCATTTCCTATTTTTCTTTTTGGCTACCAGCAGACATCTCAGCGTTGTTACCATCACGCCATTTACTATTTTTCTGCTCATTCAAGCCACCTACACTTAAGAGCACCACCACACCTGAATCCCCACACGGTGACAAAGTGTCAAATAAAATACTGCGAAATCGGGATCCACAAATTTACTGGTGCTGCTTGTGTGGCACCGAAACTCCAGACAGAAGATGACCGACATCGGCCTTCATCTTTGAAACACACTTATAGGTCACAATGTGCAGCTAAAGTGATCTGTCCACAGCATTGAATTACTCAATCTTATCCAATTTGGCCACCAAAGTAAGTGGCTCTATTGTAGTGTTGGTGGCAGATAGCTCTAGCATAGTGTTGGTGGCAGCTCTATCATATTGTTGGTGGTAGCTCTATCGTAGTGTTGGCAGCTCTATCGTAGAGTTGGTGGCAGCTCTATCACATGTTGGCAGCTCTATCGTAGTGTTGGTGGCAGCTCTATTGTAGTGTTGGTGGAAACTCTATCGTAGTGTTGGCAGCTCTATCGTAGTGTTGCTGGCAGCTCTATAGTAGTGTTGCTGGCAGCTCTATCGTAGTGTTGATGGCAGCTCTATCGTAGTGTTGGTGTCACCTCTATCGTAGTGTTGGCAGCTCTGTCATAGTGTTGGTGGCAGCTCTGTCATAGTGTTGGTGGCAGCTCTATCGTAGTGTTGGTGGCAGCTCTATCGTAGTGTTGGTGGCAACTCTATCGTAGTGTTGGCAGCTCTATCATAGTGTTGGTGACAGCTCTATCGTAGTGTTAGTGGCAGCTCTATCATAGTGTTGGTGGCAGCTCTATCAGAGAGTTGGTGGCAGCTCTATGATAGCGTTGGTGGCAGCTCTATTGTAGAGTTGGTGGCACCTCTATCGTATGCTGGTGGCAAATCTATCGTAGTGTTGGTGGCAGCTCTATCAGAGAGTTGGTGGCAGCTCTATGATAGCGTTGGTGGCAGCTCTATTGTAGAGTTGGTGGCACCTCTATCGTATGCTGGTGGCAAATCTATCGTAGTGTTGGTGGCAGCTCTATTGTAGCTCTGGTGGCAGCTCTATTGTAGTGTTGGTAGCAGATCTATCATAGCATTGGTGGTAGCTCAATTGTAGGGTTGGTGGCCACCATAACCCTATCTCTCTGATCCCTACCTCTAAAATATGATCCCTACCTATACTGGCAGGCCTTTCTAAGATCTAACCTGAAACCCGCCCTGACCACTGCAGTATGAGTTGTGTAGATGTTAAACATGTCTCACCTGACACCCATCTTGCAATCCATGACGCAGGGGCTCTCAAACTCAGAGAGCAGATCATCCATCTGGTTGTACCTCTCCCCATCTTTCAGGACGTCCCCGTGGTAGGCAGGAACGTACGGCCTCAGCACATCGCTCATCAGCTGGCTCAGGCACTTCTGCTCACAATCACAGTGCTTCTTCAGGATCTTACCATTGGCTGCAGACTTAAAACTACCTGGGAATCACGGGAAAACAAAGACATTCAGCTAGATCCTTTTTAGCACTGGCTTCTCTGTATATCACAATGTAGTAGCACATCTTTGTCTATACACTGTGGTGGAAACCATTTTGTTGGATCGCAACTTACAGTTAAGTCACTACTTCTTATACCAATGACAAACTGCATTCACATAAACATTGGTTTAGCCCCCCCAAATATGGTGACTGGAAGGGCCCAAGTGATGTCCCTGATTCCTGGTTCAGCTGACAAAATGGCCGCCTCCACTGTGTGTAGAAAGCAGGTGCGAGGTAATATATTAGGATGTGGCACCTGCATGTCCTGCCAGCTGTACCCAGGGGTATTTCTTCTTGAACGACATAACAAAGGGCGACCAGTGTACCATGTTCTTGATCTTTCTCCATGATTTGCTCTGCAAAACAGAACATGGGAAAACATTAGGCTCTGCAGCGGCATTCAGACGTCGGCAGAAGTCACCACGGTGGGTGATAGAGTGTTAGCTTCTCGACAAACCTTGCACACAGTAACTGCTATGGTGAAACTTATGAACAAAGTCTAAACACAGGAACTCTATTGAAAAGCACAGAATAACGAAAGTCCTCTAATTTATTCATAATGTGACTTTATTTACTGTACAATGAGCATTTCAATTACTGGTCAAATGCATTTATGTCTGTCACAGACAAATGGTCAGCATGCCATCGGTCATGTGACCGACGCCGGACTCCGAACACCACTCGGGGGACCGGCGCCGGAACACCAACAGCTGACATCCTGTCCGAACACCACTCGGGGGTCCGGCGCCGGAACACCAACAGCTGACATCCTGAAGGTAAGTATCGATGACACTGTCAGGGTTAGGGCCGGGGTGTGTGTGTTAGGGTTAGGCACTAGGGGAGCTAGGGTTAGGCACTAGGGTGGGTTGCCGTAGCCTCCACCAACCGACAGTTGGCCCTAGCCACCACCTCAGGAGGGTTAGGGTAGGGGAATGGTGGTGTTTGCTGGGGGGAAATACCCAGTGTAGGACTGGAGCATGAAGGGCCCACCGGGGGAATGCAGTTATAGGGGCCCATACTTAGGGGTGTGGCCAGCCTACAAAGGGGGTGTGGCCAGCCTCCACAGAGGCTTGAAATACACAATAGTTTAGTGCAGTGTAATGCGACATATCTACCTATAGGGGGTCATTCCGAGTTGTTCGCTCGCAAGCTGCTTTTAGCAGCTTTGCACACGCTAAGCCGCCGCCTACTGGGAGTGAATCTTAGCTTATCAAAATTGCGAACGAAAGATTTGCAATATTGCGATAAGACATCTCTGTGCAGTTTCTGAGTAACTCGAGACTTACTCGGCATCTGCGATCAGTTCAGTGCTTGTCGTTCCTGGTTTGACGTCACAAACACACCCAGCGTTCGCCCAGACACTCCTCCGTTTCTCCAGCCACTCCCGCGTTTTTCCCAGAAACTGTAGCGTTTTTTCGCACACACCCATAAAACGGCCAGTTTCCGCCCAGAAACACCCACTTCCTGTCAATCACATTACGATCACCAGAACGAAGAAAAAACCGTGAGTAAAATTCCTAACTGCATAGTAAATTTACTTGGCGCAGTCGCAGTGCGGACATTGCGCATGCGCACTAAGCGGAAAATCGCTGCGATGCGAAGAAATTTACCGAGCGAACAACTCGGAATGACCCCCATAATACAAGTGCACAGTCTGGAACCCGATTCCTAGAGGAAGGAGTGGGCCCTCAGGCAGTGGGGCCTACCAGTGGTTTCCCTGGTACCCCTGTGCGCCAGTCCGACCCTGGAAATACCACTGGGATAACATACCGAACCCAGACAAATATGTACTGCACTTTCAAGGCGCTGTACGGTACAGATGACAAGATAACAGGGCAAACAATGTCAATTGGGGCACAAATTCTACATTTTATACCCTAGTAACAACAATAAGTAAAACAAACACTATTTACAAATCGCCGGCTTGCATACTGCATCATTAATTATAATCACGATGAAAGAGCGAGTATTAGACTCCTCATTTCATTATAATCCCCCGCCGCACAGATGTTTAGTGTATCTGTACAGCTGGCACATATATGATCTAACTGACATGAGCGATAGCGGGTAACCGGACACACCACCGCAAATCCTGACCATGGGCAATCATTATAATAGCCAACGTTCTAAGACTTGACTGACAACCGCACATTTATACCGCCGCACTGTTTATGCAATATGAAGATCTTTCAGAGAAAAGAGAATTAGCAATACGAGAGAATGAGAAAGAAGATCTATAATGTACGGCATATAAAATACCTTCAAAGAGCACATAACAAAATAATGACATCAATTACACCACAAGTACCAAATAAAGAAATGTAGCAGCGTACAGAGTGCAACTCCAAACAGCCAGGATACAGCGGAGATTAAAGGCTGAGCCTCGGAGGAAAGCACGCAGAGAATAATAGCGGCCTGGGGATGTAACGCAGCATGGAATGTGCTTCCCCCCTGTATGCAGGAAACCACGGGCTGGCTGTGTTACATCACCTCTCCTGTGCGACCCGATGTACACAGTGTACTCAGCGATGTACGCAAGCATTAGGCCATCCAAATATGGGATATTTACTCACAGGCTGCAGCATCCCCAGGACGCGGCTCCTCCACGCAATGGAAAAGAATTGGGGGCTTATTTATCAAACTCTCCTCGCTCGATAATCATGCGTAAACAAGAGTTTATTATGGGGGGAGATGTACTAAGCCCCGGAGTGTGATAAAGCGGCGAGAGATAAAGTACCGGCCAATCACCATGTTACAGGCTGGGTTTGAAAAATGACAGTTCAGAGCTGATTGGTTGGTACTTTATCTCTCTCCACTTTATCACTATCCAAGACGGTATCCGGTCTCTAGGTCGACCACACTTAGGTTGACAGTCACTAGGGTCAACATGACAAAAGGTCAACAAGAGTTTTTTCACGATTTTTTAAAATTATTTTAACTTTTTCATATTTTATGTTCCACGTGGACTAAGATTGGGAACGGTAACCTGGGCCGAGCGCAGCTGTGGCAGAGCGAGGCAACTTGCTTCGCTCGCCATGGGAGGGGACATGGGGGGGTCATTGTGACCCGTTCGCTCGCTGCTGTTTGACGCAGCCGAGCGAACAGGTCTCTACTGCGCATGCACCGGCGCATGCCAGACATCCGAAGGCCGTAGCAGGGCTGCGATCGCCTCTGCCTGATTGACAGGCAGAGGCGGTCGCTGGGCGGGAGGAGGCGGAACGGCGGCGCTTGGCTGCCGTTTCGTGGGAGCGGTCCGGCCAATGCAGGTGTGGCCGGACCGAACGGGGGATGGGCCGCAGCGGCTGCGGGCCGGGGAGCGATGAGTAGCTCCCGGCCAGCACGCTAAAGCTGCACTGGCCGGGAGCTACTCTTGAAGTGCAAAGGCATCGCCGCTGTGTGATGCCTTTGCACTTCTGCGTGGGGGGGGGGGAAAGCCGGCACTGACATGCGGGGCGGGGTAGCTCTGTGCTGGGTGTCCCCCCGCATGTCAGTGTGAATGATCGTAGCTGTGCTAAATTTATCACAGCTACGATCATCTCGGAATGACCCCCATGGTGCACTAATTGGGGTTCCCGGTCACTCTATGGAGAAAACGACACAAACATTTTTTTAAAAACCTCATGTCAACATTTTGTCATGTCCACCTTGCTCAGGTCGACCTATTTTGGGTGTTGACTTAGTTACTGTCGACCAATAGCATAGGTGTGCGCAGGGGGGGTGCCTGGTGCGCACAGGCACCCCCTAATGTCTGGCACCCCGAGCTCACATGCCTGATGCAGCGATAACTGAGCAGGCTGATTACTGGCCCCTCTGCGCTGCACCCTGTCAGGACTGCATTACTGACCGGACGCCTGGGTTAATCAAGGGTGCCATTGACACCGGCTTTCAAATTCCCAGCTCCATCTCCATGTACAAAAACAGCGTGATGTGATTACGTCATGCTGCTCACATGCCCACCCGCCACATGCCCACCTCCCTTCTTCTATGCTATGCCAACGCCAGCCATTGATGAGGATCAGCATGCAGCCAGCGTTCCTCTTAGGAAGACAAATTCAATACTGGCAGGCGGCTGGCAGCAGCATTGACAAATCACTCGCTTTTCCAGCAGCAGCAGTACTGGTCTGCGACTGTCAGTGTCAGTGAGTGACTGACTTGTAAGTAAGCTGCTGCAGCTTGCAGGGGAAAGAGAGGGGGAGCCAGACCAGGCTGAGGAGGAGCAGTGTAATTGCAGTGAGTGCCATCAGGGGTGTTTGTTTGGTGCACCCCATAACATCTGACAATGTATCTGCTTTATTAGGATTGGTACAAGGGTGGATATTTTATATTGCGTTGACCGTCAATAGATGGTGCTAGACACGCCCAAAAGGCGGTGGTAGACACACCCCTCCGATGGTGCACCCCCTAATAAAATGTGCTGCGCACGCCTATGACCAATAGTCATCGACCTAGACACTGTCGACCTAAGTGTGATCGTCCCTATGAACCACACCCATCCAAGGCTTAGTACATCTGCCTCTATGTGTCATTTTCTCAGATATGCACGGGACCTAAGTATGAACGCGCCAACACAGGAGACATCGCAAATATTTCCTGCGCTAAGACCTGCATCGTATTGCACTGTTGTCCCAAGGGCCCCCAGCACCTTTCTACGGTCACTTTAAAAATGTTCTACGTATCAAGCCTGCGGGAACTAACGCCGTGTTCAGATTGTGTTAGCCCATTCCTGCCTATGGGAAGAGGGTCCAGAGCGCGACGGGGGCTCCTCCTCCAGCCCTCACAGCGCACAAGGGTGACCTTAGCCTCTAATCTATAGAATACACCGGCTCCTCCTGCACATACATATTGACGTAAAGTAAGTCAACAGTTACACGTTGCATTATGAATACATACTTAGCGACATATTATCTCAAATTTTGATAAAAATACACTTTAAGGTGGAATGTATCAAGCCTTGTGGGGGAGTAGTTGCGCAATCAAGGGAGCAACGGGGAAATGTCTCTTCTGCAGGGCAGGAACGCAGAAATTGTGGCCGTACATTGTGAAATATATCAGTGTATGGCTCCATTATCTGATGGTCGATATCAGTCTGTCAGATGTCACAGTATCAAACCTCGGAGAGATAAAGTACCAACCAACCAGCTCCTGTCATTTTTCTAGCACAGCCTGTAACACGGCAGTTAGGAGCTGATTGGGTGGAATGGGCAGCATCTACATTTTATCTCTCTCCAAGATTTGATAAATCTCCTCCCGAGGCTTGGTACACCTCCCCTTAGCCTGATAAATAATTAACATGATAAAAAAAAAGCAATTGTACATTCAGCTAAATGACTGTACTGTTGTGAGGTGGCAAAAGATCTACAAAACCACATATATATATATATATATATATGTATATACTAGGTGATTCATTGCGCCCTATAAGCGCTCTTCACACCGTCGTAAGGGTCTACGCCCCCTTAACCCTTGAACACCTTTGCGGCGTGCAATATTTTTATTATATGGAATATTACCTCCGATGATATTGTGTGAGTGGTTAAATATTGCACGGACAAAGGGCGTGCAATGGTTAAGGGGTCGAAGCCCCTTGCAACGGCGTGAACAGCGCACACAGGGCCTGATGAATCACCTAGTAGGTGCTTTGGTTGGGGAAGTGGCGGGTGCGGGGAAGACGCGGATCGGATCCGGGGGTGCGTAAGGAGGGGCGGTTGCGGTAGTGCCGCAGGTGGTGAAGGGGCTGGTGCGGTGGTGCCGCAGGTGGGGGATGGTGCGTGGGTGCCACGGGTGGGGGTCCGGAGGCACCACGGGTGGGGGAGGAGCAGTTGCGGGGGTGCCCCGGGTGGGGGAGGGGCGGATGCGGTGGTGCGGCGGAAGGGGCGGGTGCGGGGTTGCTGCGGATGGGGGAGGGGGTCCGGAGCTACCGCGGGTGCTGGAGGGGGTGTGTGGGGGTGCCGCGGATGGGGCCCGGAGGTACTGCGAGTGGGGGAGGGGCGGGTAATGCTTATCCTGCTTCTCCTGGAAGCAGCTAAGCTGCTGTCCTCCCTTTGGCAGTGGCTCTCCCGGAGACTCGCACAGCAGCCAGTCACTATTGTTAGCGCCTGTGTCCCAACGCACCGCATTACAGGGAAGAAGATGCACTCAATAAACTACAGCTCCCAGCAGCCCTAAGGGCCGGAATGCTTCATCGCTAAGGGCTGCTGGGAGCTGTAGTTTATTTAGTGCGTCTACTTCCCTGTAATGCGGTGCATTGGGACACTGGTGCTAACAATAGTGACTGGCTGGCAGAACTGAGTGACTGACTGAATCAATTTAAAAGGTGAGAGTGCTGTGCAGTGTCAGTGACACTGCACACAGGCCCGGCGCTAGCCGCTCAGCAAAGGGATGCAGTGCAGGGAGGCACCAGGAAGGAGAGGTGTTCTCCCTGCTCTGCATCCCTGTGCTGAGCTGCTGCTGATATCCCTGCTGCTGCTGCCGGCTGCTGTCACACATGGAGCGGCGCCGACAGCACAAAACCTCCTCTCTCCCTCCCATCCCCTGTGTGACATTCAGTGGCCGGGCGGGAGCCAAAGGGGGCAGGGCTAGATGGGAATAAGGGGCGGAGCTAGACGGGACCATGCTGCAGCAGGAGGATGAGCTGCTACAGCTTCGGCTAGCCAGACTTCATTAGGTAAGTGTCTGGAAAGGGAGTGAGTGAGTGTGTGTGTATAAACTGCATATATGTGTGACTGTGTGTAATGTATGTACAGTATGCATGGGTGTGTTTGTATGTATATATATATATATATGTGTCTGTTGTGTCTGTTGTGTGTGTGTGTGTGTGTGTGTGTGTGTGTGTGTGTGTGTGTGTGTGTGTGTGACTGCAGCATAATGTGTGTAAGCGTCACTGGTACAGGGGGCGTTATGTGTGTAAGCGTCACTGCTACAGGGGGGCGTTACATGTCTAAGCGTCACAGATACAGGGAGGAGGCGTTACGTGTCTAAGCGTCTCTGGTAGAGGGGGGTGTTACATGTGTAAGCGTCTCTGGTACAGGGGGCGTTACATGTGTAAGTGTCACTGGTACAGGGGGCGTTACATGTGTAAGTGTCACTGGTACAGGGGGCGTTACATGTCTAAGCGTCACTGGTACATGGGGCGTTACATGTCTAAGCGTCACTGGTACATGGGGCGTTACATGTGTAAGCGTCTCTGGTACAGGGGGCGTTACATGTGTAAGTGTCTCTACTACAGGGGGTATTATGTGCGCTGTGCCTTTGTAAAGTATGCGAGGGTGCAAATTTATAGTTTGCAGGGGGGGCGCCGAACACCCTAGCACCGGCCCTGACTGCACACCCACTGCACTGCACAGCACTGTCACCTTTTACATTGATTCAGCGTCCAGACATTACTCTCTGCGATATCACCCACTCTATCCGTTACATTAGCCATCTCGGGGCTTCCAGGCCGGCAGCCCAGGTGCTGTTTTGCGGAGTCAGGGCCTCTGGGGATCTGGGCATGGCTGTGGTGGGGAGGCACTTCTGTGACATCACACGCAGAGCAGGCTCCCGGGCTCAGAGAGTATGCGGCGCAGGGGGGGCTATGAAAACCTTCCGCTGCGCCGCTTTCATACACATCTATGCTGGTGGCCGCAGCAGCTTTTGTTCCACCTGCGCTGCGGCTAGGGAGTGGAGATTGTTGATGGCGGAGGGGGCAGGTGGACTGGCAGCAGGACATAGGATGCTGCAGTAATAGGATGTTTTTTCCCTATCTACAGCGCAGAGACTTGCTGCAGATGCAGTGGCATACCCTCCAGCTGCACCTTTTTGGCAGGTACAGTCCCTTTTTTTTATGGTCTGTACCGATTTTTGACTCTCCAAGCTTCCATTCAAAGTATAGGAAAAGGAGTGTGGTCACGCTGCTGTAACCGTGGCCACGACCCCTTTTCGAATTTGTAGCAATGTTTATGTGTAAATTGTTGGAGGGTATGATGCTGCAGATGCAGTGGGACTATTTTGGGGTGTGGGGCTGGAGCTGCAGCTCCATCAGTCCCATTGCTAATCCTGCTCTGTGAAAACACAGCAGCCAAAGGGCAGAGCCTCCCATTGGATGTAACCTGTGTGGGAGGGCGTTTCTCGCCCAATCAGCTGTGGACTGGGTGTGATAGACCTGCCACTAACCCAATGAGAGCTCCTAACCACGCCCAGCGTTAGAGGCCCAGGCACAGAGTTACAGATCTGGACTATTATATAGGAGATATAGAGAGAGAGAGAGAAAGGGAGAGAGAGAGAGAGAGAGAGAGAGAGATAATTTTTTAGCTTGTACCAATAAACTTTATTTTATTCTTGCTTTTAGACATAAATTAAGTAATTTAAGCGACGCTGTGTTTCACGGAGTAAGGCGTTTTTTCCTTATTAATGCTAGTTTTGGAAACAGCACCCACCATCAGTATTATCAGAAAAGGAATCCTTAGTATTTGATAGAATCAAAATGCAAAACTGCAGGGGAGACAATGCACAATTACTATCATACTGTGCAGGAAGATGCGGGAGACTCCTGATTTTTCAGGTAGTCTCCCGCACTCCCCGGAAGAGTGTCTGAATCTCCTGCATCCTGCTCACTTTCTAGTGATGGATGCAGGATGGAGAAATAATACCAGGAATCGCGTCTCTGTATGGAGAGGGCGGTACTAATAACGTGAAAGAGATCGCCTCTCCCCCCCGAAGTGGCAAACCGAATCGCCTCTCTGAGCTTCTTCCGGAGAGGAGAAACAAGTATGATTGGTCTATGTGTCCTGCATAAAGTATACACTTTATATAAAACGTTACTGCGCTCGTCCAATATTGTGATGACAGAAGGCGTTGATATTAAATCTGATAATCCAGCACAGTGGCCACAGCGGCTGAAATCTTCCGACGTTTAAGCCATTGTTGTCTTTGGGTGTTGTTTAAACATGTTGTTTTCGAGCCGCACCTTTTGTTTCCAGGGCCAAGAGATTCCTGGAAGATGTGTATCTTCGTAGGGAAAATATCAATTGGAAAATACTGTTACAAGTCTCAGCTGTGTCCTGATCTGATCTGGACTGGATCAAACGCAGTTTAACACCTTAAAGGACACACAAACGCTATCGCAAAGCTGTAACTGGAGCAATGTCATCTACATCAGGCATCCCTGCCTCGGCCGCAAGGCAGGCTAGCAGGACAGGTTTTACTAATATCCAGGTTTCAGCACAGGTGGTTAAATCAACATAATTGAGGTACTAAGGAATCTATTTACTAAGCCTTGAACGGAGATAAAGTGGATGGAGGTAAAGTCCCAGCCAATCAGCTCCTAACTGTCTTGTTAGGCTGTGTTTAAAATATGGCTGATTGGCTGGTACTTTATCTTCATCCAAGGCTTAGTAAATAGACCACTAAAAGTCACCTGTGCTCAAGCCTGTATATAACTAAAACCTGGACTGTTAGTGTGCAGCAGACCCGGGCCCCTGTGTAAGGAATGCGTTTGTGCCCCTCTAACACTCTGCCTTCAGCAATCACCCCTGAATATGCTACTACTGTACTTAACACTAATGCTCTGGTACACAATTACGGGAACCTGGATGCACTGACGTGGGGCACTGTGGCGTAACTCCCAGAGACAATAGAGACATTTGCCGCCGGGCTCCAGAAAGAAAGAAAGACAGAGGGGGCTTCTGAACTAAAAATAGATCTCTCTCCACTCATTTCATTGTGAATTGCTGCAGTCACTGCTGACTGCTGTCCATGCTCTGAAAACCCCCTTGAAGACCCTTTCAGCTGAAGAGTCTGGAATGTGTCTGATAACAGATCAAAGTGTGTACAATGAGCTACAGCTCTGCTGCTGTGTCTTATATGAGGACCGCAAGGAGAGCAGAAGTTGGTTTTCAGAAAATGCCCTAATTATTATAATAAAACTTTTAAAGGGGGGTATTTATCACAGCTTGGAGAGAGATAAAATTATGAGATCAAGTACCAGCCAACCTTGTCATTTCTCAAACACAGCCTGTAAAATGTAAGGCAAAAGCTGATTGGCTGGTACTTTATCTCTCACAAATTTATCTCTCTACGAGCTTTGATAAAAATCCCTCCTCAGGGCTCTATTTATTTTATAATTTGCAGACAGCACCCAGAAATAAAGATTCCTTATCGCCACAGTTAGCTTCAAAAAGGAATCTTTATTCTCCCAGATGTCTCATTGGTAAGTCGCTAGGACGTCAGCACATGTGCAAGCCGGAACAACTGGAACTGGAACTGGAGGGGGGGGGGGGGGGGGGGCAAGTATGGGTGCTGTATTATGAAGCCAGCAAGATGAAAGATCATTCGCCACTTCAAAGCGCTATAATCGCAATATACAATCCATCCAATCATATATTTTGTTAGGAGAAATACCAGGCTGGTTAGTAAATCTACCCCTAAGGGGGGAATTCAAATGTTTGAAAAGTCGGTTAGGTGTCAGTTTTTGTCCTGTCAATTAGATAGGAAAAACAGACACCCAACTGACTTTTCAAACAATTGAATTCCACCCTAAGTGTCCATCCAGTCTGCCCCTTGATTTTAGAAGACCGGGTAATTTGTACCCACTCACCACCTGGTACCCCCTGATGACTAAAGGTGGGCCATTGTGACCTACAGTAGTAGTCTCTTCTTTTATATCACTACGCATTTGCTTAATCCCTTCCAGGGTATAATCCCTGTCACAACATATCAGCTGATCACAGAGGTTCTTCTCTGGATCATACTCTGAATGGGGTGTGGTAGCTGTAACACCCAGTTAACGTAACACGTGTTCATTTATATGCTGTCTGCTGGGATATATAATTAAGCTGCACTTAGCTGCACCCCATCTGTACAGAGACTTTCATGTTTTGTGGAGTCATCCTCTCATAACATTTTATACCTGCTGCAAAACTGCTCTAAAACATGAAAGTGATGCTAGTCTAACAGGTGCATTCCCATTATTACATTTTATCTATATTATAAAGCTGGGAACCCACATATCATTCAGGTATAATACAATAACGCCCCACCTCATGTACGCACAGAAGGGCCTGTAACTCCGCTCCGAACCATGCCTGCAGCCTCCCAGCACAACGATTCCTCATGTCACCAGGGGGTACTGGATATAGACGCAGGATGCCCACTCACATTATGCTGCGGTTATATGCAGCTTCCTGTACACTGACGTTCCTTCTGTCTTTGGCTATAATAATCCTAGGGACGCTGTTTTCTAGGAATGTAAAGCTGCCACCTACAGACGTGGGGGCACAAAGTGATGTCAGGGGGCTGGGGAGATTCCAAGATGTACAGTGTATATGGGAGTAAGTCACATAGAGGACAGGTTACAGCTCTTTTCACCAAATGTGGATAAAGCAGAGTCATACAGAAAGTTCCCTGCTCAGCGAGCACCTGTCATAGGTGATCATTCCGAGTTGATCGCTAGCTGCATTCGTTCGCTGTGCAGCGATGAGGCAAAAAAACAGCACTTCTGCGCATGCGTATGCGGTGCAATGTGCACGCACGTGATACTATTGCAATGAACAATGTAGTTTCACACAGGGTCTAGCGAAGCTTTTCAGTCGCACTGCTGGCCGCAGAGTGATTGACATGGAGGGGACGTTTCTGGGTGTCAACTGACCGTTTTCAGGGAGTGTTCGAAAAAATGCAGGCGTGCCAGGTAAAACGCAGGCGTGGCTGGGAGAACGCAGGACGTGTTTGTGACGTCAAATCAGGAACTGAATGGGCTGAAGTGATCGCAAGCGCTGAGTAGGTTTTGAGCTACTCTAAAACTGCACAAAATTATTTTGTAGCCGCTCTGCGATCCTTTCGTTCGCACTTTTGCTAAGCTAAAATACACTCCCAGTGGGAGGCGGCATAGCGTTTGCACGGCTGCTAAAAACAGCTAGCGAGCAAACAACTCGGAATGACCCCCATAGAGGCTGCGCCTATACTGAATCCATAGAGATTGCCAAAACAGAATAATAAGAGGTTATACTTGCCCAATATAACCCAAACGTCACTCTGTAACATGCTACATATTTACCCCGCTGTCTGGATTCCGGCAGATGGGATGACGCTGTCAATATAGTCAGTATTTCATACTGGATCCCTTAGATTAGAATAAGGGAGGTGGTTGTTATATAGACAGTTGAAAGGTCAACAGTCAACACTATAGGGTTGACAGTACAAAGGTCAACACGGACAAAAGGTCGACAGTCAACACTATAGGGTTGACAGTACAAAGGTCAACACGGACAAAAGGTCGACAGTCAACACTATGGGGTTGACAGTACAAAGGTCAACACGGACAAAAGGTCGACAGTCAACACTAGGGTTGACAGTACAAAGGTCAACACAGACAAAAGGTCAACAGTCAACACTATAGGGTTGACAGTACAAAGGTCAACACGGACAAAAGGTCGACAGTCAAAATGCGACAGGGTCAAGAGGTCGACAGGGTCAAAAGGTCGGCACACATATGGTTGACAGATTTTTGGGTTTTTTTTTCATGTGTTTAAAACTTTTGCTGCATTTACTATGCATGTCACAAACTATTACCTTTAGTAACCTTGTGGCGAGCGAACGCATTTCAACAAATTTGGGTGAAATAAGTTTAAAAACACAAAATAACACCCCCAAAAAATAAAAAGACTTTTTTTTGTCGACCTTTTGACTGTCGACCTTTGACCCTGCCGATCTTTTGACTCTAGGGCATCGACCTATTGACTGCTGACCTTCTGTCCATTTAACAGACCACACCTCCCTACCCTAACCACAGTCTAACACTGACATGTACCGTCGACACAATGATCATGTCGATTTTATGTTCTTATTAACCTGGGGAATGTCAACATTTCACAGTCGACATTTTTGACCATTCTGAATCGACATTCTGGATGTGGACATAAAGACTACGTATAAAGCTTTAGCATCTTATTCTAAGGGTGTGGTCAGTTAAATAGGTTACTATAAAAACACTAGGCCGACATGCACAATGCTGACATTATGAACATGTTGACATTCAGGTCATGTCAACATTCTGGTGTCAACATTCTGAATGTTGACATTTCACACCACACCGGCTAAAGCTTATGTGTCACCTTCACAATGGAGGCAGCCATTTTGTGGCCAATATTTACCTGAATGCAGTCTACGATTTTATTGACATTCAGGTCAGGTCAACATTCTGGTGTCAACATTCTGAATGTTGACATTTCATACCACACCGGCTAAAGCTTATGTGTCACCTTCACAATGGAGGCAGCCATTTTGTGGCCAATATTTACCTGAATGCAGTCTACGATTTTATTAGGAACTTGTGATGTTGCTGAGGCACGAGGCACAAAGGCGGCCATGTTGCTGCCTGTGCCAACAACAATTCACTGGATAATAGTAGCAGCACTGAGAGACGAGGCACTAAGCCTCAGTCCTATCTCTAGCTCCTAATTAACTGATAGGTAGGGAGGGGGCGGGGCCAAATCATGCCATTTTAGCCCCGTCCCTTTCCACAGACCCGCAATTCACAGCATTTGACGGCGGTAGCAGGAGAACACAACAGGGTCATGACTAGGAATGTGCAAGCGATGCTAACACACAGTATTACCCTAACATCCCACTGGAAATTACGATGAAGCTAAAGTATTACGCCCCTACTTCATTACAGACAGCATAAGCTCCTCCCACTTCTTTAGGATATTGTCCAAATACAGTATAATCAGGTAGAGGTCATATGGCTGAGAACAGGGGTGTAGCGAGGGCGTTTCGTAGAGATGTGCACCGGAAATTTTTCGGGTTTTGTGTTTTGGTTTTGGGTTCGGTTCCGCGGCCGTGTTTTGGGTTCGAACGCGTTTTGGCAAAACCTCACCGAATTTTTTTTGTCGGATTCGGGTGTGTTTTGGATTCGGGTGTTTTTTTCAAAAAACCCTAAAAAAACAGCTTAAATCATAGAATTTGGGGGTCATTTTGATCCCAAAGTATTATTAACCTCAATAACCATAATTTCCACTCATTTTCAGTCTATTCTGAACACCTCACACCTCACAATATTATTTTTAGTCCTAAAATTTGCACCGAGGTCGCTGGATGACTAAGCTCAGCGACCCAAGTGGCCGACACAAACACCTGGCCCATCTAGGAGTGGCACTGCAGTGTCACGCAGGATGGCCCTTCCAAAAAACACTCCCCAAACAGCACATGACGCAAAGAAAAAAAGAGGCGCAATGAGGTAGCTGTGTGACTAAGCTCAGCGACCCAAGTGGCCGACACAAACACCTGGCCCATCTAGGAGTGGCACTGCAGTGTCAGGCAGGATGGCCCTTCCAAAAAATACTCCCCAAACAGCACATGACGCAAAGAAGAAAAAAAAGAGGCGCAATGAGGTAGCTGTGTGACTAAGCTCAGCGACCCTAGTGGCCGACACAAACACCTGGCCCATCTAGGAGTGGCACTGCAGTGTCAGGCAGGATGGCCCTTCCAAAAAACACTCCCCAAACAGCACATGACGCAAAGAAAAAAAGAGGCGCAATGAGGTAGCTGTGTGAGTAAGCTCAGCGACCCTAGTGGCCGACACAAACACCTGGCCCATCTAGGAGTGGCACTGCAGTGTCACGCAGGCTGGCCCTTCCAAAAAACACTCCCTAAACAGCACATGACGCAAAGAAAAATGAAAGAAAAAAGAGGTACAAGATGGAATTGTCCTTGGGCCCTCCCACCCACCCTTATGTTGTATAAACAGGACATGCACACTTTAACCAACCCATCATTTCAGTGACAGGGTCTGCCACACGACTGTGACTGAAATGACGGGTTGGTTTGGACCCCCACCAAAAAAGAAGCAATTAATCTCTCCTTGCACAAACTGGCTCTACAGAGGCAAGATGTCCACCTCATCATCCTCCTCCGATTCATCACCGTGTACATCCCCCTCCTCACAGATTATCAATTCGTCCCCACTGGAATCCACCATCACAGCTCCCTGTGTACTTTGTGGAGGCAATTGCTGCTGGTGAATGTCTCCATGGAGGAATTGATTATAATTCATTTTAATGAACATCATCTTCTCCACATTTTCTGGAAGTAACCTCGTACGCCGATTGCTGACAAGGTGAGCGGCGGCACTAAACACTCTTTCGGAGTACACACTTGTGGGAGGGCAACTTAGGTAGAATAAAGCCAGTTTGTGCAAGGGCCTCCAAATTGCCTCTTTTTCCTGCCAGTATACGTACGGACTGTCTGACGTGCCTACTTGGATGCGGTCACTCATATAATCCTCCACCATTCTTTCAATGGGGAGAGAATCATATGCAGTGACAGTAGACGACATGTCCGTAATCGTTGGCAGGTCCTTCAGTCCGGACCAGATGTCAGCATCAGCAGTCGCTCCAGACTGCCCTGCATCACCGCCAGCGGGTGGGCTCGGAATTCTGAGCCTTTTCCTCGCACCCCCAGTTGCGGGAGAATGTGAAGGAGGAGATGTTGACAGGTCGCGTTCCGCTTGACTTGACAATTTTCTCACCAGCAGTTCTTTGAACCCCTGCAGACTTGTGTCTGCCGGAAAGAGAGATCCAAGGTAGGTTTTAAATCTAGGATCGAGCACGGTGGCCAAAATGTAGTGCTCTGATTTCAACAGATTGACCACCCGTGAATCCTTGTTAAGCGAATTAAGGGCTCCATCCACAAGTCCCACATGCCTAGCGGAATCGCTCTGTGTTAGCTCCTCCTTCAATGTCTCCAGCTTCTTCTGCAAAAGCCTGATGAGGGGAATGACCTGACTCAGGCTGGCAGTGTCTGAACTGACTTCACGTGTGGCAAGTTCAAAAGGTTGCAGAACCTTGCACAATGTTGAAATCATTCTCCACTGCGCTTGAGACAGGTGCATTCCACCTCCTATATCGTGCTCAGTTGTATAGGCTTGAATGGCCTTTTGCTGCTCCTCCAACCTCTGAAGCATATAGAGGGTTGAATTCCACCTCGTTACCACTTCTTGCTTCAGATGATGGCAGGGCAGGTTTAGGCATTTTTGGTCTTGCTCCAGTCTTCTGTACGTGGTGCCTGTACGCCGAAAGTGTCCCGCAATTCTTCTGGCCACCGACAGCATCTCTTGCATGCCCCTCTCGTTTTTTAAATAATTCTGCACCACCAAATTCAAGGTATGTGCAAAACATGGGACGTGCTGGAATTTGCCCATATTTAATGCACACACAATATTGCTGGCGTTGTCCGATGCCACAAATCCACAGGAGAGTCCAATTGGGGTAAGCCATTCTGCGATGATCTTCCTCAGTTGCCGTAAGAGGTTTTTAGCTGTGTGCGTATTCTGGAAAGCGGTGATACAAAGCGTAGCCTGCCTAGGAAAGAGTTGGCGTTTGCGAGATGCTGCTACTGGTGCCGCCGCTGCTGTTCTTGCGGCGGGAGTCCATACATCTACCCAGTGGGCTGTCACAGTCATATAGTCCTCAGTCTGCCCTGCTCCACTTGTCCACATGTCCGTGGTTAAGTGGACATTGGGTACAACTGCATTTTTTAGGACACTGGTGAGTCTTTTTCTGAGGTCTGTGTACATTTTCGGTATCGCCTGCCTAGAGAAATGGAACCTAGATGGTATTTGGTACCGGGGACACAGTACCTCAAACAAGTCTATAGTTGGCTCTGCAGTAATGATGGATACCGGAACCACGGTTCTCACCGCCCAGGATGCCAAGGCCTCAGTTATCCGCTTTGCAGCAGGATGACTACTGTGATATTTTATCTTCCTCGCAAAGGACTGTTGGACAGTCAATTGCTTGGTGGAAGTAGTAAAAGTGGTCTTACGACTTCCCCTCTGGGATGACCATCGACTCCCAGCAGCAACAACAGCAGCGCCAGCAGCAGTAGGCGTTACACGCAAGGATGCATCGGAGGAATCCCAGGCAGGAGAGGACTCGTCGGAATTGCCAGTGACATGGCCTGCAGGACTATTGGCATTCCTGGGGAAGGAGGAAATTGACACTGAGGGAGTTGGTGGGGTGGTTTGCGTGAGCTTGGTTACAAGAGGAAGGGATTTACTGGTTGTTATGATTCCAGTACTTCTGACCAGAGGAGATTTTATGACAGAGGCCAGAGTACTGGAAGGAAATGCTTGTTACGGGAGCGGGAAAGCCTAGTAACCCCTGGCGCCCTAACTCCGTTGTCTCGCCCGTGTAATCAGAAATCCCCTGCGAGACTATGGTTGCTTGAGCCCATGGCAGCCGCGTTTGAAGGGCGGATTATGTCTGCCCAACTCCGATGCCCCCTCAGGTCTTAATGGGAGACAAAGGGAAATCCGAGACAGGGTGATAACAAGGGGCCCTCTGACTAAGCAACCAGGCCAGGGGCTACAAGCTAACTAACTTAAACCAGAAGTATGTGCGGACAAACCGCCAGGGAAAAGGACAACCAAAAATCCACTAATCCGTTACTCCTATCCAGCACCGCTGGATACCAGACTGGATTTGTGGGAGCGGAATCCTCCGCAAAAGCTCCGAAACACAATATAACCAAATAATAAATAGTAAGCGGTCAAGCCGCAACACACGGCTACGCCGCGACTCACGAACACCACAGGATGTTAAAGGTGCTCGGTCTGGACTCCAGGAAAAGATGACAACTTCCGAGTACTGGATCACTGAGGACAGGAACGACCGGATAGAACAGGACTGGAAAACTCTCTGCAACTGACACAGCAAACAGGAAGCTATAACCGGCGTCTGTGAGAAGTCCTGAGAGTGCCTTTAAATGGGAGCCCTCCAATCAGGAGCCAGACAGGGCTAATAACAACATGCCGTGCAGCTGCATGCTGCACGGCCAGGAACCAGTGAGGTGATTAACTTAGACCCAGCAACGGGGAACGCGGTCCGACAGTGGCGTCCCCGTTGCTAGGGTCTGTGCGGCTCCGTGCGCCCGGCGTCTAGCGTTGCTAGGGAGCCGGCGGCTGTCCGCATGCGGCGTCCCTAGTTGCTAGGCGCCGGGCCGCACTGACGAGCGGACCCTCGGCGCCTAACAGTACCCCCCCCTTGAGGAGGGGTCAAGGAACCCCTAAGGCCAGGTTTCTGAGGAAATTCTCGAAAAAATGCCCTCTTGAGCCTCGGGGCATGGAGATCCTTATCCAGGACCCAAGACCTTTCTTCTGGACCATAACCTCTCCAATGTACCAGAAAATAAAGCCGACCCCGGGACAACTTGGAATCGAGAACCTTCTCCACCAAGAACTCCTGCTGACCCTGTACATCTACTGGTGATTTCCCCTGAGAGACCTTTCGAGGAAATCTACTGGAAGAAACGTATGGTTTCAACAAGGAGCAATGGAACGTATTTCCGATCCGGAGAGTTCTTGGTAAACGTAACCGGAAAGCAACTGGATTGATTTTTTTTATAATATGAAATGGTCCAATAAATTTGGGGCCCAATCTGGCTGAGGTTTGTCGAAGTTTAATGTTGCGAGTCGACAACCATACCCTATCTCCTACTTTAAAAGTGCAAGGCCGCCGGAGCCTGTCAGAAAATTTTTTCTCCCGAAATGCCGCTTTTCTGAGAGCAAGGTGCACTTTTCTCCAAATGAGTCTGAGATGAGAGGTCAAGGTCAGCGAGGAGACAGAGGAATGTTGAAAAAAGGAATTAGCCCTGGGGTGAAAACCGAAAACTGTAAAAAATGGAGACACATTGGTGGAGGAATGACAGGCATTGTTGTAAGCAAACTCCGCCAAAGGAAGAAACTCGGACCAATCATTTTGGAGTTTGGCCGAGTACAAACGCAAATACTGTTTTAATGATTGATTAACTCGCTCAGTCTGCCCGTTGGATTGGGGATGGTAGCCGGACGTTAAAGACAATTTCATCTTTAATGAGGCACAAAACGACTTCCAAAATTGTGCAATGAATTGTGGACCCCGATCAGAAACAATATCAGTGGGTAATCCATGGAGTCTGAAAACATGGCGGAGGAACAAAACTGCCAATCCCTGGGCAGATGGCAGTCGGGGAAGAGCAATGAAATGGGCCATCTTGCTAAAACGGTCCACTACTACCCATATGACTCGGCATCCGGCTGACAGAGGGAGGTCTACCACAAAATCCATGGAAATATGAGACCATGGCCTGAGAGGAACATTTAAGGGCATAAGTTGACTGATAGGCAAGGAACGGGGAACTTTATGCTGTGCACAGACTTGACAAGAAAAAACAAACTCCTTAATGTCTTTGGAAAGACCAGGCCACCATACTGAGCGGGAGACTAATTCCAAAGTCTTAGAGATCCCCGGATGCCCGGCAACTTTGCTATCATGAAACTCAGTCAAAACAGTTGCTCTCAAAAACTCAGGGACATAAAGACGACCAGCTGGAGTATTTCCAGGAGCTTGATGTTGAAGCTGCTTTAACTGGGTGAATAAATCTTGTGTGAGACCTGCCCGAATGACTGAAGACGGAAGTATGGGAGTAACAGGACTGTTATCATGAACTGGAAGAAAACTGCGTGACAGGGCATCCGCCTTGGTATTCTTGGAACCTGGCCTGTAGGTGATAAAAAACTTGAAACGAGTAAAAAATAAAGCCCAACGCGCCTGCCGGGCATTCAGCCGTTTAGCTGATTCGATGTACTGAAGATTTTTGTGATCAGTCAAAACTGAAATGGTATGTGTTGCTCCCTCAAGCCAATGCCTCCACTCCTCGAAAGCCCATTTAATAGCCAGTAATTCCCGGTTACCAACATCGTAGTTGGATTCAGCAGAAGAGAATTTCCTGGACATAAAGGCACAAGGATGTAATTCTAGAGAGTCCGGATCCTTCTGAGACAGGATAGCCCCTACTCCAACCTCCGAGGCATCAACCTCAACAATGAAAGGCAATTCTGGGTTGGGATGTCTGAGGACTGGGGCTGAGATGAAGGCTTGTTTCAAGGCCTGAAAAGATACTTCAGCTTCACGTGACCAGTTGGTTGGATCCGCTCCCTTCTTAGTCAGTGCCACAATGGGAGCAACCAGGTCGGAGAAAGAATGAATAAATCTTCTATAATAATTCGCAAACCCTAAAAAGCGCTGAATTGCTTTTAAGTTGGTGGGTTGCGCCCAACTAAGGATGGCTTGGAGCTTCTTTGGTTCCATACAGAATCCCCGAGGGGAAATAATGTACCCTAAAAAGGATACCTCCGTGACATGAAATTCACACTTCTCCAGCTTGGCATATAGGTGATTTTCACGTAATTTTTGAAGAACCTGACGCACCTGGGTAACATGTTGTTCAATAGAGTCAGAATAGATCAAGATATCGTCTAAGTAGACGACTACGAATCTTCCAAGAAAATCACGGAGCACATCGTTAATGAGATCCTGGAAAACTGCCGGAGCGTTAGACAGGCCGAATGGCATAACCAGATACTCGTAGTGACCCGATTGAGTACTGAATGCCGTTTTCCACTCACCTCCTGACTTGATTCGGATGAGGTTATACGCTCCTCTCAGGTCAATCTTAGAAAAAATCACAGCCGAACGTAGCTGATCAAAGAGGACAGAAATCAGCGGCAAAGGGTAAGTATTTTTTACTGAGATCTTATTCAAGGCTCTAAAGTCAATGCAGGGTCTGAGTGATCCATCTTTCTTCTCCACAAAGAAGAAGCCTGCACTTAAAGGGGATTTAGATGGCCTGATAAATCCTTTCCCTAGGCTCTCTTTAACATACTCATTCATGGCCACAGTTTCTGGTCCGGACAATGCATATAACCTTCCCTTTGGCAATGTGGCACCAGGAATTAGCTCAATAGCACAATCATAAGGCCGATGGGGAGGCAGAATGTCCGCATTGCCCTTGGAAAATACATCAACAAAATCCTGGTATTCCACAGGAATGGGTGCGGGAATGACAGCAGCAATTCTGAGGGGAAGCGTAATACATTCCTTATTACAGATGGTACCCCATTGTGAGATCTCCCCCGACTGCCAATCAATGATGGGATTATGAAAGGCCAGCCAAGGGTGACCCAGAACCACTGGAACTGCTGGGCAATGGGTAAGGAAAAATTCAATTTTTTCGGAATGAAGAGCTCCTACCGAAAGTAGAACAGGGGGTGTACAGAGAGAAATAACCCCATTGGATAAGGGACTCCCATCTAAACCATGCATGGTGATATGCCTACCCAAGGTTAACTGAGGAATACCTAAGGCCTTGGCCCATGTTAAGTCCATAAAGTTCCCTGCAGCTTCACTGTCAACGAAAGCCGACACCGAAGAACAGAGGCTGCCAAAGGAAACTTTAGCTGGGACTAACAGGGAATTATTCGAGGAGATAAGCTGCAGACCAAAGTGAACCCCCTCACAATTCACTTGGTCGAGGCGTTTCCCGACTTGCTCGGACAATTACGGGCAAAATGTCCTTTACCCCCACAGTACAAACAAAGACCAGAATTTTGCCTTCTGGTTCTTTCTTCAGGAGACAGCTTGGAGAGACCCATCTGCATGGGCTCCTCTATGTCCACAGGAATGGAAAAAACACAAGGGGTAGACCCGACAGGTGCTCCTTTTTCAGCCCTCCGCTCTCTGAGACGACGATCAATCTTAATAGAAAGCTCCATGAGTTTATCGAGAGTCTCAGGAGCGGGATACTGAAGGAGACTGTCTTTTATAGACTCAGATAAGCCGAGGCGAAACTGACTGCGCAGGGCTGGGTCATTCCATCCACAGTCGTTCGACCAACGGCGAAACTCCGTACAATAAATCTCTGCGGGATTCCTACCCTGTCTGAAAGCACGTAACTGACTCTCGGCGGATGCCTCTCTATCAGGGTCATCATACAATAGCCCAAAAGACCCCAGAAAGGCGTCTACAGACAACAATGCCGGATCCTCTGTTCTTAAACCAAAAGCCCAGGTCTGGGGATCCCCCTGAAGTAAAGAAATAATAATTCCGACCCGCTGAGATTCCGTACCTGAGGAGACTGGTCTTAAACGAAAATAAAGTTTACAAGACTCTTTAAAATTAAAAAACTGCTTCCTATCACCAGAAAAACGGTCAGGCAAATGCATTTTCGGTTCAGGAACGACCCTCGGGGAAGTCCGTAAAAGATCTTCCTGTGACCTCACCCGAAGGGAAAGATCCTGAACCATCTGAGTAAGTTCTTGAATCTGGCTAACTAGAAGCTGGCCAGGATTTGGCCCTAAACCAGTGGGATTCATGAGGCCGACAAATCTTCTAAACTAAATAAGGGAAAAAATCAAACCCTGTTTAATTTTAAGTTTTGGTCTGGCCGGTTATAATGTTATGATTCCAGTACTTCTGACCAGAGGAGATCTTATGACAGAGGCCAGAGTACTGGAAGGAAATGCTGGTTACGGGAGCGGGAAAGCCTAGTAACCCCTGGCGCCCTAACTCCGTTGTCTCGCCCGTGTAATCAGAAATCCCCTGCGAGACTATGGTTGCTTGAGCCCATGGCAGCCGCGTTTGAAGGGCGGATTATGTCTGCCCAACTCCGATGCCCCCTCAGGTCTTAATGGGAGACAAAGGGAAATCCGAGACAGGGTGATAACAAGGGGCCCTCTGACTAAGCAACCAGGCCAGGGGCTACAAGCTAACTAACTTAAACCAGAAGTATGTGCGGACAAACCGCCAGGGAAAAGGACAACCAAAAATCCACTAATCTGTTACTCCTATCCAGCACCGCTGGATACCAGACTGGATTTGTGGGAGCGGAATCCTCCGCAAAAGCTCAGAAACACAATATAACCAAATAATAAATAGTAAGCGGTCAAGCCGCAACACACGGCTACGCCGCGACTCACGAACACCACAGGATGTTAAAGGTGCTCGGTCTGGACTCCAGGAAAAGATGACAACTTCCGAGTACTGGATCACTGAGGACAGGAACGACCGGATAGAACAGGACTGGAAAACTCTCTGCAACTGACACAGCAAACAGGAAGCTATAACCGGCGTCTGTGAGAAGTCCTGAGAGTGCCTTTAAATGGGAGCCCTCCAATCAGGAGCCAGACAGGGCTAATAACAACATGCCGTGCAGCTGCATGCTGCACGGCCAGGAACCAGTGAGGTGATTAACTTAGACCCAGCAACGGGGAACGCGGTCCGACAGTGGCGTCCCCGTTGCTAGGGTCTGTGCGGCTCCGTGCGCCCGGCGTCTAGCGTTGCTAGGGAGCCGGCGGCTGTCCGCATGCGGCGTCCCTAGTTGCTAGGCGCCGGGCCGCACTGACGAGCGGACCCTCGGCGCCTAACACTGGTCAGTGGACTGCTTCCGCTGTCGCCCAAAGTTTTTGAACTTGTCACTGACTTATGATGAATGCGCTGCAGGTGACGTATAAGGGAGGATGTTCCGAGGTGGTTAACGTCCTTACCCCTACTTATTACAGCTTGACAAAGGCAACACACGGCTTGACAAATGTTGTCCGCATTTCTGTTGAAATACTTCCACACCGAAGAGCTGATTTTTTTGGTATTTTCACCAGGCATGTCAATGGCCATATTCCTCCCACGGACAACAGGTGTCTCCCCGGGTGCCTGACTTAAACAAACCACCTCACCATCAGAATCCTCCTGGTCAATTTCCTCCCCAGCGCCAGCAACACCCATATCCTCCTCATCCTGGTGTACTTCAACACTGACATCTTCAATCTGACTATCAGGAACTGGACTGCGGGTGCTCCTTCCAGCACTTGCAGGGGGCGTGCAAATGGTGGAAGGCGCATGCTCTTCACGTCCAGTGTTGGGAAGGTCAGGCATCGCAACCGACACAATTGGACTCTCCTTGTGGATTTGTGATTTCGAAGAACGCAAAGTTCTTTGCTGTGCTTTTGCCAGCTTAAGTCTTTTCATTTTTCTAGCGAGAGGCTGAGTGCTTCCATCCTCATGTGAAGCTGAACCACTAGCCATGAACATAGGCCAGGGCCTCAGCCGTTCCTTGCCACTCCGTGTGGTAAATGGCATATTGGCAAGTTTACGCTTCTCCGACGATTTTATTTTAGATTTTTGAGTCCTTTTTTTACTGATATTTGGTGTTTTGGATTTTACATGCTCTGTACTATGACATTGGGCATCGGCCTTGGCAGACGACGTTGATGGCATTTCATCGTCTCGGCCATGACTAGTGGCAGCAGCTTCAGCACGAGGTGGAAGTCGATATTGATCTTTCCCTATTTTTGGAACCTCAACATTTTTGTTCTCCATATTTTAATAGGCACAACTAAAAGGCACCTCAGGTAAACAATGGAGATGGATGGATACTAGTATACTTATGGATGACGAGTGACTGCCGACACAGAGGTAGCTACAGCCGTGGACTACCGTACTGCGTCTGCTAGTATAGACTGGATGATAATGATATAAAAAATATATATATATCACTACTGCAGGACAGGTATATATTATATAATGACGGACCTGCTGGACACTGTCAGCAGCAGACTCCTAAACTACTAGTATGAAGAAGATAGAAAAAAAAAAACCCACCACAGGTAGGTATACAATTATGGACGAGCACTGCCGACACAGAGGTAGCTACAGCCGTGGACTACCGTACTGCGTCTGCTAGTATAGACTGGATGATAATGATATAAAAAATATATATATATCACTACTGCAGGACAGGTATATATTATATAATGACGGACCTGCTGGACACTGTCAGCAGCAGACTCCTAAACTACTAGTATGAAGAAGATAGAAAAAAAAAACCCACCACAGGTAGGTATACAATTATGGACGAGCACTGCAGACACAGAGGTAGCTACAGCCGTGGACTACCGTACTGCGTCTGCTAGTATAGACTGGATGATAATGATATAAAAAATATATATATATCACTACTGCAGGACAGGTATATATTATATAATGACGGACCTGCTGGACACTGTCAGCAGCAGACTCCTAAACTACTAGTATGAAGAAGATAGAAAAAAAAAACCCACCACAGGTAGGTATACAATTATGGACGAGCACTGCCGACACAGAGGTAGCTACAGCCGTGGACTACCGTACTGCGTCTGCTAGTATAGACTGGATGATAATGATATAAAAAATATATATATATCACTACTGCAGGACAGGTATATATTATATAATGACGGACCTGCTGGACACTGTCAGCAGCAGACTCCTAAACTACTAGTATGAAGAAGATAGAAAGAAAAAAAAACCACCACAGGTAGGTATACAATTATGGACGAGCACTGCCGACACAGAGGTAGCTACAGCCGTGGACTACCGTACTGCGTCTGCTAGTATAGACTGGATGATAATGATGTAAAAAATATATATATATCACTACTGCAGGTATATATTATAATATAATGAATGACGGACCTGCTGGACACTGTCTGTCAGCAGAATGTGTTTATCGAATAAAAAAAAAAAACACCACACGAGTGTTTAACTTTTTCAGGCAGACAATATACTGGTGGTCACTGGTCAGTCACACTGGCAGCAAAAGTGTGCACTGTTATGTACTCCTGCTATAACTGCTCCCCAGTCTCCCCCACAATTAAGCTGTGTGAGCAGTGAGCACTCAGCACAGTCAGCTATACATAGATGATATTATCATGCAGCACACTGAGGCTGAGCACAGATATGGTATGTGACTGTGTATCGTTTTTTTTCAGGCAGAGAACGGATTTTAAATAATGAATAAAACTGGTGGTCACTAGTATAACTATCAGCAAAACTCTGCACTCTCTGAGTACTCCTAATGCTCCCCAAAATTACTAAAATTAAATTACTAGTAAATCAAGTGTCTCACTCTCTATCTAAACGGAGAGGACGCCAGCCACGTCCTCTCCCTATCAATCTCAATGCACGTGTGAAAATGGCGGCGACGCGCGGCTCCTTATATAGAATCCGAGTCTCGCGATAGAATACAAGCCTCGCGAGAATCCGACAATGGGATGATGACGTTCGGGCGCGCTCGGGTTAGCAGAGCAAGGCGGGAAGATCCGAGTCTGCCTCGGACCCGTGTAAAAAGGCTGAAGTTCGGGGGGGTTCGGATTCCGAGGAACCGAACCCGCTCATCTCTAGGCTCAATATGCCCCATTTTCCGGTGGGAGGTCAGCTGCTGGAAACTTTCCAGTGGAGCACAAGTCCTGGGCGCCGAAACTTTCAGAGGGTGCTGCTGGGTCCTGGAGCTGCTGGGAGGGTGAGTAACAGGCGTAATGTGTATGTGGGGCTACCCGGCGTTTTGTATATGGGGCTACCTGGCATAATGTGTATAAAGAGCTACATGGCGTAATGTGTATAAGGGGCTACCAGGCGTACTGTGTATAATGGGCTACCGAGCGTAATGTGTATAAAGGGCTACATTGCGTAATGTGTATAATGGGCTACCTGTCCTAATGTGTATAAGGGGATCTACGGAGGTGTAATGTATGTAAGGAGCTCTACCATGGCATAATTCAGGTTGCCGCTGCAGGGAAAGTGATGGAGCTGGGGTCTGAGGAAGGTGAGGGCCAAGGATAGTGATGGGGCTGGGGGCAGAGGATGGAGAGGGTGCTGTAGCTGAGAAAGATGAGGAGCTGGGAGCGGAGTAAGTTGATGTGACTGTAGCTGAGCAAGGTGATGGGGAAATGTTTGTGTATATACTGTATGGGGTGGGGTGCCAAGACAAGAGCTTGCTCCGGGTGCCATGGATCCACGCTACGCCTCTGGCTGAGAATGCAGTTGTGTGAGCTGCTGTGACATCACTGGACCCACCACATTTATGCTTGGGAAAAAGCAAGTCTTCATTGCTGTCAGTCACTCAGTGTCTGCTGTGTTAGCGTAGTCCTTCCCTATGAACATGAATGTAAGGAGAGAATAGCGGACTTGTGACGTACAAGTATGGCTTAAACATACAATTCAGTGTATGTACAATTAGTGTGAGGACCTTATATAATGAGCAAAGCTTAGATGGTTAATTAGGTGAAATGCTAATAAAATAAATGTTAATAATTTGAATTTGATAGAAAAACATCTGAGATGCGAGTTCCAGGCTTCTATTGTCATCTGCTCATATATTCTGAATTCTGCGTTTGATAACAGATGCGTTCTACCCATGCCAGAACATGGGAGGAGGCCTGTTCTCTCCCGCACGGTTACACCACCTGGCCCTAGTCTTGATCAGTGGGTATAAATAATTGATGGCAGAATGTATTTATATCAATATATTAATAAGAGGGTGGCAGCTAAATTAAGGTCTTTTTTTAGCAGCTACATAATATATAAAAGAGACAGGCTGCATGTAAAATTACAGGGAGAGGTCATTTCCCCCCCTGAGGAGACTATCAGTGTATGGAGCGATGACTGCCCGCGTCTCGCAGTCAGCAGAGAGTACTGCGCCATCTGTCCTGGGATACAGTAAGCTCAGGAGCTGCCGTTCCCAACAATGAACTCAGTGCAAATCTGGACGTATTACAGTAATCCCTGCGTCTCTTCCTATAGGAACACATCTATCTGATATCTGTATCTGATACTTGTGAAAACAGTGATCTGAAAACAAGTGCACTGAGAGTATACGGGAGTTTCATGCAAGGGGAATATACAGCAGTGTTAGTGCAAAATGCATCTGGTTTCCAGGGACAGTCCCACTTTTTTGCTCCTGTCAAGTTACCAGTTTTTACAACATTGGGGGTCATTCCGAGTTGTTCGCTCGCAAGCTGCTTTTAGCAGCTTTGCACACGCTAAGCCGCCGCCTACTGGGAGTGAATCTTAGCTTATCAAAATTGCGAACGAAAGATTAGCAGAATTGCGAATAGACACTTCTTAGCAGTTTCTAAGTAGCTCCAGACTTACTCGGCATCTGCGATCAGTTCAGTCAGTGTCGTTCCTGGTTTGACGTCACAAACACACCCAGCGTTCGCCCAGACACTCCTCCGTTTCTCCAGCCACTCCCGCGTTTTTCCCAGAAACGGTAGCGTTTTTTCGCACACACCCATAAAACGGCCAGTTTCCGCCCAGAAATACCCACTTCCTGTCAATCACATTACGATCACCAGAACGAAGAAAAAACCTCGTAATGCCGTGAGTAAAATACCTAACTGCATAGCAAATTTACTTGGCGCAGTCGCACTGCGGACATTGCGCATGCGCATTAGCGACTAATCGCTCCGTAGCGAGGAAAAAATAACGAGCGAACAACTCGGAATGACCCCCCATTGGTGGTAATTCAGAGTTGATCGCAGCAGCAAATTTGTTAGCAGTTGGCCAAAACCATGTGCACTGCAGGTGGGGCAGATGTAACACGTGCAGAGAGAGTTAGATTTGGGTGGGGTATGTTCAAACTGAAATCTAAATTGCAGTGTAAAAATAAAGCAGCCAGTATTTACCCTGCACAGAAACAATATAACCCACCCAAATCTAACTCTTTCTGCACGTTATATCTGCCACACCTGCAGTGCACATAGGGGGTCATTCTGAGTTGATCGCTCACTAGCTGGTTTTATCAGCCGTGCAAACGCTATGCCGCCTCCCTCTCGGAGTGTATTTTAGCTTAGCAGAAGTGCGAACGAAAGGATTGCACAGCGGCTACAAAATAATTTTGTGCAGTTTCAGAGTAGCTTCAGACCTACTCAGCGCTTGCGATCACTTCAGACTGTTCAGTTCCTGTTTTGACATCACAAACACGCCCTGCGTTCGCCCAGCCACGCCTGCGTTTTTTCTGGCACGCCTGCGTTTTTCCGAACACTCCCTGAAAACGGTCAGTTGACACCCATAAACGCCCACTTCCTGTCAATGACTCTGCGGCCAGCAGTGCGACTGAGAAGCTTCGCTAGACCTTGTGTGAAACTACATCGCCCGTTGTGAAAGTACGTCGTGCGTGCGCATTGCGCCGCATACGCATGCGCAGAAGTGCCATTTTTTTGCTTCATCCCTGCGCAGCGAACATTTTCAGCTAGCGATCAACTCGGAATGACCCCCATGGTTTTGCCCAACTGCTAACAAATTTGCTGCTGCGATCAATTCTGAATTACCCCCATTGACCAAGTCCACAGTTCAACTTCCCTTCCAATTGGCAATATCTGCTCCTAAGGGGTTATTCAGAGTTGTTAACAAACAAAAAAGTTGGCAATTGGGCAAAACCATGTTGCACTGCAGGTGGGGCAAATGTAACATGTGCAGAGAGAGTTAGATTTGGGTGGGTTATTTTGTTTCTGTGCAAGGTAAATAGTGGCTGCTTTAGTTTTACATTGCAATTTAGATTTCAGTTCACACCCATATCTACCGCTCTCACACATGTTACATCTGCCCCACCTGCACTGCACATGGTTTTGTCCATTTGTGTGCTTTTTTTGGTTTGCGAACAACTCTGAATATCCGCCTTAGTCTATATGTATGGACAGTATAGCTTCCCTTGCTCTATATGCTGGCAGACATCATCAGTGACTGCTGCTATTCTCTATGTGTGGGCATTTGCACAGTGTAACTTCTCTTCATTATATACTGATATACATCATCAGTGACTGCCCCTATTATGTATGTATGGGCATCCGCACAGTATAACTTCTCTTCCTTTATTCCTGATATACAGTGCCTTGCAAAAGTATTCACCCCCTTGGCTTTTTACCTATTTTGTTACATTACAAACTGTAATTATAATTTATTTATTTTTATCTACATTTTATGTGATGGATCTGCACAAAATAGTCTAGGGTGGTGAAGTGAAATGAGAAAAATGTATATAAAAAATAATTATTATAACTAAAAATCTGAAAATTGGCATGTACATATGAATTCACCCCCTTTGCTATGAAGCCCCTTAGTTCTGGTGCAACCAATTACCTTCAGAAGTCACATAATTTGTGAAATGATGAAGTCCACCTGTGTGCAATCTAAGTGTCACATGATCTGTCAGTATAAACACACCTTTTCTGAGAGGCCCCAGAAGCTGCAACACCACTAAGTAAGAGGCATCACACCATGAAGACCAAGGAGCTCTCCAAACAAGTCAGGGACAAAGTTGCTGAGAAGTACAAGTCAGGGTTGGGTTATAAAAAAATATCCAAATCCATCGTCTTCACCATCAAACCCATCATCTTCAAATGGAAAGAACATGGTACCACAACAAACCTGCCAAGAGAGGGCCGGCCACCAAAACTCACAGACCGGGCAAGGAGGGCATTAATCAGAGAGGCAGCACAGAGACCAAAGGTAACCCTGAAGGAGCTGCAGAGTTCCACAGCAGAGACTGGTGTATCTGCGCATATGACCACAATAAGCCGTACACTCCATAGAGCTGGGCTTTATGGAAGAGTGGCCAGAAAAAAGCCATTACTTAGTGTTAAAAATAAGAAGGCGTGTTTTGAATTTGCCAAAAGGCATGTGGACAACTCCCCAAATGTACGGAGGAAGGTGCTCTGGTCAGATGAGACTAAAAATAAGATTTTACTCACCGGTAAATCTATTTCTCGTAGTCCGTAGTGGATGCTGGGGACTCCGTAAGGACCATGGGGAATAGCGGCTCCGCAGGAGACTGGGCACAGCTAAGAAAGAATTAGGACTACCTGGTGTGCACTGGCTCCTCTCACTATGACCCTCCTCCAGACTTCAGTAAGGATACTGTGCCCGGAAGAGCTGACACAATAAGGAAATGATTTTGAATCCCGGGTAAGACTCATACCAGCCACACCAATCACACCGTATAACATTATACCCAGTTAACAGTATGAACATAACAGAGCCTCTCAACAGATGGCTCAACAATAACCCTTTTAGTTAACAATAACTATATACAAGTATTGCAGACAGTCCGCACTTGGGACGGGCGCCCAGCATCCACTACGGACTACGAGAAATAGATTTACCGGTGAGTAAAATCTTATTTTCTCTAACGTCCTAGTGGATGCTGGGGACTCCGTAAGGACCATGGGGATTATACCAAAGCTCCCAAACGGGCGGGAGAGTGCGGATGACTCTGCAGCACCGAATGAGAGAACTCCAGGTCCTCCTCAGCCAGCGTATCAAATTTGTAGAATTTTGCAAACGTGTTTGCCCCTGACCAAGTAGCAGCTCGGCAAAGTTGTAAAGCCGAGACCCCTCGGGCAGCCGCCAAAGAAGAGCCCACTTTCCTCGTGGAATGGGCTTTTACAGATTTAGGCTGTGGCAGGCCAGCCACAGAATGCGCAAGCTGAATTGTGCTACAAATCCAGCGAGCAATAGTCTGCTTTGAAGCAGGAGCACCCATCTTGTTTGGTGCATACAGGATAAATAGCGAGTCAGTCTTCCTGACTCCAGCCGTCCTGGAAACATAAATTTTCAAGGCCCTGACTACGTCCAGTAACTTGGAGTCCTCCAAGTCCCTAGTAGCCGCAGGCACCACGATAGGTTGGTTCAAGTGAAAAGCTGATACCACCTTAGGAAGAAATTGGGGACGAGTCCTCAATTCTGCCCTATCCATATGGAAAATCAAATAGGGGCTTTTACATGACAAAGCCGCCAATTCTGACACCCGCCTTGCCGAAGCCAAGGCCAAAAGCATGACCACTTTCCACGTGAGATATTTTAAATCCACGGTTTTGAGTGGCTCAAACCAATGTGACTTTAGAAAACCCAACACCACGTTGAGGTCCCACGGTGCCACTGGGGGCACAAAAGGAGGCTAAATATGCAGCACTCCCTTGACAAATGTCTGAACTTCAGGCAGTGAAGCCAGTTCTTTTTGGAAGAAAATCGACAGAGCCGAAATCTGGACCTTAATGGAACCCAATTTTAGGCCCATAGTCACCCCTGACTGTAGGAAGTGCAGAAATCGACCTAACTGGAATTCCTCCGTTGGGGCCTTCCTGGCCTCACACCACGCAACATATTTTCGCCATATGCGGTGATAATGTTGTACGGTTACATCTTTCCTAGCTTTAATAAGCGTAGGAATGACTTCCTCCGGAATACCCTTTTCTTTTAGGATCCGGCGTTCAACCGCCATGCCGTCAAACGCAGCCGCGGTAAGTCTTGGAACAGACAGGGCCCCTGCAGCAGCAGGTCCTGTCTGAGCGGCAGAGGCCATGGGTCCTCTGAGATCATTTCTTGAAGTTCCGGGTACCAAGCTCTTCTTGGCCAATCCGGAACAATGAGTATAGTTCTTATGCCTCTTCTCCTTATTATCCTCAGTACCTTGGGTATGAGAGGAAGAGGAGGGAACACATAAACCGACCGGTACTCCCACGGTGTCACTAGAGCGTCCACAGCTATCGCCTGAGGGTCTCTTGACCTGGCGCAATATTTTTCCAGCTTTTTGTTTAAGCGGGACGCCATCATGTCCACCTGTGGCCTTTCCCAACGGTTTACAATCAGTTGGAAGACTTCTGGATGAAGTCCCCACTCTCCCGGGTGGAGTTCGTGCCTGCTGAGGGAGTCTGCTTCCCAGTTGTCTACTCCCGGAATGAACACTGCTGACAGTGCTAACACGTGATTTTCCGCCCAACGGAGAATCCTTGTGGCTTCTGCCATCTCTCGCCCTGCTTCTTGTGCCGCCCTGTCGATTTACATGGGCGACCGCCGTGATGTTGTCTGACTGGATCAGAACCGGCCGGTTTTGAAGCAGGGGCTTTGCTTGACTTAGGGCATTGTAAATGGCCCTCAGTTCCAGAACATTTATGTGTAGGGAAGTCTCCTGACTCGACCAAAGTCCTTGGAAGTTTCTTCCCTGAGTGACTGCCCCCCAGCCCCGAAGGCTGGCATCCGTAGTCACCAGGACCCAGTCCTGTATGCCGAATCTGCGGCCCTCTCTGAGATGAGCACTCTGCAGCCACCACAGCAGAGACACCCTGGTCCTTGGAGACAGGGTTATCAACCGATGCATTTGAAGATGCGATCCGGACCATTGGTCCAACAGGTCCCACTGAAAAGTTCTGGCATGGAACCTGCCGAATGGAATCGCTTCGTAGGAAGCTACCATCTTTCCCAGGACTCGCGTGCAATGATGCACCGACACCTGTTTTGGTTTCAGGAGGCCTCTCACTAGAGACGACAGCTCCTCGGCTTTCTCCTCTGGGAGAAACACTTTTTTCTGGACCGTGTCCAGAATCATCATTTCGGCCATTACCTTGGTAAATACCCTCGGTGCCGTGGACAGGCCGAACGGCAACGTCTGGAATTGGTAATGACAATCCTGTACCACAAATCTGAGGTACTCCTGGTGAGGATGGTAAATGGGGACACGCAGGTAAGCATCCTTGATGTCCAGAGATACCATGTAATCTCCCTCTTCCAGGCTTGCAATAACCGCCCTGAGCGATTCCATCTTGAACTTGAATTTTTTTTTTAAATATGTGTTCAAGGATTTCAAATTTAAAATGGGTCTCACCGAACCGTCCGGTTTCGGTACCACAAACATTGTGGAATAGTAACCCCGTCCTTGTTGACGTAGGGGCACCTTGACTATCACCTGCTGGGAATACAGCTTGTGAATTGCCTCTAACACAGCCTCCCTTTCTGAAGGAGTCATTGGTAAGGCAGATTTGAGGAAACGGCGGGGGGGGGATGTCTCGAATTCCAGCCTGTACCCCTGAGATACCACTTGAAGGATCCAGGGATCTACCTGTGAGCGAGCCCACTGATTGCTGAAGTTTTTGAGACGGCCCCCCACCGTACCTGGCTCCGCCTGCTGAGCCCCAGCGTCATGCGGCGGACTTAGCAGAAGAAGCGGGGGAGGACTTTTGTTCCTGGGAAGTGGCTGTATGCTGCAGCTTTTTTCCCCTACCTCTGCCTCTGGGCAGAAAGGACGCGCCTCTACCCCGTCTGCTCTTTTGGGGGCGAAAGGACTGCACCTGATAATACGGTGCTCTCTTTGGTTGTGAGGGGACATGTGGCAAAAATGCCGACTTCCCAGCTGCTGCTGTGGAAACTAAGTCTGAAAGACCATCCCCGAACAACTCCTCACCCTTATAAGGCAAAACTTCCATGTGCCTTTTGGAATCTGCATCCCCTGTCCACTGCCGGGTCCATAACCCTCTCCTGGCACAAATGGACAGTGCACTTATTTTTGATGCCAGCCGGCAAATATCCCTCTGTGCATCTCTTATGTAAAAGACAGCGTCTTTAATATGCTCTACGTTTAGCAATATAGTGTCCCTGTCTAGGGTGTCAATGTTCTCTGACAGGGAGTCTGACCATGCAGCTGCCGCACTGCAAATCCATGCTGAGGCAATAGCTGGTCTCAGTATAATACCAGTGTGTGTATATATAGCTTTTTGGAGAGCCTCCTGCTTTCTGTCAGCAGGTTCCTTTAGGGCGGCCGTATCTTGGGACGGCAGTGCCACCTTTTTTGATAAGCGCGTAAGTGCTTTATCCACCTTAGGGGGTGTTTCCCAACGTGACCTATCCTCTGGCGGGAAAGGGTACGCCATTAGTAATTTTTTATCAGGGGAAGCCCACGCTAGTTCACACACGTCATTTAATTCTTCAGAAGGGGGAAAAACTACTGGTAGTTTTTTCTCCCCAAACATAATACCCTTTTTTGTGGTACCTGGGGTCACCTCAGAAATGTGTAAAACATTTTTCATTGCCTCAATCATATAACGAGTGGCCCTATTGGACATTACATTAGTCTCTTCGTCATCGACACTGGTATCAGTATCCGTGTCGACATCTGTGTCTGTCACCTGAGGTAGCGGGCGTTTTAGAGCCCCTGATGACTTTTGAGACGTCTGGGCAGGCACGGACTGAGAAGCCGGCTGCCCCACATTTGGCATGTCGTCAAATTTTTTATGTAAGGAGTCGACACTTTTGCGTAATTCCTTCCACAAGTCCATCCACTCCGGTGTCTGCCCCGCAGGGGGTGAAAACACATTTATAGGCACCTGCTCCTCCTCCACATAAGTCTCCTCATCAAACATGTCGACACAGCCGTACCGACACACCGCACACACACAGGGAATGCTCTGACAGAAGACAGGACCCCACAAAGCCCTTTGGGGAGACAGAGAGAGAGTATGCCAGCACACACCAGAGCGCTATATAATACAGGGATTAACTAAATTATATCCCCTATAGCTGCTATATATGTATTTTGCGCCTAAATTTAGTGCCCCCCCCCTCTCTTTTTTTTACCCTTTTCTGTAGTGTAGACTGCAGGGGAGAGTCAGGGAGCTTCCTTCCAGCGGAACTGTGAGGGAAAAATGGCGCCAGTGTGCAGAGGGAGATAGCCCCGCCCCTTTTTCGCGGACTTTTCTCCCGCTTTTTATGGATTCTGGCAGGGGTATTTATCACATATATAGCCTCTGGTGCTATATATTGTGATATATTTGCCAGCCAAGGTGTATTTATTGCTTCTCAGGGCGCCCCCCCCCCCAGCGCCCTGCACCCTCAGTGACCAGAGTGTGAAGTGTGTATGAGGAGCAATGGCGCACAGCTGCAGTGCTGTGCGCTACCTTGGTGAAGACTGATGTCTTCTGCCGCCGATTTTCCGGATTCTTCTTGCTTCTGGCTCTGTAAGGGGGCCGGCGGCGCGGCTCCGGGACCGAACACCAATGGCCGGTTCCATGCGGTCGATCCCTCTGGAGCTAATGGTGTCCAGTAGCCTAAGAAGCCCAAGCTACCACCAGTTAGGTAGGTTCGCTTCTTCTCCCCTTAGTCCCTCGCTGCAGTGAGTCTGTTGCCAGCAGATCTCACTGTAAAATAAAAAACCTAACATATACTTTCTTTCTAGGAGCTCAGGAGAGCCCCTAGTGTGCATCCAGCTCGGCCGGGCACAGGATTCTAACTGAAGTCTGGAGGAGGGTCATAGTGGGAGAAGCCAGTGCACACCAGGTAGTCCTAATTCTTTCTTAGCTGTGCCCAGTCTCCTGCGGAGCCGCTATTCCCCATGGTCCTTACGGAGTCCCCAGCATCCACTAGGACGTTAGAGAAATTGAACTTTATGGCCACCAAGGAAAACGCGCTGTATGGTGCAAACCCAACACATCTCATCACCCCAAGAACAACATCCCCACAGTGAAACATGGTGGTGGCAGCATCATGCTGTGGGGATGTTTTTCAGCAGCAGGGACTGAGAAACTGTTTCGAGTTGAGGAAAAGATGGATGGTGCTAAATACAGGGATATTCCTGAGCAAAACCTGTTTCAGTCTGCCTGTGATTTGAGACTGGGACGGAGGTTCACCTTCCAGCAGGACAATGACCCGAAGCATACTGCTAAAGCAACACTTGGAACTGGAATGGCCTAGTCAAAGCCCAGATCTCAATCCAATTGAGAATCTGTGGTCAGACTTGAAGATTACTGTTCACAAGCGGAAACCATCCAACATGAAGGAGCTGGAGCAGTTTTGCCTTGAGGAATGGGTAAAACTCCCAGTGGCAAGATGTGGCAAGCTCATAGAGACTTATCCAAAGCGACTTGCCCCTGTAATTGCCGCAAAAGGTGGCTCTACAAAGTACTGACTCCAGGGGGGTGAATAGTTATGCACGCTGGAGTTTTCTGTTATTTTGTCCTATTTGTTGTTTGCTTCACAATAAAAATAAAAACAAAATCTTCAAAGTTGTAGCCATGTTCTGTGAATGAAATGATGCAAAGCCTCACACAATCCATTTTAATTCCAGGTTGTGAGACAACAAAACATGAAAAATGCAAAGGAGGGTGAATACTTTAGCAAGGCACTGTACATCATCAGTGACTGTCCTTATTATGTATATATGGGCATCTGCACAGTATAACTTTTCTTCTTCTATAATATACTGATAGACATTGTCAGTGACTGCTCCTATTATGTATGTATGGGCAACTGCACAGTATAACTTCTCTTCCTCTATAATATACTGATAGACATTGTCAGTGACTGCTCCTATTCTCTATGTATGGGCAACTGCACAGTATAACTTCTCTTCTTCTATAATATACTGATAGACATCATCAGTGACTGCTCCGATTCTCTATGTATGGGCATCTGCACAGTATAACTTCTCTTCCTCTATAATATACTGATAGACATCATCAGTGACTGCTCCTATTCTCTATGTATGGGCAACTGCACAGTATAACTTCTCTTCCTCTATAATATACTGATAGACATCATCAGTGACTGCTCCGATTCTCTATGTATGGGCATCTGCACAGTATAACTTCTCTTCCTCTATAATATACTGATAGACATTGTCAGTGACTGCTCCTATTCTCTATGTATGGGCAACTGCACAGTATAACTTCTCTTCCTCTATTATATACTGATAGACATCGTCAGTGACTGCCCCTATTCTCTATGTATGGGCAACTGCACAGTATAACTTCTCTTCCTCTATAATATACTGATAGACATCGTCAGTGACTGCCCCTATTCTCTATGTATGGGCATCTGCACAGTATAACTTCTCTTATTCTATAATATGCTGATAGACATTGTCAGTGACTGCTCATATTCTCTATGTATGGGCATCTGCACAGTATAACTTCTCTTCTTCTATTATATACTGATAGACCTCGTCAGTTACTGCCCCTATTCTCTATGTATGGGCACCTGCACAGTCTAACTTCTCTTCCTCTATAATATACTGATAGACATCGTCAGTGACTGCCCCGATTCTCTATGTGTGGGCATCTGCACAGTATAACTTCTCTTCCTCTATTATATACTGATAGACATCGTCAGTGACTGCCCCTATTCTCTATGTATGGGCAACTGCACAGTATAACTTCTCTTCCTCTATAATATACTGATAGACATCGTCAGTGACTGCCCCTATTCTCTATGTATGGGCATCTGCACAGTATAACTTCTCTTATTCTATAATATGCTGATAGACATTGTCAGTGACTGCTCATATTCTCTATGTATGGGCATCTGCACAGTATAACTTTTCTTCTTCTATAATATACTGATAGACATTGTCAGTGACTGCTCCTATTATGTATGTATGGGCAACTGCACAGTATAACTTCTCTTCCTCTATAATATACTGATAGACATCATCAGTGACTGCTCCGATTCTCTATGTATGGGCATCTGCACAGTATAACTTCTCTTCCTCTATAATATACTGATAGACATTGTCAGTGACTGCTCATATTCTCTATGTATGGGCATCTGCACAGTATAACTTCTCTTCTTCTATTATATACTGATAGACATTGTCAGTGACTGCTCCTATTCTCTATGTATGGGCATCTGCACAGTATAACTTCTCTTCCTCTATTATATACTGATAGACATCGTCAGTGACTGCCCCTATTCTCTATGTATGGGCATCTGCACAGTATAACTTCTCTTCCTCTATTATATACTGATAGACATCGTCAGTGACTGCCCCTATTCTCTATGTATGGGCATCTGCACAGTATAACTTCTCTTATTCTATAATATGCTGATAGACATTGTCAGTGACTGCCCCTATTCTCTATGTATGGGCATCTGCACAGTATAACTTCTCTTCCTCTATTATATACTGATAGACATCGTCAGTGACTGCCCCTATTCTCTATATATGGGTATCTGCACAGTATAACTTCTCTTATTCTATAATATACTGATAGACATTGTCAGTGACTGCTCCTATTCTCTATGTATGGGCAACTGCACAGTATAACTTCTCTTCTTCTATTATATACTGATAGACCTCGTCAGTTACTGCCCCTATTCTCTATGTATGGGCACCTGCACAGTATAACTTCTCTTCCTCTATAATATACTGATAGACATCGTCAGTGACTGCCCCTATTCTCTATGTATGGGCATCTGCACAGTATAACTTCTCTTCCTCTATTATATACTGATAGACATCGTCAGTGACTGCCCCGATTCTCTATGTGTGGGCATCTGCACAGTATAACTTCTCTTCCTCTATTATATACTGATAGACATCGTCAGTGACTGCCCCTATTCTCTATATATGGGTATCTGCACAGTATAACTTCTCTTCCTCTATAATATACTGATAGACATCGTCAGTGACTGCCCCGATTCTCTATGTGTGGGCATCTGCACAGTATAACTTCTCTTCCTCTATTATATACTGATAGACATCGTCAGTGACTGCTCCTATTCTGTATGTATGGGCATCTGCACGGTATAGAATGCCCTAACAGTAAAACTCTGTCAGAGCATGCTGGTATGTGTAGTTCCACAGCAGCAGAATTTTCACAAGTTGCCTAAACCTGTTCTATATGCTCTGCATTTACAGACATTTGCACAGTAACTTTTCTCTCATTCTGCTTGGCAAAAGGAATTCTCAGTATCTGTTCTTATTGTGTAGATGTGGACAACTGGACTCTGCCACGTCTCCTGTCCTGTATATACTGTACACTCATTTGAGGGTTTCTTTGTCATGAAAAAAAATGACAGGAAATAGCCCTCACCGAACCAGTAATGGGACAAAGGTCAGATTAAAATGTCCTAAAACAAAACGGCAACTCATGCAGCTCGCTCCTCTTGGAAATGTATCCATTACCTACTAACAATGCAGTTATTTTGTGTCGGGTCCTGATTAAACGTTTTGCATATCATTTGGGCTGCTGTGACAGCGTAGAGTGCATGCCTAAAAAGCAGGTTTCCCCGTTAATCTCTGTATGCCTGCTTAGTTGGAGAAGCACCTCCTGCTAACATGGCGACCTGCTGCTTAAAATGAAAAGAGAACTAATGTACAATGGTGGAACAGTATGCTCCTGGGTAACTCTATTAATGGCTCATGCAGCAGCAGTAGAGGTGCTGATAAACTCATCAAGCTTGTCAAGATTGCCTTGCCTGCACAGTCTATCTAGCCTTACGATACCGACCACACGGGAGCGCGCATCGGGATCGAATTGGTATCGCAAGCTGCCTAACACCTTGAGATATGCACTAACTTTCCTTAAGATTTTGACTAAATAGCCAAAATCTTACAGATTTATCTCACCGTGTGTACACACCTTCACTGGGGCTCCCTTTAGCGATCCGCCTGTGGCTGCTGTCATAGTAACCACATGGAGGCCGTTGATTGGTTAGGCAGCTTCAGACTGATCAATAGAGGGAGCTTCAGTAAACCGGAGGAAATGAGAAACTGACATATCCATATATGACCGTCATAATTGTATTTGTTCCTCCAAAACGCTTCGTCTGGTGGTTAATTACATGGAATCGTTTACATAACAGTCTCTCTTTATTCTCGCAAACAAAGTTCCAATATTCCAGACCCCACAAGCCTCACTCTCTAGATATAGATCTGACAAGCAGTTGACATATACCAAGAACAAAAGAAACTAGATGCTCAACCCTGTGTCAAACATGGCTTTGTAAGGTTCCAATTTAATAAATGTTACAGCCATTGCCCCGAGAACAGTCCCGCAAGACTCCGTCTATTTACACTGCCCTTTCAATAGCAGAACAAATCGCTATTGAATTTTCCATCCCCGCCAGGGCGTCCTTCATCTGTGAAAGGGTTTCCCTGAGTGACTATTCTGAGCGCCTATTCTTACCGTGCGCAGGTGAAGAATGGAAAAAGATAAGGACAACTTTTGTTTTGCTAACCCCCCCCCCCCCCCCCATACACACACACTCACACCATCCTTCTCTGTTTATTGTAATTGAAGTGCAAGCCTCGACAGGCAGATCAGGCTTAGCGGCTCTCCTGGAACAGCATGTAACAGGCAGAAAAGGAGATGTGCAACTCAGATTTTAACCCCAGTCAGCGCCTGACGTGTGTTTCCAAAAAGTGACTGCAAACAAAAAAAATAAGACGGGGACACGCCAAGAAATGTATCCCTGTTAAGGAGATGTCTGAGGATCTGAGCTGCACTTATTTAGAACATGCTAGAGGCACGGCAGAATCACACGTGGTCCAAGACAGTTTGCAGAAGTCGCTACCATGTACTTGAGTGATTATTTGCTATTGCACATGTGCAAAATACTGTGAAAGCCTCTACGGTGCATGTATTACCCTAAGCGTATGCACAAACGTTTGCTGTGTACGGAAACGCTGATATCAGAACGGCGAGGCGGTGACTGGGAGGTGGCCTGAAGCGAATGCATAAAAATCTATTGTGTTCTGGGAATGTTGTGGCGTGTCGGTGACAGCGGCTGCGTTCTCGGATGCACAGCCGCCTTCAGATAGGCTGTAATAAGATGGGGAATCTGCATCTGCCATATGGCTGGTGCATGGGGTTGCACATTTAATATCACACTTGCAGCTCCGGCATCCGGCGCTACAGCGGAGGCAGCTGCCTCCACCTCAGGGTGGTAAATGTACCAGCCTGTATGTTTTCGCCGCTCGATTTAAAGGGGCAACAATTTAACAGGCAATCCCAGGTCCCGCCTTTTAAATTATTGCAGTTGCCTGAAACTCACAGGCATTACATTTACGCCTTATGGGGGTCATTCCGAGTTGGTCGCTCGTTATTTTTTTCTCGCAACGGAGCGATTAGTCGCTAATGCGCATGCGCAATGTCCGCAGTGCGACTGCGCCAAGTAAATTTGCTATGCAGTTAGGTATTTTACTCACGGCATTACGAGGTTTTTTCTTCGTTCTGGTGATCGGAGTGTGATTGACAGGAAGTGGGTGTTTCTGGGCGGAAACTGGCCGTTTTATGGGTGTGTGTGAAAAAACGCTATAGTTTCTGGGAAAACGCGGGAGTGGCTGGAGAAACGGAGGAGTGTCTGGGCGAACGCTGGGTGTGTTTGTGACGTCAAACCAGGAACGACACTGACTGAACTGATCGCAGATGCCGAGTAAGTGTGGAGCTACTCAGGAACTGCTGAGAAGTGTCTATTCGCAATTCTGCTAATCTTTCATTCGCAATTTTGATGAGCTAAGATTCACTCCCAGTAGGCGGCGGCTTAGCGTGTGCAAAGCTGCTAAAAGCAGCTTGCGAGCGAACAACTCGGAATGACCCCCTATATTTGGGAGGAGGAATTAATTTTCCTTGCATACACAAACCTTCATACTGACCCATTTTTGGTACCGGGTCTCAGGGAGTTCCAGCAAGGAGAGATCCAGGTGGGAGAGGTGAGGTCATGACGCTATGATCACACCATCGCATCCACGCCCCCTGAAATATAATGCCGCAGTTTTATGCATTACATATCATGAGAGTGCGCGCTATTGTTTGCTAGATACGCACTCTAGAAGATTGTATCTAACACCCACCCATCCTGCAGTATCCCCGTCTTCAGAGGGGCCAGCCTTATGCAGCCTGAGACTGGCGCCAGCGGATTGAATGGCGTATCACAAAACAATATTCGCACTGCCGATTTATACACGGTGACATCAGGTTTGTGACGTTCTGGCGATGTCACTCATATTTAGAGTCATAGTTATGTCTTCCCCCTCTCCCCCTCCCCACAAAAAGAGTCTCAGCAGTTAAGTGTTAGATACAGTGGGGGGAGATGTATCAAGCCTCGGAGAGAGATAAAATGGAAGGCGATACCAGTACCAGCCAATGAGTTCCAGTTACAGGCTGTGCTTGAGAAATGACAGGAGCTAATTGGTTGGCACAGTAGTCTATATCACTCTCCGAGGCTTGGTACACCTGCCCCAGTGTACTCTATCTAGCAATTGATGTGAATCATGCAGGCGAGGTGGTTTATTAGTAAATAGATTCTTGTGGGCTACAATAGTCTAATATGCAAATTTATCTCCAAAAAGAATGATAGAAACAAAACAGCTTCGACCGTGAAATACCCAAACAATGCAAAGTACATTATACTAAAAATATTATGTTTAAAGAACTGAAATGTTTTGTATAAACGAAGTTGGGGCATTTACTGTACCACCTGACTTATTATGCCACCCAGGGGTAATTGTTTATTGCCTATAGGGTCTTATTTCATGTAACCTCAGCATGTCCGCTGTCAGTAATCCTACAGCCAAACGGCGCAGTGTCTCGGCACAGAATAACGTACTGTACGGCGCAGTGTCTCGGCACAGAATAACGTACAGTACGGTGCAGTGTCTCGGCACAGAATAACGTACAGTACGGTGCAGTGTCTCGGCACAGAATAACGTACAGTACGGTGCAGTGTCTCGGCACAGAATAACGTACAGTACCGTGCAGTGTCTCGGCACAGAATAAAGTACAGTACGGTGCAGTGTCTCGGCACAGAATAACGTACAGTATGGTGCAGTGTCTCGGCACAGAATAACGTATAGTACGGTGCAGTGTCTCAGCACAGAATAACGTACAGTATGGTGCAGTGTCTCGGCACAGAATAACGTACAGTACGGTGCAGTGTCTCGGCACAGAATAACGTACAGTACGGTGCAGTGTCTCGGCACAGAATAACGTACAGTACGGTGCAGTGTCTCGGCACAGAATAACATACAGTACGGCGCAGTGTCTCGGCACAGAATAACGTACAGTACAGCGCAGTGTCTCGGCACAGAATAACGTACAGTACGGTGCAGTGTCTCGGCACATAATAACGTACTGTACGGCGCAGTGTCTCGGCACAGAATGACGTACCGTACGGGGCAGTGTCTCGGCACAGAATAACGTACGGTACGGTGCAGTGTCTCGGCACAAAATAACGTACTGTACGGCGCAGTGTCTCGGCACAGAATAACGTACAGTATGGTGCAGTGTCTCGGCACAGAATAACGTACAGTACGGTGCAGTGTCTCGGCACAAAATAACGTACAGTACGGTGCAGTGTCTCAGCACAGAATAACGTACAGTATGGTGCAGTGTCTCGGCACAGAATAACGTACAGTACGGTGCAGTGTCTCTGCACAGAATAACGTACAGTATGGTGCAGTGTCTCGGCACAGAATAACGTACAGTATGGTGTAGTGTCTCGGCACAGAATAACGTACAGTATGGTGCAGTGTCTCGGCACAGAATCACGTACAGTACGGTGCAGTGTCTCGGCACAGAATAACGTACAGTATGGTGCAGTGTCTCGGCACAGAATAACGTACAGTATGTTGTAGTGTCTCGGCACAGAATAATGTACAGTACGGTGCAGTGTCTTGGCACAGAATCACGTACAGTACGGTGCAGTGTCTCGGCACAGAATAATGTACAGTACGGTGCAGTGTCTCGGCACAAAATAACGTACAGTACAGTGCAGTGTCTCGGCACAGAATAACGTACAGTACAGTGCAGTGTCTCGGCACAGAATAACGTACAGTATGGTGCAGTGTCTCGGCACAGAATAACGTATAGTACGGCGCAGTGTTTCGGCACAGAATAACGCACAGTACGGTGCAGTGTCTCAGCACAGAATAACGTACAGTACAGTGCAGTGTCTCGGCACAGAACAATGTACAGTACGGCGCAGTGTCTCGGCACAGAATAACGTACAGCATGGCGCAGTGTCTCGGCACAGAATAACGTACAGCACGGTGCAGTGTCTCGGCACAGAATAACGTACAGTACGGTGCAGTGTCTCGGCACAGAATAACGTACAGTACGGTGCAGTGTCTCGGCACAGAATAACGTACAGTACAGTACAGAGTCTCGGCACAGAATAACGTACAGTACGGTACAGAGTCTCGGCATAGAATAACGTACAGTACGGTGCAGTGTCTCGGCGCAGAATAACGTACAGTACGGCGCAGTGTCTCTGCACAGAATAACGTACAGTACGGTCAGTGTCGGACTGGAGCATGAAGGGACCACCGGGGGTGTGCAGTGGTAGGGGCCCATGATTAGAGGTTTGGCCAGCCTCCAAAGGGGGTGTGGCCAGCCACCACAGAGGTTTGGCTAACCATTATAGAGTACCTGGTCTGGACTCCTTGATAATCTATATAGTAATTAATGCTAGTGCATGCATGATAATGTGCCAGATTAATGACAGCAGTGTACTGTAGAGAATACATCATAATCATGTGCAGTATAAGGTAACATATGTATAATACATAATTCAAGTGCACAGTCTAGAACCTGATCCCTAGAAGAGGAGGGCCCCCCAGGCAGTGGGGCCTACTGGTGGTTTCCCCTGTACCCCTGTGGGCCAGTCCGAGCCTGAGTACGGTGCAGTGTCTCGGCACATAATAACGTACAGTATGGTGCAGTGTCTCGGCACAGAATAACGTACAGTATGGTGCAGTGTCTCAGCACAGAATAACGTACAGTACTGTGCAGTGTCTCCGCACAGAATAACGTACAGTACGGCGCAGTGTCTCAGCACAGAATAACGTACATTATGGTGCAGTGTCTCTGCACAGAATAACGTACAGTATGGCGCAGTGTCTCAGCACAGAATAACGTACAGTATGGTGCAGTGTCTCGGCACAGAATAACGTACAGTATGGTGCAGTGTCTCAGCACAGAATAACGTACAGTATGGTGCAGTGTCTCAGCACAGAATAACGTACAGTATGGTGCAGTGTCTCGGCACAGAATAACGTACAGTACGGTGCAGTGCCTCGGCAAAGAATAACGTACAGTATGGTGCAGTGTCTCGGCACAGAATAACGTACAGTACGGTACAGAGTCTTGTCACAGAATAACGTACAGTACGGTGCAGTGTCTCGGTACAGAATAACGTACAGTACGGCGCAGTGTCTCAGCACAGAATAACGTACAGTACGGTGCAGTGTCTCGGCACAGAATAACGTACAGTACGGCGCAGTGTCTCAGCACAGAATAACATACAATATGGTGCAGTGTCTCGGCACAGAATAACGTACAGTACGGTGCAGTGTCTCGGTACAGAATAACGTACAGTACGGGCTATCTTCCCAATTACAGTGGATGGAATACACTCAGCACATTCACATGTGCACTACAATATAGTATTAACCAAAAATCAATGTAATTTGTAAGGTACATTTACGATCATAGAAAAATACTAGCGTGCCTGTTATTAATTAGTGAAGGGACCCACACATTTCCCTTGTCCTTCCATGCAAAGGGGAAATCCTGTTATCCGTGGTAATTTGCCACACGAAAAAAAAAAGGTATTTTTTTGTGATAAAAGCCAGATAATCATTATCGGGCTATCCAATTACAGCTCTTTCTTTTGTACAGGCAAATACCCTATATATTCGTTCTCCACAGTTTCCATGTCAGTTATTCATAATGGTGCTATTTGTCCAGTCACAATACACCTTCACCACATGCAGGCACCAGTACACTGCTCCAGGAGACGGCACACCCCGTCTGTTCAGGTAAGTTTATTTATTTATTTATTAACAGTTTCTTATATAGCGCAGCATATTCCGTTGCGTTTTACAATTAGAACAACAGTAATAGAACAAAACTGGGTAAAAACAGACAGACATAGAGGTAGGAAGGCCCTGCTCGCAAGCTTACAATCTATAGGTAAGTTGTAGAGTAATACCAAGCCTGTGCGGCAGAGGATTTTCCCAGCAATTTTCTCACATTGGACAGTTCCAATTGGATAGCGTCATCTGCAAATTCTATGAACATGTTCAATTGATGTGTCAGATATTAAATGCACTGGGGGATTATTGCAACCGAACAATGGGGGTCATTCCGACCTGATCGCACGCTAGCTTTTTTCGCTGCGATCAGGTCAGAACTGCGCATGTGTATGCACCGCAATGCGCAGGCGCGTCGTACGGGTACAAAGCGGATCGTTGCTGTGCGATGGGTTTTGCGAAGAATCCATTCACACGGCCGTTCACAAGAAGATTGACAGGAAGAAGACGTTCGTGGGTGGCAACTGACCGTTTTCTGGGAGTGTTTGGAAAAACGCAGGCGTGTCCAAGCGTTTGCAGGGCGGGTGTCTGACGTCATTTCCGGGCTCGGACAGGCTGATGTGATCGCAGCGGCGGAGTAAGTTCTGGGCTACTCAGAAACTGCACAAAGTTTTTTGTAGCGCTCGGCTGCACATGCGATCGCACACTTGCAAAGCTAAAATACACTCCCCTATAGGCGGCGACTATCTGATCGCAGCGCTGCAAAAAATAGGTAGTGAGCAATCAGGTCTGAATGACCCCCAATATTACAATAGCACAGTGGTTCTCAAACTACGTGCCGTGGCTCCCTGGGGTGCCTCAAGACACTTGCAGGAGTGCCTTGGATCGGTGCTCCAGGATGTAATAGGCAAAACCAGGGGGGTGTGGTTCGTTTTATCGACAGTATCTAGGTCGACAATGTTTAGGTCGACCACTATAGGTCGACAGTCACTAGGTAGACATGGATGGAAGGTCGACAGGGTTTCTAGGTCGACATGTGCTAGGTCGACAGGTCTAAAGGTCGACATGAGGGGGGGAAAAATTGGTGTCGTTTTCTTCGTAGAGTGACCGGGATCCCAAATTAGTGCACCGCGTCCCCTCGCATGGCTCGCTTCGCTCGCCATGCTTCGGGCATGGTGCCTTCGCTTCGCTCGGCACACTTTACCGTTCCAATCGTAGTCCACGTGGATCGTTAAGTATGAAACCCCCCCCCCCCCAAAAAAAAATGTGAAAAACTCATGTCGACATTTAGACCTGTCGACCTAGCACATGTCGACCTTCCATCCATGTCGACCTAGTGACTGTCGACCTATAGTGGTCGACCTAAACATTGTCGACCTAGACACTGTCGATCTTCAGACCGGATCCCAAACCAGGGCTGATGGCTGTCAATTATCATATGTGGACAAACAGAAGCAAGTCTTCTTCCTCAGCACACAACTGACCCTAAGGATGACATATAAACATAATTTACTTCATTTAACATTTCTCAACTTTTGGCCTAGGGGTGCCGTGAAAAAAATTCTGATACTCTAGGGTGCCGTGATTCAAAAAAGATTGAGAACCGCTGCACTAGCAGATAATAATTAGAATAATAATGTCTGCTGCAAACTAAACATTACAATAGTTCAGATGAACAGTTGGAAGTAAAAGGGACGTATTGTGCTAGAGAATCGTGCAAAAACAAGTGTTTATTCGGCCATATGCAGAACTATACGTATTGCGAGAAGCGCCCATATCTGCACGTGCAGGATAAGCGCCAGTTTTATATTAACTGTGGTCAGTGTTATTTTGTTATAACTATTACTAGACAAACAAGTGGTCGCTTATTAATCCTCTGCACTGCAGATAGAGCAGAAGTAACATGTGCAGAGAGAGCTAAAGTATGGAGGGGACGTGTCCTAGCTCAGAGCCAGTAACTGTGCACCTGGGTAACACCATGCTGTGCTGCAGGTGGGGCAGATGTAACATGTGCAGAGAGAGTTAGAGTTGGGAGGGACGTGTCCTAGCTCAGAGCCAGTAACTGTGCACCTGGGTAACACCATGCTGTGCTGCAGGTGGGGCAGATGTAACATGTGCAGAGAAAGTTAGAGTTGGGAGGGACGTGTCCTAGCTCAGAGCCAGTAACTGTGCACCTGGGTAACACCATGCTGTGCTGCAGATGGGGCAGATGTAACATGTGCAGAGAGAGTTAGAGTTGGGAGGGACGTGTCCTAGCTCAGAGCCAGTAACTGTGCACCTGGGTAACACCATGCTGTGCTGCAGGTGGGGCAGATGTAACATGTGCAGAGAGAGTTAGAGTTGGGAGGGGCGTGGCCTAGCTCAGAGCCAGTAACTGTGCACCAGGGTAAGACCATTTTGCACTGCAGGTGGGGTAGATGTAACATGTGCAGAGAGAGAGCTAGAGTTGGGAGGGTGTGATCTAGCTCAGAGCCAGTATCTGTGCTCCTGGGTAACACCATACTACGCTGCAGGTGGGGTAGATGTAACATGTGCAGACAGAGTTAGAGTTGGGAGGGGCGTGTCCTAGCTCAGAGCCAGTAACTCTGCACCTGAGTAACACCATGTTGCGCTGCAGGTGGGGTAGATGTAACATGTGCAGATAGAGTTAGAGTTGGGAGGGGCGTGTCCTAGCTCAGAGCCAGTAACTGCTCCTGGGTAATACCATACTGCGCTGCGGGAGGGGGAGGGTAGATGTAACATGTGCAGATAGAGTTAGAGTTGGGAGGGGCGTGTCCTCACTTAGAGCCAGAACTGTGCACTATGCTGCGCTGCAGGTGGGGCAGATGTAACGTGCAGATAGAGTTAGATTTGGGAGGGGCGTGTCCTAGCTCAGATCTACATTGTGTAACAATAAACAGTGTAATAATAAAGCTGTCCAAAATTTGTGGGCTACATGCAAAAGTAGACGGTATTTACACTGCATGCTAATATGATAAATGTATTTGCCCCCGTTACATTGCAGCATGGTTTGTTTCAGATACAAAGTCACTTGCATTTTTGATTTGCTCTTGCTGTAGTTCAGAATCAGCCTGATTCGGATGTGCGCACCGCCAATGTCGGACGCAGCGGCGTAATATGAAGTGCGTCGCACCATGCATGCGTCCCGTGCAAAGTTCTAACCTCAGGTGCACGCAGGGAGAAGTGTAGTAAAAATGTATCGGGTGTTCCTGGGCGGTGACAGGGCGGCGTCTCAACTCACGCACCAAGACGGTCGGTCTATTGGGAGTAGTATGGAATCTGGCTCTGAATTAGCTCATAGTGGGGAAAATGTATGAAGCAGTGAAAAGAGTGGAGGGGTGGTCTTCAGTATGCCGGCTGTCGGGATCCCGGCGCACAGTATACCGGCGCCGGGATCCAGACAGCCGGCATGCCGACACTTATTCTCCCTCGTGGGGGTCCACGACCCCCCTGGAGGGAGAATAAAATAGCGATGCGCGGCACCGTGCCCGCAGCATGCCCGCAGCAAGGGGCTCATTTGCGCTCGCCACACTGTCGGTATGCCGGCGGTCGGGCTCCCAGCGCCGGTATGTTGGTCGCCGGGAGCCTGACCGCCGGTTACCATACTACACCCGAGTGGAGAAGTGAGCCTGTGGAGAAGTTGCCCATGGCAACCAATCAGCTGCTCTGTATAATTTTATAGTATGCAAATTATAAATGTTACGTCACAATGCTGATTGGTTGCCATGGGCAACTTCTCCACTGGCTCATTTCTCCACACTGTTCACTGCTTCATACGGATACAGGGTACATTGGGGGTCATTCTGAATTGATCGCTAGCTGCCGTTGTTCGCAACACAGCGATCAGGCTAAAAATCGGCATTTCTGTGCATGCTTATGCACCGCAATACACACGCACGACGCACGGGTACAAAGTCCTTTATGGTTTTGCACAGGTTCTAGCGACGTTCTCATTCGCACTGGCGGCCGCAAGAAGTTTGACAGGAAAGAGGCGTTTCTGGGTGTCAACTGACCGTTTTCAGGCAGTGCTTAGAAAAACGCGGGCGTGCCAGGGGAAAAAGCAGGCGTGGCTGGCTGAACGCTGGGCGGGAGTGTGACGTCAAAAGCCAACCCACCAACGTTAGAATCAACGCACACGAAGAGTACGACCAGGGCTGGTCTTGTTTTGCACAAAATGATTTTGCAGGCGCTCGGCTGCACAAGCGTTCGCACTTCTGCAAAGCGGAAATACACTCCACGGTGGGCGGCGACAATGCGTTTGCACGGCTGCTAAAAACTGCTAGTGAGCGAACAACTCGGAATGACCACCACTGTTCAGAAAAATAATAATTGTGTATATACTTATATATTTATAAATAGTAACTGGAACGCTGCCCCTTTAATAACTGTACCAGGTCATCTGGCAGAACAAGCAATAAATGGAGCATTGAGCCTGCATGACATTTCCCACACAATGATGGCGGAAGTAACGATACCGCCGGGAGCCATTGTCACCCTCATCTGTCACCACAATGGGTGCCCTGCACACAGCAGCTGAGAGGGAACTCCCACCGGTCAGCGAACACCCACCGTACAGCGCTTGCTTTGTGTCGGAGCCCTGGCTTTATAAATAGCAGCAATGTTTGCCAGCGGCGTACAAAGCACACTTGTTCAGCAAAGCCTCAGTTTACTTTTCCATCCTATGCTACGTATGTCAACAGAATCCATATATCACGAAGTGACACTCCTGCCGCTCAGCTCACGCTGCAATTGCTTAGAGAATGGATGAAAGTTGGCAGGAGCCGTATAATCCGCTGGACAAAGCAGGGCCTCATTCCCCTATACACTCGGATTTGCTGAATTACAATTAGTGAGCGCTGCAATGGCGATTGCTCTGTGGAATTAATATGAATAAGAGCCAGAAAGGGTTGCGCTATAAGAGAGACAGATTTAGATGGGGCAATTGCGTCTGCCACTATGGCTTGGCGTAACCTATGTTGCGCCAAGTTACGCTCATCTATGTGTTTACAGCAGTGAAAGCCTTGCGCAAGCACTAATGCCCTTATTTATCAATGAGTGATAAATTTCACTGTGAGTGATAAATTGCACCAGCCAATCAGCTCCTAAATTCCGTGTCACAGGCTGGGTTTTAAAAATGACAGTTAGGAGCGGATTGGCTGGTGAAACTTATCACTCACAATGAAATTTATCACTCATTGATAAATAAGGGTGCAAGTGCGGCCTCCGATCACCCGCCTCCATTGCTAATCAGAACACATCTACGTTTCCCCTCCATTCGCAATTCATATGATTCCTGACAGTAAGGGGGGGGGGGGGCACTGGTGGGCTTAAATGCTCTGCGCTGGCATCCATGTCCCGGTACACCTTTATATACTCCCAGGGCCTGAAACCGAGTCGTGCGTTACGCGAACGCAAATCAAGATGCCCACTGCGGATAGAACGAGAATGGAATGCTACTGCGATTGCTGTATGTGCACGATCGCGAGGCCAACGCATCTAGAAACGCACCTACATTTCTAAAGACGCAAAGTGGAGATGTCCAATCAGACACTAGCTTTCATTTTCTACTTGCTACTTGGTAAATGCTAAAATCTGATTGGTTACTATGAGCAACACGCCCCCTTATTTATTTAGTAACATTTATTTCTATAGTGGCAGCACATTCCGTTGCGCTTTACAATTGGTAACAGAGCTTTTCCTTTTATTGAAGTTCTAGTATATCTGACTATGGGGGGTCATTCCGAGTTGATCGCTCGCTAGCAGTTTTTAGCAGCCGTGCAAACGCTATGCCGCCTCCCACTGGGAGTGTATTTTAGCTCAGCAGAAGTGCGAACGAAGGGATCGCAGAGCGGCTACAAAATAATTTTGTGCAGTTTCAGAGTAGCTTCAGACCTGCTCAGCGCTTGCGATCACTTCAGACTGTTCAGTTCCGGATTTGACGTTACAAACCCGCCCAGCGTTCGCCCAGCCACGCCTGTGTTTTACCTAGCACGCCTGCGTTTTTTCGAACCCTCCCTGAAAACGGTCAGTTGCCACCCAGAAACGCCCACTTCATGTCAATCATTCTGCGGCCAGCAGTGCGACTGAAAAGCTTCGCTAGACCTTGTGTGAAAATTCATCGTTCATTGTAATAGTACTTCGCGCGTGCGCATTGCGCCGCATACGCATGCGCAGAAGTGCCTTTTTTTGCATCATCGCTGCACAGCGAACATTTTCAGCTAGCGATCAACTCGGAATGACCACTATATCATCCCAAGTACAGGTTGGTTGTTTTGGATAATACAAGGTTCCCAGACACCATGGTATGCTGCGGCGATTTTGTCATGGAGGAGACCTGTTATGTGTTCCCAAGAAGCAATCTCCCATATCTTGCTAACATCAGGCCAAGGGAGACGTACAAGAGGCTGCTTCCAAGTCGTGGCGATAAGGAGCTTGGCATCATTACACTTGTCCAAAGAGTTTATCGCGTGGATTTGAGACCGTCCGAAGTGGTTTACACAGCTTCAAAAGGTCTTCTACGAAGTGTTAGGTGATATCTATGATAAGCTGCCCCTAACCAAGGCCCTCATTCCGAGTTGTTCGCTCGCTAGCTACTTTTAGCAGAAATGCAAACACAAAGCCGCCGCCCTCTGGGAGTGTATCTTAGCATAGCAGAATTGCTAACGAAAGATTAGCAATTGCTAACAAAAGATTAGCAATTCTGCTAATATTAGCAGAATTGCTAACGAAAGCAATTTCCTTGCAGTTTCTGAGTAGCTCCAGACCTACTCCTAGATTGAGATCACCTCAGTCCGTTTAGCTCCTGGTTTGACGTCACAAACACGCCCAGCGTCCGAACAGCCACTCCTCCGTTTCTCCAGACACTCCTGCGTTTTTACCTGGCACGCCTGCGTTTTTTTAGCACACTCCCTGAAAACGGCCAGTTTCCGCCCAGAAACTCCCACTTTCTGTCAATCAGCAGAACGATTGAAAAGCTTTGTTCGCCTGTGAGTAAAATAGCATAGTTTTGTGTAAATTTGCTTAGCGCGTGCGCCCTGCTGTACATACACATGCGCAGAACTGCCGGATTTTAGCCTATTAGCAATTCTGCTAAAATTAGCAGCGAGCGAACAACTCGGAATGAGGGCCCAAGTGCTTACAGAACGACCTCTGCCAAAAAGTGACGCGTTGTCGTCTGCGTCATTTATAAGAATAATGGCCCTCATTCCGAGTTGATCGCATAGTCGCCACACACCGGGGAGTGTATTTTCGCATTGCAGGAGTGCGAACGCCTGTGCAGCAAAGCGCCTAAAAACACATTTTGTGCAGAACAAAACCAGCCCTGAAGTTACTTATCCTGTGCGACAAGTGACACGGTAATGACGTCAGATACCCGCCCAGCAAACGCCCGGCCACGCCTGCGTTTTTCTAAACACTCCCAGAAAACGGTCAGTTGCCACCCAGAAACTCCCACTTCCTGACAATCTCCTTGCGTTCGGCTGTGCGATTGGAATCGTCGCTACAACCACTGCACAACCACAATGGACTTCGTACCCGTACGACGCGCGTGTGCATTGCGGTGTATACGCATGCGCAGATTAGCCGTTTTTTTTCACTGATCGCTACGCAGCGAACAACGGCAGCTAGCGATCAACTCGGAATGACCCCCTATGTCCTATTTCTCTGCGTTTATTACATTTACCATATCTATCGGTGTTCGCACAGAGCCTGTCTACTAAAGGCATGAAAAACGTTACTGCGGGCTACCCTATTTTAAGGCGTAAGAGGCTGTGCTGGCACTATATTAGTAAATGTTATTAATAATAATATGCAGAGTTCTGCGTACACAGATATCCGTCTGTTTTTAGAAGTATCTCTCACGGCCACCATAGGGCATGTTGCATGAGCGCACACGGGTATACTGTAGGGCGGGGCACTGGCATAGACGCAAATAAAAAAAGGCAAATTGTAGTTCTGTGCACGCAATACAGCTTCCTTTGCCGCCGCTTTGGGCGCAATTCTGAACCAGCCTCATGGCTTGCACAATTTCCAAGTGCCTGAATAAACTCAACGAAACAACTATATATACTCTACAATCTACGGAGGTTTCAGCCCCTACTAAAGCAATGTCATTCCGTGTAAAAGTAATCAGTTACTGTCATAACCTGATAAGTAAAATGTTGATTTTAGCAGTAAATGTCAAATATATTTTGCTTGCCTCACAAAAATAACACCTACCAGGACCTGTCAGATCCGATACGATGAAAGGACACTTTATTTTTACGGCTACTTCTTTAAACAAGAGCGTTTTTTATTTATTTTTAAATGTTTAACAAGTGACAGTTTTACTAACCACAGAAACGGAATTTCCATGTACAGGAAAGTGGCCGCTAATATTTATTCTATCTGAATTTCCAATAACATGTAACACTTTTGAGTCTTAGCGGACAGACGGCAGAAAGGTGTACTCTAATGCAATCCTGCGTACGTGATGTTATCTAGCTCGTATACATCACATTGATATCTAGATATAATAAAAGACGTCACTGCTGACGTTATCGATTGATGGACTGCAGAAACAGGAAATATTCGAGTATTATTACGCAGTGATACGTTCATATCAATTGGGCAGGAAAAAAGGGTTTAGTTCAAAGTGAAAGCCACGGACTTAGGTTTGTTTGTTTGTTTGTTTGTTTACTACTTACCCCACTTGAGTACGGTGCAATCATACATAGCCTGTCCTATTTCCTGATATACAGATGGTGCCCTGCTCACCTATCCCATTATTAGGATTACTTGAGCCAGTGCTGTCGGATTTAATCCCCCGCTGTAATGATTTAGGCCCTCATTCCGAGTTGATCGCACGTAGCAACTTTTTGCTGCTCGTGCGATCAACTTGACGCCACCTATGGGGGGGTGTATTTTAGTATAACAAGGCTGTGACCGCTTGTGCAGCCCTGCTATGCTAAAAAAGTTTCCTGCAAAACAAGACCAGGGTCAGACCTACTTACCCTGTGTGACGGATCCAGCGATGAAGGTCCCGGGATTGACGTCAGACATCCGCCCTCCAAACTCCTGGACACGCCTGCGTTCGGATCTCCACGCCCGGAAAACGGTGAGTATCCTCCCAGAACGCCTCCCCACTGTTAATCTTCTTGCGCTCGCGTTAGCGATCACTTTTTTTCTGTATTCTGGTTGTTGCCCGGCGACGGCTGTAGCTAGAACTATTGACTTTACAATTTACATCTTACAGACAAGTGGGGTACTTCAGAGCGGCACATACAGTAAACCAATGGCTGTACATCTTACAGACAAGTGGGGTACTTCAGAGCGGCACATAAACCAATGGCTGTACATCTTACAGACAAGTGGGGTACTTCAGAGCGGCACATAAACCAATGGCTTTACATCTTACAGACAAGTGGGGTACTTCAGAGCGGCACATAAACCAATGGCTGTACATCTTACAGACAAGTGGGGTACTTCAGAGCGGCACATAAACCAATGGCTTTACATCTTACAGACAAGTGGGGTACTTCAGAGCGGCACATAAACCAATGGCTGTACATCTTACAGACAAGTGGGGTACTTCAGAGCGGCACATAAACCAATGGCTTTACATCTTACAGACAAGTGGGGTACTTCAGAGCGGCACATAAACTAATGGCTGTACATCTTACAGACA